>NC_073302.1:118342112-118655862 GCF_027595985.1 Sorex araneus
CCTCTTTCTTTCTTTCTTTCTTTCTTTCTTTCTTTCTTTCTTTCTTTCTTTCTTTCTTTCTTTCTTTCTTTCTTTCTTTCTTTCTTTCTTTCTTTCTTTCTTTCTTTCTTTCTTTCTTTCTTTCTCCCTCCTTCCTTCCCTTCCTTCTTCTTTCTTTCTTTCTTCCCTTCCTTCCTTCCTTCCTTCTCCTTCCTTCCCTTCCTTCCTTCCTTCCTTCCTTCCTTCCTTCCTTCCTTCCTTCCTTCCTTCCTTCCTTCCTTCCTCTCTCTCTCTCTCTCTTTCTTTCTTTCTTTCTTTCTTTCTTTCTTTCTTTCTTTCTTTCTTTCTTTCTTTCTTCTTCTTTCTTTCTTTCTTTATTTCTTTCTTTCTTTCTTTCTTTCTTTCTTTTCTTTCTTTCTCTCTTCCTTCCTTCCTTCCTTCCTTCCTTCCTTCCTTCCTTCCTTCCTTCCTTCCTTCCTTCCTTCCTTCCTTCCTTCCTTCCTTTCTTTCTCTTTCTCTCTTTCTCTCTTTCTCTCTTCTCTCTTTCTCTCTTTCTTTCTTTCTTTTTTTGAATACTTAAGTTTCACCTAGTGATGATCAGAATTATTCCTGCTCTATGCTTGAGGACGGCTCAGGCAGTGTGTGGGGAACCATACTGACGGACAAAGGTGTAAACCAGACTTGGCCCTGCAAGGCAAACACCATAACCTCTGTACTATGTCTCCAACCCTCTATTATACTCTATATAATGACACAATCTGTCGGGAATGTATTGGCTATAGATACATTGCAAGTTAACATATGTTATTTGAACACTTTCATGCAATAAAAAATAGGTCATTAGGGGCTGTGTCCCAGGCCTGAGTTCCTAACTGAACTGTCTGGCCTCTGAGAACTGCTGAGTACAGCCCAGGAGGACCTCAGAGCCTCCCGCCGAGCAGCACACTGGTCTGCTCCGTTGGCCTAACATCACTGGAAGTGGCACCTGGGTCCCCTGAACATTTCTTGGGGGGCCCCTCAAAAATCTTCTGAATTCTTCTGCCCAGGTTTTTTCTAGAAATGTTTGTTCTGTTTTGTTTGAGGTCACACTTGGTGGGCCTCCAGGTTTACACTGTGATCCCACCAGGGTTCGAAGAGCCAAGTACGCCATCCCAGATTATACCTGACATGCTGACCACAAGGCAAGCACCTTATTTCCTGTACTCTCTCTCAGGCCTTTAAAAATGTTTTTTTTTTTTTCTTTAAAAAGTTTCCAAGGGGCTGGAGTGATAGCACAGCGGGTAGGGTGTTTGCCTTGCACGTGGCCGACCCGGGTTCGATTCCCAGCATCCCATATAGTCCCCTGAGCACCGCCAGGAGTAATTCCTGAGGGCAGAGCCAGGAGTCACCTTTGTGCACTGCTGGGTGTCACCCAAAATGAAAAAAAAAAAAACAGTTTGCAAAATTTTGATTGGTTTTTGATAACTTATTCAGTTCTATTTGTAACTCCATTATAGGAACAAAATATATTGTATAGGATTTCAAAACGAAACTGTTTGAGATTGTTTTACTTTTGAGTTGGTATACAGTAAATCCTGATAATAAGGATTTTACATGCTTCTCTGATTCAGTGGGGCTTTCATTGTACAATCCTCTCCGTTTCTGTTCTGCTTTTTCAACTTTGTAATGATTTCTTTCTCCTCAGTAGTTCTTTGAGGATGTGCTCACTCGTGCCTAGTCTTTCTTGACCCCGTCATGGGTTTGAGAGTTTCTATAAAAGCTGTGAAAACTGTTCCTCCGTGGCTTCCTCCTCCCTGATGATATCGCCTCAGTTTCCAAATTAGCATTCTCCAAATTCCTCCTCTCAATCCTTTCTATATGATTTCTAGTCACTTTGGGCCACTGTACCCAGGAAGCATTAAGACAAATATTTTATAAGTAGAAGTCTTAATCTTCCTTCAAGGTTCTCATTGTATTCTGTCTGCTTTGTAATCTTTTTTTGTTCCTTGTGTTAAAAGTCTTTGACAGGCTTTGAAGGTTTTGCTTTCATCAAATTTGGAATGTATCATTTATCTAAGGAAAGATTAGTTTGATAAATGCTATCATGCTATTAAGGAAACAAGAATTTCTGAATCAAAAATATCTTTAATTAAAATAATAATCTCTTTCAAATTTTGAGCAATTGAACTTTGTGTGTTAATATTTTTTTACATACTCAAAATAATCTCTGGGAGGGAAACTGGTGACGTTGTTGGCATTAGTGGTGAAAAATGTGCACTGGTGGAGGGATGGATGTTCGATCATTGTATGACTGAAACTCAATCACAAAAGCTTTGTAACTGTATCTCACGGTGATTCCATAAAAACTAAATAAATAAACATAAAAAATCCTAAGAATAATTAAAAGATGTTCATATATGCCTCATTTTATATTTGGAAATAAGAGATGTATTTGTTTCAATGAATCCACAAGAAATTAAGTGAAGAAGCAGACTCCAATTTAGTAACATTTTATAGTGTACATTGATGACCATAACACACATTCTATATTTCTCTTTCAAATCTAGTATATCACTACCTCCTTTTCTCCTGACAAATAATTTGTCCCAAATGGACTGGGGCAATAGCACAGCAGGTTAAGCATTTGCCTTGCACGTGGCTGACCTGGTTTGATTCCTCCGTCCCTCTCAGAGAGCCCAGCAAGCTACTGAGAGTATCCCGCCCACATGGCAGAGCCTGGCAAGCTACCTGTGGCGTATTCGATATGCCAAAAACAGTAACAAGTCTCACAATGGAGGTGTTACTGGTACCCGTTCAAGCAAATCGATGAACAACTGGAGGACAGCAACAATGACAGATTTCCCATTGAATTCTTGTACTTTGTATAAAACGGACCTTTAAGATATAAAAGTGATTCCACTGCTTCTAACAACTTTTGCCCTTCATCCCGTCCCCTTATGGATTCTACTTGTCAGTTTTGTTTGTTTTTATTGTCTTCTCCAAGAATCAACTCACTGTATGTTAATGGCTTAAGTCACTGAGCTGTGCATGGGAGCACAGCAATCAGCAAACTAGCTTCTGCTCTTCTCCATTTAAATTATACAGAAAGAGACTTCCAATTAATAGATGCAAGATGCTTTCTAAAAGTGGTTAAGGGGCTGAAACACAAGTACAGTGGGTAGGGCGTTTGCCTTGCACGCAGCCAACCTGAGTTCGATTCCCAGCATCCCATATGGGCCTCTGAACCCCGCCACGGGTGATTCCTGAGTGCAGAGCCAGGAGTAACCCCTGTGCATTGCCACGTGTAACCCAAAAAGCAAAGAAAATAAAAAATAAACAAAATAAACTAAAGTGGTTAAGCATGATTTTAAAAAGGTAACCTAGCAGAAAGTAACACAAGTACCATTTAACCAGGTACATTTCATCTGCAATTCAGGTATTTGCGAAAAAACAGTGTTAATTAAATGTGGATTTAACATGAATCTAAGAGTAGAAGCTTCATCCCTCTTTACTCCTGTTGCCGTCCTTCTAGGCCAGGACTGTTTCTTTCCAATGCCTTCATATAATCGTCACATTCTGTGCAACTTCCAAATATGTTATTATATTTTCAAAAGATTAAGACTCTAATGACTTTGATGTTTCTCCTTAGGCTGGCGTTGGTGATTCTGTAGGACGTTTGGGTACACTGGTGATGTAGGAGAGGGGTACGGCTTACATCCAATGCATAGACTCAACTACATTGTAATTATCATGACACCTCAACTACAACCATGGAACTCTGAAATGATCTGTCAAGGTGGCAGGCAGAGGAAGTGGGCAAGGGAACAGCCACCTGTGAACTCTGGCAGAGGGGTTGGTGTTGAAGATTGTATAACTAAGGCTCGTCTACTCATATCTTATAAATCATAGCATTGTAGCACTGTAACACTGTCATCCCTTTGTTCATCGATTTGCTCGAGCAGGCATCAGTAACGTCTCCATTTCGAGACTTGTTGTTACTGTTTTGGCATATTGAATATGCCACTGGTATCTTGCCAGGCTTTGCTGTGCAGGAGCGATACTCTCGGTAGCTTGCCGGGCTCTCCAAGAGAGGCAGAGGAATTGAATCTGGGTAGGCCTCATGCAAGGCAAATGCCCTACCCACTGTTCTATCACTCCAGTCTTATAAATCATAGATCTTATTTAATCTGGGGGGAACCCTCCAATAAAAAAGAGATGTTGAACCCAAAAGGAGAACAAAAAGGAATGCTCTGCTGCAAAGGCAGGGTGGGGTTGTGGGGGTTGGGGTTTGAGTAGGGGTGGTGGGAGGGATACTGTGAACATTGGTGGAGGAGAATGGGTACTGATGGAGGGATGTAAATGATCATTGTATGACTGAAATGCAAACATGAAAGTTTATAAGTTTGTAACTGTATGTACCTCACAGTGATTCTCTAGTAAAAAAATTTAAAAAATTAAATAACAGGATGTTGATAAGGTTTCTTTTGGATTAGACCACACAGTCACTGTTTTAGTTCAAATTGCTGGCACAACTATTCTTAGCTACACAGTACCACTTATCCGGTACCATAACACAAGATAGGGTATGTGTACAACCAGGAGCTAAGCTTTGAAAAATTAGTAAAAAAAGATTTTTGGGCTCTGATCAACATCTGTTTATAATGAACATATTTTCTTGTCAGGAAGATGCTTGATAATATGCTATAGATAAATAATTAAATATTCTATTTGTACTTATGGGCTGGAGCGATTGCACAGTGGGTAGGGCATTTGCCTTGCATGCAGCAGACCTGGGTTAGATTTGTCTGCCCTCTCAGAGAGCCCGGCAAATTACTGAGAGTATCTTGCCCTCACAGCAGAGCCTGGCAAGCTACCCGTGGCGTATTCGATATGTCAAAAACAGTAACATAAGTTTCACAATGAGATGTTACTAGTGCCCCCTCGAGCAAATCAATGAGCAACGGGATGAAAGTGGTACAGTGATACAGTGATTTGTACTTATGAGAAAAAGTATGCAAAATAAAGCTTGCTAAATCAGGTAAAGAGAAATAAAACATGATTAAAATTATCAATAATAAAATTTCAATTTTCTATCAGACAAAACAAAAGGAATTTGATTATTTAAAATTTTCTATAGAAAATGATAAAATCAATGTTCTATAGAAGCAGAATAACAATTCACATGTGTGACAATAAAATTAATATTATAGATTAATTATTTTATTAATATTATAGATTAATTATTTTATTAATAAGTAAGACATGCAATTTTAGATCTTTTCAAATTATGTTATAAAGCAACATTAGAAGTAATGTGTTCATGCTTTTAAAATTTATTCTTGTTTTTATGATTTGGTGCTACTTCCCTTATCTATTTGATATTTTGCTTGGGACTGGGGTTACATTTTGCTGTGCTCAAGACTTACTCCTGATTGTGCTCAAGGAATACTCCTCGAATCACTAGGGGGCCCATATTAGTTGTGGAGAATTGCACACTCTGGTCTGTGTACAAAGGCAAGCACTTTTCCTGCTATATTATCTCTCAGTCCTTGATCTTCACTTCTCATACATTCTCATATGTTCTCATTCATCCCATCTTCATCACTCCTCTCTACCTCATACATCTCTTTTGTTATATACACCAAGACATTTGTTTCCATTGGAATAGCACATTTATGCAAAAAATCGATATGACAAACATCTATATTTTAGATGTTTGTGCTGGCAAAACTGGACCGCTACATGCAAAAAATGGGCTTAGACCTCCATCTATCACCATGTACAAAAATCAGATCAAACTGGATTAAAGACCTCAACATCAGACCAGAATTCCTAAGGTACATTGAAGAAAGGTCGGCAAAACCCTCCAAGACATTGAAGCCAAAGGTATCTTCAAAGCTGACATGCCACTGGCCAAGCAAGTGAAAACAAAGATAAATAAATGGGACTATCTCAAACTAAGAAGCTTCTGCAACTCAAAAGAAACAGTGACCAAAATACAAAGACAATCCACAGAATGGGAAAGGATATTTATGCAGTACCCATCCAATAAAGGGTTGATAACAAGGATATACAATGCACTGGTCGAACTCCACAAGAAGAAAACTGCCAACCCGATCAAAAAATGGGGTGATGAAATGAACAGAAACTTTTCCAAAGAAGAAATCCGAATGGCTCAGAGGCACATGAGAAAATGTTCAACATGAGTAATCATCAGGGAGATGCAGATCAAAACAACAATGAGATATCATCTCACACCACAGAGACTGGCCCACATCCCCCAAAACAAAAGCAACCGGTGTTGGCGTGGATGTGGGGAGAAAGGGACTCTCCTTCACTGCTGGTGGGAATGCCGACTGGTTCAGCCCTTTTGGAAAACAATATGGACGATTCTCAAAAAGTTAGAAATTGAGCTCCTATTGACCCTGCAATACCACTCCTGGGAATATATCCCGGAGAGGCAAAAAGGTATAGTAGAGATGACATCTGCATTTCCATATTCATTGCCGCTCTGTTTACAATAGCCACAATATGGAAAAAAACAGAGTGCCCTAAAACAGATGATTGGCTAAAGAAACTCTGGTATGTTTACACAATGGAATCCTATGTAGCTGTCAGAAAACATGAAGTCATGAAATTTGCATATAAGTGGATCAACATGGAAAGTATCATGCTGAGTGAAATGAGTCAGAAAGAAAGAGACAGACATAGAAAGATCTCACTCATATGTGGAATATAAAGCAGCTGAGAGGTACAAACTTACAATGTTGCGATTCCTGGCAGACATTTCTCTGGACTTAGTTACTAAAATACTAAAATACAGAAATCCAAAATTATGCTGCTGCTAGTGCGGCCTCCTGACCTCCTATCTCTTCATTCTCAGCAATGGAAAACAAATTACCAAATGCTTTCTTTTCAACAGATCGACTTTAGGGGGGAGAAACTCCAAATCAATAATAGTGAATTTTTTGTTGAAATATTGAATGTAATCAAAGTAAAGTGAAAGCAAAGTGAAATTTACCAGTTACACATGCGGGGTGGGGGGCTGGAGAGGTAGGGGGAAGGGAGGAGGTATATCATGATTCTTGGTGGTGGAATATGTGTGCTGGTGAAGGGATGGGGGTTTGAGCATTGTATAACTGAGACTTAAACCTGAAAGCTTTGTAACTTTCCACATGGTGAATCAATAAAAGAATTAAAAAAAATCTATATTTTAAAAGGGTATACGTTCATTAGGTTTGGGATAAGAATATGTTATATTTTTAATACATGAAATTACTACTAGTGTAGGATAACATTACTTTGTCCTCTCCCCCCTTGCCATGAGGAGATTGTCCCGGTTTTTCCCGGAGTTTAAGCTTACCTCATTCTCACCCATCAAGGTGTTCCCGAATCTCTCCATCCCTCTGTTTAGCCATAATCACTTCTCTATGCTCTCTTCCCCAAAACAGTTAATCCGCTTTCCCTTAATCTGACTCTGCTAATTTGTAAGGTCAGACCTTCCTAGGACACTGAATATTATAACATTGCCTTTCTCCCCTCTTTATGCCTTTTGAATAATTTACTTTAAAGTAATGTCTTTTTTGTATAGACACAAGAAGACAATATTATGTTTTTGTAACTTGGGGCTTAATTGGCTTCGAACATTATTCGCTCCCGGGCATCTGCTTTCTCCACTTAAGCCTCAATTGCCCTCAGTTCCTAGCACCCCAAAAGCAGGTCCCGACGAGGGACGGGACGGATCCAGGGCAAGTGGTGAGTTATGTGCTACCCTGGCATCGAGATGGGCTGGCCAAAGTGCCTAATTCTTAACTATAAGTTAAGAGCTTGATCATAGACAAATGCTGTCATGATCCAAAAGTAATGATGAGACTAGGACCCTGCTAGGGATAGGAAAGACTGATCTGGCCTGAGCACTGTAGTCTGAGATTGAGATGGCCCCTGGAGAGCAATTCTATAAGCTTTAATGCATTTCTTATTGTGTCCATACAAAATGATTAATATTATGAATTCTTATATGTTTGCTGGCTGAGGAGAGGAGAAACACACTCATGGGACTCCGCCCTTGGGTGGATCCTCTTGCTGAAAGAGAATTAAATCCTAGGAGAAGCATCCCCTAAGGAAAAGGAACCTCAACCCTATTGATGGTGATCACACCTATGTGTACACCCCAAACCCCCCATGCTGGGGGGATTTAACTAGGCTGGAAGAGTGGGTTGGGGGCCAGATCCAGAGATCCAGATAGAGATCCAGAGCCAGGAGAGAAGCAGAGAGAGAATGAAATAAACTGATCCAGCAACCAGTTTGGCCTTCTTCCTTCCGTCGCCTGCCCTTGACCGACAGCACACACAGCGGTTCCAGAGCACCGAACTCAGGCGGTGAGACAGAGCCGCCAGGAGAGCCAGCAAGTGCACACGCCCCTCGGCGTGCTTTAGTTTTTTACAACTAGAAGCATATTGCAATAAAAAGAATAAGAAAGTTTTGACATCAGACACTATTATGTTGTCAAAAGGGAGAGCAACTAAATTTTTGTCAAGATTACAAAGAAAACATTTGAGCATATTTTCTGTGTCACTGTTAAATGTCATGTTCAGCAATACTTTTTCTATTCTTTTCATTAATTTATTTTCTGGGCATTTAAGGCGTGATTAAAAAAATCATTTTTGTGTGGTTTGCATTGATTACTATTTAAAAGGAAGATTAATGATGATATTTATGAAGTGATATTTTAAATTGGATTCAAATGCTATTAGAAAATTTAGTTCTTTAGATTAATGACCTTTTGATAGAAATGAAGTAGAGACCTAAAGGAGCCAGCTACATTTTCCTCAAATAAAAAAAGGGCGGAAAGCTATGTCTAGGAAGACATGTCAGAGTAGAAACAGGAGACAGTATGATGGTCAACAAGCTAATTCAGTCTAGAAAACTCTATGACAAAGAATAAGTAACTCAGGTCAGCAAAACACATGGTAGTTGGCAGAAATCAACAGATTCTGTCTGTATTTGAGATTTCAGAGATACTAAGAACTCCGGGAAAACTTCATGAACATCTAGGTCACTGTTTATTTAAACAGACATTGAACTGAGACAGAAATGTTTAGCCTCTAACCTCAAGTCATTTGTTTATAAAAGAGGTAGATTTTGGAAATTAGCTAAAAGCACCAACCACTTCAAATGCAAGAATAAAATTTGCACTTAATACCTTTGGGTTATTAAGTAATTTTTGAAAAAACAGTTTTCAGAGTGTGTTATGCTGGACTGTTTATGTGTCTCAGGAGAATAGCCTTTTTTTGCTTTTTGGGTCACACCGAGAGATGTGAAGTGGTTACTCCTGGCTCTGCACTCAGGAATCACTCATGGCTGTGCTGGGGAGAACATAAGGGATGCCGGTTAGCCACGTGCAGGGCAAACACAGGTTAGCCACATGCAGGGCGAACACCTCACTCTGGCCCAGAAGTGTAGCATTTGTCTGAGGTGTGAAAGGCCCTGGGTTTGATCCTTGACACCACAAATAGATAAATAAATAAATAAATAAATAAATAAATAAATAAATAAATAAATAGATAAATAAATAAATAATTCTTTAATGTCTTCATTTCTTATTTTGTCTCTTTTTTGTTTCACAGTCCTTCTCAAATGTTCACTTTGAGAGATCAGAAGACATTTAGTTTAGAGAAAAACTCCTGTGTGACACTTTAATAATTGTGTTATTTAGAAGTAAAATTTAATTACCTAGGAATTTCCTCATTTCAAAAGCAAAGATGATAATGCCTTATATCTCTGCCTGAGTGGAAAATTTACATGTAAAAATAATTCTACATACTTTATATGTTGTGTGTTCATTTTGCATTCAGTAATAACAATGTCATGTACCATGTATATTTTATATATAATTTGTCTTAGGAAGATAGTATATGTACTTTTTGTGGCCAACCAGGGAACAGATTATTAGGTTATAAATATTACTGTGAAACAATACAATTATATTTATAAAATACCAACATACTATTAACTGACATTAATTATTCATCATAATATAGCATTAGTTGATTTGCTTATTGTGATCATATTAATGGAGCTAAAAGACCAATTGTAACACTGTCACCTAGTATTTGGAAGTACAAATATACAAAACTCATATCATTTAATATTAATTATTAAGCTTTATTATCCTTGATCTTATTGTGATAATTTATGCACATCTTTTACTACATTAGCAGTCACTTCTAGAGAAACAAAATAGAGCCTGAGGTAGTTGCAAAGCTCTATTGAGTACTTCAGATATTGTTAGAAAACCTAGGATTTTCTTTCAAAATGGGTCAGCAAAGGCAATTCACCTCTTAACAGATCTGAGTGCTGGAACTATTCCCGGTGAGGGACTTGAGGACATTAGCGTTATATTCTATGGAGGTGATAATTAGATCTGTGTTCTATCCTGAGGTCGTACATCTGGCAAATTATTTTCTTGATTGAGTTAGATTCCAGTGTCAGCAAGGACAACAGAAGGCATTCCTTGCCTCAGGCCATCTCATCTGGCCACTTACCATTGACCTATGAACTTCTACACAGAGTGCCCAGCAGTGGTTAAAAGCAACATACAGGAGCTCTCATATCTAGTATATTGAAAGCTCATTACATATACTGTTTGCATGTGTATCCCTCAAACTATCTTTGTGTGTAACCTCACTGCCTGACATAGGTAAAGGCTTATTTTAAGTGATTATGATAATTAAATACTATTTAGAGTATCAATAATAAACATAGGCTATGTGCAGAAAAATAGGATATTTCTATGGTTCTCCCATACTTCTAGAAGTCTGTCAGTGTTTCAGAGAAATTTCAAGGGAATTAACTGATTATTTATCCTCCCTTGATTTTGGCATTATTCAAAAAGAGAACAAAAAGCCACTTTCCCTGAGATCATTATGTAATTTGGGAGACTTATTTTACAGTGGGAAATTAGATAATATCTCTCTCTTTACCTTGCTCTCTCTCCTTATCTATCTATGGAATATGATACTTAGAGCACTACCATTTTAAAAACTGTAGTTTCAAAAATTCTTCAGTGGTATTTTAAATACAATGATTTTCATAGACAAGATTAACTCAGTGACTTAACAGAGAGATCACCACACACTGGTCCTATGATAGAGTAAGAAATGGAAGATCTAATGTATTTGGCTACACACAGTGGCTTGGGATAGTGAGTATTGGAATGACTCTCTTTAAAAGCTATTACAGACCTTTTCTAAAGGAGACACTACATTGGGCTGACAAAAATTTATTCTTCATATTTATTATCTCTTCTAGAATCAATCCATACTGAGAACCAAACATAAATTGTAGGTGTCTATAAAAAGTGATAGTTGTGTCCAGCAAATAGAGCTTCTCGACCTATTATTTGTGGGCATTTCTATGATGAAAAATCTGAGTAAAATATTAATTAAAAAGAGATAGTAGGGCTGGAGTGATAATACAGTCATAGCACACATACTTCGGAGGTGGGTTTCAATCTTGCGTGGGTTCAATCCCCAGAATCCCAGATGGTTCCTGAGCTCACCAGAAATGATACCTGAGTACCCAGCCAGGAGTAATCCCTGAGCGCCACTGGGTGTGGTCCAACTCCTACAAAACAGAGATAATATACTTTTCTAAGGCTCCAGCTTCAAAGTTGAGATTAATGTGATTCGCCGAGAAAAATGAGCAGATTGTAAGAAACTAAAATAGAGCATAGGTTTTAAATATGGCTATCTATTTTATTCTTCCTAAAGTATATGCCACCTAAATTCATTCAAACATACATTTAAACATATAAGCAGGGACTCTGCTAGCTAATATTGAAAAATGGCCATAAGAAAATTTATATAAATTATATATTATAAATTTATAATTATAAATTACATATACAGAATTTATATAAAAACTTATAGGTTTGACTAAGAACAACTTTGGGTGCATGGAAAACATGCGAGAACTTCAGACTGATCAAGGTCCCAAAGCATACAGATCCATTTCATCAATGGATCATAGGTTAAAATTTCATGTACCTTTCTTAACTGCCTAGTGAAACCCAAAGATGTGCCAAGTGACTGCTGGAAATTTTGTCTATTATCCAAACTGCGCTTAAAGTCAATGCTTCAAATCTTCACATGGTTTCCTACACTAAATGAGTCACCTGATTTCTGATAAATAAGAAACATGACAGTGCAGGATTGCTATAAAGGAATGATCAGATAAATTGACAAAAGGAAAATGGAAATAAAAAAGAGTAAAACAAAATTTCCAATGGCTTTTATACTTTGTCATTGATAGACTAGGATTTCAAATATTTCCTGGAGGGTGTGACTTTTATATTCATGAACCTTGGAAGCTGGAGTTAGAGAACGCAAGTGGAAAACTTTTATAGGTATGATTTAATGATTAATAATTTAAACTTGTTTGCATCATCTTTCAGCAATTGAAAAATTACTTTTACACAGTCCCAGCATTAATATTAGATAAGACTCAGAAAGCATCTTTATAATCATTGAAGTTCTATTTTTCCTCTGGCGTGCATCAGCAAGCAAGTCTAAATATAGTTTTGTTCCTAGAAAACTGGATGAACTCTATCTAGGAAGTCTGACCAAATATTTTTTGAAACACAAAAAAATGGGCTATGGTGATGTGTGCTTAAATCCATCATCTATTGAATGGAGTATATTATATAAGCAAAAGGATTTTGTCCACCTTCCTTAGTCCTTTGGTATCCTCATGCTAGTGGTGTGGAATTTATAAATGATTTCTTTCTGAATGACATTACTGAGTCCATTTTTCTAGTCTAGTATACCTAAACACAATCATTTATTTTCTTAGAAATTATAGTTGATTAAAATCTGAACCAAGATTCCCTGGAGCATGTAGCTCATGATATGCTGCCCGTGATGATGCAGAGTTTGTTTCTGTTTGGACAAAGTTTAATAACACAGATAAGCACTGGATCTTATATGACGGGTGGATGGAGAAGTAAGCATTTCAAAAGCACCTACTATCTACAAGGTCTGACAAGTCATTAAAATGAGTAAAGGCAAGAGATGAAGACATAGTATAGCAGGAAAAGTGATTATCTTGCATGCTCTGACCCTGTTTAATCTCTGGCATCCTACAGGGTCCCTGAGCACTCAAAGAGTGATTGCTTACTGGGGAGCCAGGAGTAAATACCGAGCAGATCTTGGTGTGGCCCCCAAAATAAAAACAAATGCTCTTTGATATATAATATTTTATAGGATGTTAGTCCTATGAAACATAGGTATCTCAACACAGAAGACCTAATCATATTTGTCTTTTCTCTAAGTTTTGGGAGTAAACAGAACAGTAAAAACTTACATAAAGAAGTCGATATTTTGAGCAACTCAACCTGAGTATGTTCTCCAATAAAATCCTTCCCACAGAGGTGCTCTTCTAGACATCTAAATATTCAAATTTTTATTTTAATTTCGTGTTCTTACTATTTACATTCTAGATTAGCATAATATTTTTTACCTAAAGATCAAGCAGTTAGAAGAAATGTTTTGGTATATTGTTGCTATGGCGCTTTGGTGTTATACCCAGGTAGATTTCAGAGGCTATTCCTGGATCTGTGCTCAGGAGTTACCCTTGGGAGTCTTCAAGGAACGATATTTGGTGTAAAAGATAGAACTAAGGTTGGTTGCAAGAAAAGCAAATGCCCTTGCCCATGAACTACACTTACTCCTGAGTCAATGTTTTGGAAAACAAATGAATGGTTCAATGCTTCACTGTTACATTGGTGGCCTTTTTTTATTTCTTCTCTTGAGAGTTTTCCACTGCCGTGTGCTGCAGCTAACTTCTTCCATCTGCCATATTGTTTGCTGTACATCCCCTCTATTGCATAGTTTTAGCTTAAGTCTATTGTGTTCTTTATGTCAGTTGTTTCGGAGAAAACTTTTCCTCATTGTTTTCCTTGTAATTCTCAGTTTTTAAAAACTGATTATTAGGCCTACTATGACTAAAAAAGTAAGAATTTTTAGAAAATTTTACTAAGGAAAATTCTAGTAAAATATTCAATGACTTGAATTCTTCAGGCAAGCTATTTACTTCAATTGTAGTTAGAATTATCACCCTGTGACTTTACTTTATACTTGTGTCATAGTCTTGTCTCTTTATTTTGTTTGGAACTACATAGTGATAATTATGAATTGGGATAGATAGCTTTTTTGCCCTTTTTTTCTTTGGCGGGCAGTGCTACAGTGCTAAAGCACTACCTTATCTTTACTGGCAGCTTTGTGCTTCCCCTGTACATAACTGTGGTTTTCTGTTTCCCCAGCATCCAGGGTTTTCCACACTGGTTATGTGAGATCTACTCACTAATACAGTTCCCAGCAACCAGGGTCCCGGATACAGCCACAAAACCTTCACCATAAATAAATGCCACATCTCAGCCATCATTCTCTCTGACTAAAATGTCCGTGTAAGTTGCCAGTTTCTCTAATGTTCTCCATCATTAAAAAGATTTTTGTCTCTCCCTCTGAAAAAATTGAACCCTCCAGTGTTCCTGCATTAGTCTACATAGCTATTATTTTATATTTCAGCTATTCTGTTGTGTATTTGTTGAAGAAAGGTTCAACAAATTCTGCCAGAATTCAAAATCTTGGAATTTTAAATGAAATTTCAGATGTGAAGACTAAATCATAAAAAAAAAGAATGATGTCAAAAATGAAAACAAAAAACAACGCAAAGAAAGGTAAATATTAAAATGTTGCAGTCATGGTATGGCAAACCAATTAAGTTGTATCACTTGTATCACTTGTACCATTGATATTTGATTTGCTAGAGTGGGCGCCAGTAACGTCTCCATTTGTCCCTGTCGCGTGCTAGTGCAGCCCAATGATATCTGCTTGCTCCAGGAACAGGAAAAGCCAAAAATCGTTCATTCAGGGATTTGACAAAGAAATCTGACCATCTACTTGGTGGGCAGTCACTCGGTCTTTTGATGTCCGTGGAATCCAGTCGGTAACAGCTCTAGTCCAGCAGTCGTCTCTGAATTGCATTACATGAGCGGCCCATCTGATTTTTGATGCTTTGGCAAACGAGACAGCATCCCTGATTCTTGACCGTCGACGGAGGTCAGAACTCCGGATACCTTCTCTCACTTGAGTGAGACATGATATTCCCAGCATAGCTCTTTTTTTTTTTTTTAGTGGTGTGCATATGTCTTTATTTTTTTTAATTCTTTTATTAATTCACCATGTGGAAAGTTACAAAGCATTCAAGTTAAAGTCTCAGTTATACAATGTTCAAACACCCATCCCTTCACCAGTGCACATATTCCACCACCAAGAATCACGATATACCTCCCCCCTTCCCCCCACCTCCCCAGCCCCGCACCCCCCATGTGTAACTGGTAAATTTCACTTTACTTTCACTTTACTTTGATTACATTCAATATTTCAACAAAAAAAATCACTATTATTGATTTGGAGTTTCTCCCCTCTAAAGTCGATCTGCTGAAAAGAAAGCATTTGGTAATTCGTTTTCCATTGCTGAGAATGAAGAGATATGAAGTCAGGAGGCCGCACTAGCAGCAGCATAGTTTTGGATTTCTGTATTTTAGTATCTAGTAATTAAGTCCAGAGAAATGTCTGCCAGGAATCGCAACATTGTAAGCTTGTACCTCTCAGTCAGAAAGAAAGAGACAGACATAGAAAGATCGCACTCATATGTGGAATATAAAGTAGCTGAGAGGTACAAGCTCCCAGCATAACTCTTTTGATTCTTCTTTGGGATACCCAAATAGTGTCCTCATTCTGTTTGCGTAGGGCCCAGGTCTCTGAGGCATATGTTAGTGCAGGAAGAACGGTGGAATCGAAAAGATGTACCTGGAGTCGGAGGTTCTATGTCCTCCTAAACACCTCTTCGACGCTCTTGAAGGATTCCATGCTGCTCTCTTCCTCCTGTGAAGTTCTGGCACCAAGTCATTCCTCATTTTGAGTTCTCGACCCAGGTACACATAGCTGCTGCATTAGGAGATGTTCGTTTCATTGAGAGCAAATGGAGCTTCAGGGACTAGTTCGTTTTTCATGAACATCGTCTTGTGGAGATTCAGCTTCAATCCGACCTTTCCACACTCGCGGTCGAAGTTGGCTAGCATTTGTGCCACTTGGCTAATGTTTTCACTGATTAAATTACAGAGCAAAATAAAATGTTAAGAACATGCTTTTATAAAATATCCCAGACATTTATTCTTGCATAAATAATAATAATTACATATGAAAACCATGACATTGCAGTGTAATTAATATTCAAATAGTGATAGTGATTTACTTGGAAATATTTGGAGAAAAATATTGCTCACCATATGTACAAATTAATCAGGAATTTATTCACTGTATCACTGTATCACTGTTATCCCTTTGCTCATCAATTTGCTCGAGTGGGTGCCAGTAATGTCTCCATTGTGAGACTTGTTGTTACGGTTCTTGGCATATCCAATATGCCATAGGTAGCTTGCCAAGCTCTGCTGTGCGGGCGAGATACTCTCAGTAGCTTGCTGGGCTCTCTGAGAGGGATGGAGGAATCGAACCCGGGTTGGCCACATGCAAGGCAAATGTCCTATCCACTGGCTATACAGAAATTTATTAACTAATTTAGATAGAAAACAAGATAAAAGAACAAAAATATCTAAGGATTTCTTCTAAAGACTTATGGGAAGAGATATAGCACTAATATATCTTATAGCTCTCTTTATTTTCCCTTTTGGTATTACACAAAGAATACCTGGAGAATAGCAAAACTCATCATCCTTCAGTCTTTCATAGCCCCCTACAAAGTATATTTTTATGTAATTAAATGAAGACAAGAGAAAAATGTAGGTGTATAGAAAAAAACTTGACTTTCTATCTCTATGAAAAAGATACTTCGCAGGATTTATTCATCTGCCTGGTGTTTCTGAGTGACTTCCAGAGCAAAAATTAATGAGTGTTGAATTATCTGTCAGAGTGGGAAGAGCATACTGACTATTTCACATAACCTCAAACTATCAAGATGAAGTTTCTAAAGCTGAAAATAATATAATTATATAGTTCTCCACTGAAGATTATTCAACTCCTTTTGCATTTCAATCAACTACATAGTTGAAAGAAATCTTTCTTTATTCTTTCACAATAATTTTTTAACATAAGAAAGACATTCTAATTTTGAGAAAATGTGTAGACTGACTCAATGAATGGTCCTTCAGGTTGTAGTCTGCCATTTCCCAGCCTGACTGAAATGTCATTGGTATTTAATTATTCTAAAATAGTTTAATTATATACTGTGGTCATTCTTATTTTTGATCCACCCCTACATTTATAAGAAAGCAAGGTGAAATTAGTCTCAGGCTTCATTTGCAATTTGAATAAAATATAAAAAAAACTAAGAAATGAATATATTCCACAGGATACTGAAATTTTACTTCCTCTCTTTGTAATTTTTTTTAACTGCTATGGGAACCAAACCTTAGTACTCAGGGACCATGCATTTTATGTCATGCCATTTTACATCCAAATCCCAAGCTTTACACAGGAAAGCCCTGTATTCAATTACTTAAGCAAAATCCCCACACCCATACTTCTTTCTTGTTAGTTACCAGTTTGCCATTCTAATTTTCTAAAAATTTAGATGGTAGAAACCTACCTGAATTGGTGGAAAACTCTTGCATGCTTCTTCCTTTGTAATATTTTGCTGAAATAACATTCACATAATATTACAGCCTTCAGGTGTGCACAATTATAATTAACATCTATCTCAGTGATCTCAGTGTAAGGTTGCCTTTATTGTAAATTAATATAGGCTCATCTGTTTTTATGGTTACTAGATTTCTTAGAATTTTCAAAATTGGAAAATGAAGAAAGCAAGTTAACTAAATTCTGTATTTGGATCATACCCAAAGTGTCCTGAATCCCTTGTAATTAAATTTCATACAACTTGACTTTATGTAATGTTAGAAAATGTTTCAATAATAACATGTGACTATATCATACTAGATTTTAATTGACCATTTGTTTTATGGTTTACCTAAAGAGTTAGATGCTTCATATTTGCATTTTAGTAAAATATAGGCCAAATATATGGGAGAGCCTCGCAAACTCCTTATGGTGAATTCATATGCCAAAACCAGTAACAATGATGGTCTCATTCCCTTGACCATGGAAGAGCCTCCAATGCAGCACCATTGGAAAGGACAAGTAAAGAGAGGCTGCTGAAATGTCAGGGCTAGGACAAATGGAGACATTACTGAGACTGCTCAAGAAATTCGGTGATCAACGGGATGATGATGATGATAGGCCAAATGCTTGATGATAATAATAAATCTTGGTGGGACTGGAGACTTAGTAGAGCAGGTAGGATCCTTGCTTTCCACATGGCCAGCCTAGGTTCAAACCACTTTGTTCCCTAAGCATGAAGGAGTTATCCCTGAATGCGAATCCAGGAGCAAACAATGAGTATCACTGGGAGTGGCCCAAAGCCTGTCACTGTCATCCCGTTGCTCATCGATTTGCTTGAGTGGGCAGCAGTAACATCTCCTTTTTGAGAATTGTCACTGTTTTTGGCATATCGAATATGCCACGGGTAGCTTGCCAGGCTCTACCATGCAGGTGAAATACTCTCCGTAGCTTGCCGGGCTCTCCAAAGGGGCAGAGGAATCACACCCGGGTCGGCTGCGTGCAAGGCAAATGCCCTACTGCTGTGCTATTGCTCAGCCTAAAATAAAAAAATATATATATAAAACAACAACAACAACAACAAAAAACCCCAAACAACCAAACAAAAAACTTCTTGGGTTTTTGCTAAATAAATAAATCTGTTCAAAACTTGTCACCTTTCCTTTCCCAAATCTTTAGAAATATAGACACGATGAATATGATTATTTTCCAAGATCACTCACACAATATAGCACAAAAGTCATTGTTAGAACCAAGGCAGAGCAGTCCTGCTAAGCTACCAAGGTGTTGGCAAGCTCTGGTGCTAAGTTCCAGAGGACACAGTGTAATAATTTATGAACCATCCCAGAAAATAGACCTCATCTTATTTTTCTCTAACTTAAATGATATGAAATATGCATGATTAGTATTTATTAGTACAGTTGCAATGCATATTATTTATATTGCTACATAAAATCAGATATTTATTATAATGTTTAGTACAATATTTATTAATAATGTTTAGAATCTAAGTAAATGCCTTTTAAATATAAGTCCTTACCTGAGAACTATTTCAGTTGTTCAGTTCAAATAAAATGTATATTCCTGAAATTTTTAAAAAATGCCTTTTTCAATTTGCTACTTCAGCAATTTTCTCTATGGCCAGTCTAAAAGTAGAATAATTAAGAGAATTTGGACAATCAAAGTGTTAATTTTTGTTGCCAGAATGGGAAAGGTATGTAGAATTAACTAGAAAGTGAATAATTAGGAGAGTTATCAAATTCCTCATGTGCAGTGTGCTTAATAGATTTATAGTTCTGCCTTTTGCATCTTCTTTTATCTCTTATTTTACTTGCCCATGTATTAGAAATCCATTATATTTAAATGATTAAGTTTAGCTATTAAGGATAAATATTATTATGTATACTTATATATTATAATACATATTATGTATATTTAATTATTTTCATGAAGTTTTGTTACATTAGCAAAACTGATTCTAACAAGGTATATTTGAATCTATCTAAAAGAAAATTAACATGAAGAATCAAATATAATAAATGTCTTCACAATATATGCAGTATAATTATTTCAAATTACATGAATTATAAGTTGAGTACACTGGTCTTCGGTTGAGCAAGAATATTTTCTTCTTCAATTAGGCAAGTAATATGCCATAATTAAATAATGTAATAGCATAAATGTGTCAATTTTCAAAAATAGAAAAAGAAAGTGTAATGTAAACATTGTCTGACAATCAAATGGCATTTAGATTCCAAACAAATTTCATATAACATCTATAATATCACTAGTAAGAAATAAGGTCTTATCTCTTTCCTTCTAAGCGCAGACTGAACAGTAAGAACTGTGTAAAAACACAAAAAAAGAAAAGAAGGGGCAAGGAGGGGAACACCTCACTGTGCACAGGGCACAGGGCAGCGGCGCTGTCTCTACCACCACCCGCATTCAGTAGTCTCCAGCCGCTTCCCCACCCCAGAGAAGTTGATGGCGATGATGAGGCAGGCGAAGGAAGGAACAGAGCCAAGCTGGTTGGTTTCAATTGCAGTTTATTCCAATCTCCTTTCTATACACTCCTGTCTCTCTCTCTCTGCTTCTTCCACCCCCCCCCCCATCCTCCTTCATTCTCCTTCTCCTCTGGATCTGGATGTGATCTAGCTTCTCCAGATCTGGCACTGGGACTGTGCCAGCCCACTCTCACAGCCTAGTTAAATCCCCCAGCATGAGGGGTTGGGGCTTACACATAGGTGTGGTCACAATCAATGGGGTAAAGTTCTTTCCCTCAGGGGATGCTTCTTCTAGGACAGATTCTCTTTCAGCAGGACACCCACCCAAGAGCAGAATCCCATGGGTGTGTTTCTCCTCTCCTTGTCCAACTAACATATAAGCATTCATAATATTAATCATTTTGTATGGACATAGGAAGAGATGCATTAAACTTATAGAATTGCTCTCCTGGAGTCATCTCGATCTCACACTACAGTGCTCAGGCCAGATTAGTCTTTCTTAGCCCTAGCAAGGTCCTAGTCTCACCGTTGCTTTTGGATCATGACATGCCATGTCCATGACCAAGCTCTTAACTTATAGTTAAGCATTGGGCACTTTGGCTAGGCCCATCTCGATGCCAGGGTAACACATAACTCACCCTCACCGCTTGCCCTGGGCCCATCCTGTCCCTCATCGGCACCCTGCTTTTGGGGGTGCTAGGAAGTAAGGGCAACTGAGGCTTAAGTTGAGAAAGCAGATGCCCGGGAGTGAATAATATTCGAAGCCAATTAAATCCCATGTTACCAAAGCATATTAACAACTGTCTTTCTTTGTCCATACAAAAAGGGTATTGTCTTAAAGTAAACTATTCAAAAGACACGAGAAGAGGAGAAAGGCAATATTAACTTACAGTACAAGTTCACTGTCCTAGCAAGGTCTGACCTTACAAATTAACAGAGTTTGATTAGGGGACGAGCTGATTAACTAGTTGGGGAAGGGAACATAGAAGTGATTACATATAGACAAAGGAGTGGGAGTGACTCGGGAGCAACTTGATGGGCATGACCGTCAAGCTCCTATTGGCAAGTTGTAGTCTAGAATTGTTTAGAAGAGATTATTACCAGATAAGCCCAAACTCTGTGGCAAGGGAGACAGGACAAGCCGATGATATACTACAAGAACTACTGTAATTTTTCTTTGAATTTTACATCTTTCCATTTGACTCTTTAGCTCTTTCTTCTAGGAAACCAGCAGTTATGTTCAATGAGGTCATTCTACTAAATTATATTAAATAAAAACGTGACTTTACTGTCAATACTGATTACTGAAGTTGGAGTGATAGCACAGCGGGTGGGGCGTTTGCCTTTCACGCATCCGACCTGGGTTCAATTCCTCTGCCCCTCTTGGAGAGCCCGGCAAGCTACCGAGAGTATTGCGCCCGCATGGCAGCACCTGGCAAGCTACCCGTGGTGTATTCGATATGCCAAAAACAGGAACAACAAGTCTCACAATGAGAGACATTACTGGTGCCTTCTTGAACAAATCGATGAGCAACAGGATGACAATGACAGTGACAATGACTGATTACCAGTGTGAGTTAAAAAAAAATATGGTTGTACACCACGGGCGTTTGGTGGTCAAGAGTAGCTGCCCCACCACAGCAGGCTGATAGCAATGGGCATATGAAGAAGGAAATGGGGGGCCAGGCTGGTTGGTAATGAATCACCATTTATTCCAGTCTCTGTCCTCCTCTAGTCTCACATATTCCTCTCACCCCCTGCCAAAGCTAGCCTCTATGCATTAATTATAGAGAAATCATTAAGGGTTGTGGGTAGGAAGTACACATAGGTGTGGTTGTACAATCAACAGATGTCAAGCCCTTCCCTCAGGGGCAGCTTCGTTTAGGACAGATTTCCATCCTTCAAGGACATCTTCCCAAGGACAAAATACCATCTAAGAGCATTTTTTTTTCCTTAGTCCATATCCATTTAAGCAGTCATCTTAAATTTTCTTCTTAATAATATCTCTAGTCATTTTGGATGGACGCAGTAAGAGATATATTAAGATTAAAGGGTGGTTCTCCTAGGGATATCTTGCTATATACCACACACTACCGTCCTGAGGTCAGGGTAGCCCTAAGAATCCCCAGCAGGGTTCTTATCCAGTTACTTATTTTTGGGTTATGAGAGAGTTTGTCCATGACTGTGCTCTTCAATTATTATAACCGTTATGGAGTTTGGCCTGCCTCTTTTTGATACCAAGGTAGCTAACAGCTTGTCCCTTTTTGATGCTTGGGTAGCTGACTGCTAGTCCTGGGTCCATCCGAGTCCCTCACTGAGACCCTCCTTTTGGGGTGTTAGGAACTAACGGCCACTGAGGCTTAAGTTGAATAAATGTCAAAGATACCCAGGAGTAAATATTAGTCAATTAACTCCCATGTTACAAAAGTATAGTATTAACTGTCATCCCATGTCCATACAAAAAGGACATTTCTCTGAGGTAAAACTATGCAAAGACATGAAGAAAAGAGAAAAGCAATATTTCACTTGCACATACAAAATCCAGAGTCCTTAGAAGAATCTCACTATATAAGTCACAAGGTCTTTTTTGGAGATATAAGTAATCAACAGATAGGGGAAGCAGAGCACAGAGAGAAGTTAAAAATTCATCATCATCATCATCATCATCATCATCATCATCATCATCATCATCCCATTGATCATCGATTTTCTCCAGCGGTCTCAGTAACATCTCCATTCGTCCTAGCCCTGAGATTTTAGAAACCTTTCTTTACTTGTCCTTCCCAACGGTGCCACATTGAAGGCTCTTTCAGGGTCAGGGGAATGAAAACCATCATTGTAACTGGTTTTGGCATCTTGAATATACCATGGGGAGTTTGCCAGGCTCTCCCATGAGGACAGGAAACTTTTGGTAGCTTGCCAGTTTCATCGAGAGGTAGAACTAGGTTACAAGATGTCTTCCAGGAGCTTAGTTTTAGTCTCTGGATGTTGGCCATTGATGGGATCACACAGTGTGGGGGGGCAGTTTCTGGGCATGACTGTCTAGCTACTAGAAAATGGGGGATCTGGGTGGAATAGGCCCAGTCCCGATCTGAGCAGACTTGGAGATTTCAGCCCTAAGTTCTGCACATATGGGTTCCTCTGCCAGTTCCTTCGTGCTTGAAAATCTTTCGAGCATGTTAAGAGGGGCCTTGAACAAGGCTGTGGCTGGGTTCCAGAGGTCTTCGGCTGTGGTGTCTCTGCTTGGTATGGGGAGGGAAACTCAACCCACCCACTTGGAGGGGCCCCGGTGAAGACAGCTGGGTGCAGGGAAAGAGACTCTGTTAAAGATTAACACAGAGGAAAGGGAGTGCCTTGGGAGCACTGTGATGGGTGTAACTCAATAAACCTTAGCTTCCTGTGAGAAGGGAGACAGAATAAACCAATGTTATCCAACAACCAGTATGCCTGATTTCTTGAAACTTTTGTTCAACAAAATATATCTAGAGTAAAATCCAATATAATAAATGGTTATTAACATGAACTAATAAAAAAATTAAATGTCTAGATAATCACAATATCTGGTGTGTTGTCATGATGTAGTTTAGGGAAGCACCTCCCAACCACAACCACCACACACACACACACACACACACACACATTATGGCAATGAAATTTCTGGGAAGAAAAAGCCACCCACCCTGTAGATACAGAAAGCAAGACCTAATGAGACCTTCTCCAGCAGCAGACCCTGAGGAGACTGGGCCCCACCCTACAGAAAGGTCATGAAGGAAACTGTTGGAGTACAACACTCAACAACTTTCTTCAAGCTGATTAACTCTAAGCTACCCCAGACCAGAGAAGGTTGGACCCACCTTCCAAGAGAAGGCCCAGCAGGAACAAAGGTCAAGGAAAGGAGTTTCAAAGAAGACCACTCCTAACACCATCCACTTAACAACAACCCTAGCAACAGTCTCGTATCCAGCTATAAAGAACCACGTGAAGGCAGCTTGGAGAAACCTTATAAAAACCACTTTGAACAAAGGGAGGGTGCACATATGCTGCCCCGGCCCATGTACTGCTTGTGCCCATGGGGTCGAGCGCATGTGGCACCCAAGCACATGTGTTGCTCTCATCTCTCTGGCCTTGAAGAAAGAAGCTCACATTCTCCCTTGAGCATGTGACCCTCTCTCTTGCTTTCTCTCTCCTGTCTCCTTAAAACCGTCCAAATAAAATCTGTTCTACTTCACTGCTCGTCTACACCTAAAATTCTTTTCTGCTCATCAAGACAAGAACCCCAAAACCCAAGGTCTCAGGAGGCAGAGGTATGAGAAGAAAGGGGCATCTCTCTCCTCCACGCCTTACATAAACCACCCCGGGGCTTACTGATGCCATTTGTACTGTTTTTATGCCTGTTTATCTGGATCATTCTATAATTCCCTCACAATTCAAAACTGTTAGGGTCCGGTGTCGATATTTTCCCCATCTCCGAACCTGCACAAAGAGTTCAGCCAGTAATGTAATACACAAGCGGAGTTTATGAAGCCAGCTAGCTGGGGTCAAGCTTCTAGGCATGCAGGCCCGAGCAAGACTCCAAACAAGGAAAAAGCTGCAAGTTTTTTTTTTTTAATCTGGAGTTCTATTTTTAATTTTAATAAAAAACAACATCTAGTTTTTCATAGTGGCTACACCCTTTTACACAGCACCCAAGGGTTCCAATTTCACCACATTTTAGCTTATATTTGCTATTTGTTTTTTTTATGCAATTTTTTTAATAAGTTTATTTATTTTTAATTAATGAATCACCATGAGGGTACAGTTACGGATTTATACACATCTGTGCTTATGCTTCCCCCATACAAAGTTCGGGAACCCATCCCTTCACCAGTGCCCATACTCCACCACCAGTAAACCCAGCATCCCTCCCATCCTCCCCAATCCCATCTCCCCCCACCCCACCCTGTCACTGTGGCAGGGCATTCCCTTCTGTTCTCTCCCTCTAATTAGCTATTGTGGTTTGCAATAAAGGTGTTGAGTGGCCACTGTGCTCAGTCTCAAGCCCTCATTCAGCCTGCAACTCCCTTCTCCCACATGGCCTTCGACTACATTATAGTTGGTGATCCCTTCTCTGAGTTGCCCTTTCCCCAGAATGTGAGGCCAGCCTCCTAGCCATGGAGTCAACCTCCTGGTAGTTGTTTCTACAATTCTTGGGTGTTAGTCTCCCACTCTGTTATTCTATATGTCATAGATGAGTGCAATCTTTCTATGTCTGTCTCTCTCTTTCTAACTAATTTCACTTAGCATGAAACTTTTCATGCCGATCCACTTAAATAAAAAATTTGTGACCTCCTTTTTTCTAACAGCTGCATAGTATTCCATTGTATAGATGTACCAAAGTTTCCTCAACCAGTCATCCATCCGTTCTAGGGCATTCAGGTTTTTTCCAGATTCTGGCTATTGTAAACAGTGCTGCAATGAACATACATGTGCAGATGCCATTTCGATTATACTTTTTTGCCTCTCTGGGATATATTCCCAGCAGTGGTATTGCTGGGTCAAATGGGAGCTCAATTTCTAATTTTTTGAGAATCGTCCATATTGTTTTCCAGAAGGGCTGAACCAGTCGGCATTCCCACCAGCAGTGTAGAAGGGTCCCTTTCTCACCACATCCTCTCCAACAGCGGTTGCTTTTGTTCTTTTGGATGTGTGCTAGTCTCTGTGGTGTGAGGTGGTATCTTGTGGTTGTTTTGATCTGCATCTCTCTGATGATTAGTGATGTAGAGCACTTTTTCATGTGCCTTTTGGCCATTCGTATCTCTTCCTTGGTAAAATTTCTGTTCATTTCTTCGCCCCATTTTTTGATGGGGTTGGATGTTTTCTTCTTGTAGAGTTCAACCAGTGCTTTATATACCCTTGATATCAACCCCTTATCTGATGGGTATTGTGTAAATATCCTTTCCCATTCTGTAGATAGTCTTTGGGTTCTGGTCACTGTATCTTTTGCGGTGCAAAAGCTTTTTAGTTTAATGTAGTCCCATTTGTTGATCTCTGTTTTTACTAGATTGCTTAGTTCTGTGTCACCTTTGAAGATACCTTTATCTTCAATATCGTGGAGGGTTTTGCCGACCTTGTCTTCAATGTACCTTATGGTTTGTGGTCTAATGTTGAGGTCTTTAATCCATTTTGATCTGACTTTTGTGCATGGTGTCAGGTCAAGGTCTACGCCCATTTTTTTGCATGTGGTTGTCCAGTTGTGCCAGCACCATTTGTTAAAGAGGCTTTCCTTGCTCCACTTCACATCTCTTGCTCCCTTATCAAAGATTAGATGATCATACATTTGGGGTTGTGTGTAAGGGTATTCCACCCTGTTCCATTGGTCTACGGCTCTGCCTTTGTTCCAGTACCATGCTGTTTTAATTGTTACTGAAAAGCTGCAAGTTTTATAGTTAATGTTTACGTCTGCTTACATCCTAACCCGCACACATGAATTTTAACAAAAACATAAGTGAAAATGCAAGTTTCATGACTCAGAAGAAAACATAATTTCAAGTAGTACAAACAAGCAGTTATAGATAGGTGATCTAGACATGTTTTCAGAACATTCTGGTGGCTGCTCACCCTGTGTGTGTCTGGGTGGCTTCTATGGACAGTGAATAGCGGTTATGAAACTATTTGCCAAGGCTGAGTTTTCAGCCCTAATGCCCTTCCCTCACAGATGGCCAGGGAGGAGAAGTGGGGTTTTAAGAAAAACAAAATGGTTTAAGTAAAACAAGATGTCAAGCAGGAACCAGGCATGATGGAGTTGCTCTTGCCCCAATCTGCATCCAACAAAACCATGTTCTTAGCCATTATATTCTTGATTAAACATGTAACAAATTAATAAATCACTATTATTACTATTATTCATTTTAGTTTCTTATGAATGTACACTTTCCCTCCCAAATGTGTTTTTTTTTCTTGGACACACTACACAATATTACTGGTTTGTTTTGGGACAAAAGCCAGTGGTTCTTGGGAGCTACGCCCTCCTAGCATAGTTTTCAGGGGTCACTCTAATGATGTGGGTAGACCATACAGTATAGGGATTGAACCCAGGACAACATACCCAGCAGTACTTTGAAATTATTCAGTTTTGTGCTCAGGGTTCATTCCTAGCAATGCTCTAGGCTATCCCATGTGTACCCAGGAATAGAATTCGGGTGAGCCAGCCATAGGCAAAGCAAGTTTCATTCTATACTCCCTCCAGTCCCACTCTATGTATTTTTGGTGGAAGTCACACATATTTCATCAGATTACAAATATTAAAATAAGTCAAATGGCAAAACATATGATAATGAATAGAAATTCATTGTATATTGACATTTGTTTGTACTTAATTTATATTACTTGAGAGATCATTGGAATTCTAACTTCCAAGATGATGGTATTTAGCCTTTGAGAGGTGATTAGGTTAAAAAGAATTGAGAACATAGTATTTATGAACGACATTAGTGCTCTGCAAAGGATGTCCAATGAACTCCATCAACCCTTCTGCCTTGTAAATACACAGCATGAGCAACATTTATATCCTAGAAGAAAGCTCTCATCAGAATTTGCATGAATCTTGGATGTCCCAGTTTCACAAATCAGAAAGGAACAACCGTTGTTAGACACCCAATCTCTAGTATTCTATATCTGAAGTTGCTTCAAATAACTTCAAAAATAAAATAATTCTTTATTGTTAAGTAACAGAAAGAAACTTTATTCTGAGGGACTACTGAAGCAAGTCTATGAAGATAATCTAGTTATAAGGTTTGAATCCCCAGCACTGCATTTGATGCCCTGAAAAATAGAAGTTTTTTTTTTTTCTGAGACAAAGTCCAGAGTAAGCCCTGAGAACTGCAAAAAGTGGTACAAAAACCAAGTCAGGAAAAAAAAATCAAAAAATCTAATTATACTGGGTACTTAATCTTGTTGAAAGAAAAACTTCATTTGCATTAAAATAGAATTCTATATAACATATGGAATGCTTATTTTTCTAAATGTGTCTGCTATTTGTTTTTTTTAGTCAAAGGAAATGAATTAATAATTAGATATTCATCCTATGTATCTACCTGTTATCTAATCTACAGAACATATGAGGTTAAAGAAAGAACTCCTGTCTCATTAGAAGTTGAAATAATGACAATATACTTTATCTAGCTGACATGTGGAACATAGAGGAAGTTATTACAGAGAACTAGCAGAACGATAGCTTGTCTTACTTCTGGAATCATCTAGAAAGGGCATAAAAATCTTTGCCCCAATATAAACAAAACCTGTCAAGTGTAGCTATACAAGTCAGCCAATATTGAGAAAATATGAAAATCATTCAACATAGTCCATACAAAAGTCTTCACACTAACACTTCTGAATTTACGATGCATATTTTTATTTTATGAACTTCTATAGAGCACTTCTAATCACTTGGTTAGTTCTTCCTTGGCCACTGACTAATGATCTGCTATGAATATATATATCCCCATGAACAGCTAAAAAATACACTTTAATTCAGCAAATGCAACAAAATGGAATGGAAAAGTTGCAATTATGTACTTCAGAAAATAGTCAAGCTTGATGATATTCAAATAATCACAGAAGACGAAGTTATTTGTCCATTTTAAATGGAGCCATTGTTACTTTAGCTTATTTTATTGATGAATTAAAAATTTCACTAAAAAGTAGAAATACAAAAGTAAAAGTCATATTTTAGCTGAAAGTTAATTCATTTCAAAAATACCTATGTGCATTTTGGAATTCATGAAAGTTTGATGCTTTAAATTTGTCGTATACTCCATTATATAAAAAGTTAGGAAAAGTTATGTAACTTAGAGAAAATACAAAATCTTAAAACAGTGTAAGACATGATTAATTTAATGTAGACGTTCAGTATAGTTTGACATATCTTTTATCAAAAATAGCCTCACAGTTTATGTTCCTCATTGAGAATATTGCAAAGGTCAAGAACTTCAAGCAAAAATTCACTATTTATGAGTGAAACCACTCAGTAATTGTCTTTTACATCCTTAGTTATTTCCTTAACATAATCATCTCAGGTATCAGTAAATTGTGGCAAGAAACAATGCTTTCTGTGACTCTGTGACAAGTATGATTACCAGAGAGAGGAGAAGGAATGTGCATATTGAGCAGAGAGATCTTTTTCTAGAGAAAAAGATGACAATTACATAATACAGAGATGGGCAGCTAAGCCCCTGGCAAACATAATACTATGAAAAAATTAGTGGGGAAATTTTTTTTAAGAATGCTTTGAAAATAGGGGCTGGAGTGATAGCACAGCGGGTAGGGTGGGTAAGGTTTCGATCCCCAGCATCCCATATGGTCCCCTGAGCACCACCAGGAGTAATTCCTGAGTCCAAAGCCAGGAGTACACCCTGCCCATCACCAGGTGTGACCCAAAAAGCAAAAAAAAAAAAAAAAAAAAAAAAAAAGAAGAAGAATACTTTGAAAATAGACTGAAAATCTTAACAAATTAAATTAAAATAGAAACATTTATTGTAGCACTGTAGCACTGTCCTGCCATCATTCATCGATTTGCTCAAGCGGATACCAGTAGCGTCTCCATTGTGAGACTTGTTACCGTTTTTGGCATATCAAATATGCCACAGGTAGTTTGCCAGGTTCTGCTGTGCGGGCAGGATACTCTCAGTAGCTTTCCGGGCTCTCCCAGAGGGACGGAGGAATTGAAACTGGGTTGGCCTTGTGTAAGGCAAACACTCCCTGCTGTGCTATCGCTCCAGTCCTCCTCCTCCCCCTTCTAACAATCTAGTGAAATCCCAAAGCATGAGGGATTGAGGTAAAAATTACACGTAGATGTGGTCATACAATCAACAGAGGTAAAGTCTTTCCCCAAGGGGATGCTTCTTCTAGGACAGATACTCATTCAGCAGGACGACTCATCCAAGAGTAGAATCCCATGGGTGTATTTCTCCTCTCCTTGTCCAACACGCATATAAACATTCATAATATTAATCATTTTGTATGGACAGAGTAAGAGATGCATTAAGCTTATAAGATTGCTCTCCTAGGATCATCTTGATCTCAGACTACAGTGCTCAGGCCAGATTAGTCTTTCCTATCCCCAGCAGGGTCCTTGTCTCATCCTTACTTTTGGATCATGACAGCATTTTTCTGGGACCATGCTCTCAACTTATGGTTGAGTATCGTGGTGCTTTGACCTGGCCCATTTCAATGCCAGGGGATCTCATAACTTGCCCTGGGTCCATTCAGTCCCTTGTCGGTTTCCTGCTTTTGGGGTGCTAGGAACTAAGGGCAACTGAGGCTTAAAGTGAGGAAGCAGATGCCCCAGAGTGTGGATTGTTTGGAGACAATTTACTCCCAAGTGCCAAAAGCATAATATTAACTGCTTCCTTTGTCCATACAAAAATCACATTGCTTTAAAGTAAACTATACAAAAGATATAAGGAGAGGAGAAAGGCAATATTAACTTACAATACAAGTTCAATGTCCTAGAAGGATCTGACCTTACAAGATAACAGAATCTGATTAGGGGGAAAAGCTGATTAACTTGTTATGGAAGAGAGCATAAAGAAGTTAAGGATAAGCACAGAAGAAGGAAGTGAGTCGGGAACACCGTGATGTGTGTAATCCAATAAACCTATGCTCCCTGTAGCAAGGGAGAAAGAACAAACCAATGTTATCCTACATCAACCATGGACCAATCCTCCTGGCCCTTGTTTCTACTGTCCTTGGGTTAATTAGTCTCGTATTATGTTTTGTTATACCCTACAAATGAGGAGTAGTTTCTGAGTCCAGAGTCGGAGTAACACATGAGCAGAAGTGGGTATTGCCTCCAAACAAAAAAGATAGAATAATGATGAGAATTGGGAATTAAAAAAAAAATTAGGATCAAATGAGAAAATAAATCATGCTTTGTACCATTTCAAATATGTACTTTAAATTGAAGTGAGAGAATGCCTGTATTATTACTTTGGAAAGGGGGTTAAGAATGATCTTCTTTTCTGTACATTAATTGCTTTTAAACAATATCTCATTAACAACATTTTAAATACAGGAGTGGGGGAATCAAAGAAAGAAAAATAGAGGGATTAGACACATAGGGAAGAGACAGAAAGAGGGGGAGAGAGAGAGCAAAATAAATATAGAAACCAAAATAAAGTTTGGTTAGCTACCAATAAATAGTCAAGAGATTATAGCCATGTCTTAGAAATAAATACATAGATATTTTAGTAGAAATACATTTTATTTGCTGAATAACTATTCAGTCTTTCCTTAATTATAAATAAAATTTTATGTTTTCTGCTTAAAAGAATCAGAACATTCATATTAAATGCAAGTTTAAGGGACTTACTATCAATCATTACTAGTTATTGAAATCAATCAATAAGGGACTACAGAGATTTTTGTTATTATAAAATATTAGTATTAAAAAGATAAGTTTATTAATAATTACCTAATGAAAAGCATTTGTACTGCTGGGAAAGTTTACTTTCATTTTATCTGATTCAAAATCAAAGCAAAGCATAAAATAGAAATTTTTATTAGTGAGCTGATTTTTTGTCTTAGCTGAGAAATATTATTTTGGGAACACATTTGATGTTTCTTATTTTGTATATGAATTCATTACTATTAACATTTCAATTCTGGCGCATATGCTGCCTGAGCCCGTGTGCTGCTTGCACTCACGTAGCCAAGAACATGTGTCACCAGAGCACATGTGTCGCCCGCATCTCCCCTCCTGAAATGTGGGCTTTCATGCTTTCATACTTTGTGTCTAAAGCTCGGTTATGTGTACGGGCTTCTTCCAAACTTGGAGAAGCTCAATTTCTCTCTTGAATGAGTTACTCTTACTTCTCTCTCTCTTTCTTATCCCTTCTTCCTATCCTCAAAAGCATCTAAATAAAATCTTTTAAAAAAATTCAATTCTGCCAATTAATGTTATTCCTTAACTTAATTTATGAGTTTATTTTAAAAACAATTATTATTTTCTAAACTACTATGAGATTTTATCTAAATACAAATACCTGAAATTATGGACATATATCATTTTAAATTGTACTTTTAACTGATAACTCCTTTAAACTAAGTGAAGTTGATTTGTTTGGAATGGTTTCTTCATACAAAAACTCATGCTGCCTCTTGTATTCTACAGCATTATTTATTTCAATATTTTGGTCCAAAAAAGTAAGTCTGCCTTGGAGTCTCTTTTCTTTGAAACTTTGGAATTGAATGAGAAACATTTAAACTTTTTTGTTTTGTTTTTAAATTCTGTTTTGTTTTTATTGTATTTATCTCCAGGGACTTTTAGTTTCACCTAGAGAGAATTTTGAAGGGAATAAGAACTACTAGAGAAAACAAATGGAAATATTTTACCACATTTAAACTAATATAGCTACCACAATCCCAAAATACAAATTGCATGTGATATTGTTTGAAAGTTGATACATTCCTTCTCAGCCCCCAGATAGGCTGCATATTTCCCCTCCAGTAATATCCACTGACCTGGAAGACATAGCCATCAATGTTTGAATAGGATGAATAATAAAACATAGGAGTATTGATTGAACCCAAAAAGGATTTCAAAAGCAAGAGAGACTTTAAACACTCCAGAATAGAGGTGAAATTGATGAAGATAGAATTAGAGACTTGCTTCTAAAGAGAGGTGAAGTCCCATTGTTTATCATCAGTATTTTCAGAATTTGTGTCTATTAACATTGTTGTATGATGTATTGAAACTTGTTTTTGGGTCCCAAGTAGTGTGTCTGTTTTGATAGAAAATATCTTGGGGCTGATGAGTTTACACTTTGAATAAGTTTCCAGGTAATGTTGATATATGACATATCCAAGGACCGTAATTCAAGAAGTAGAGAATTCTATTAACTAAATTACTAGCATAGGATGATCTCTATAAATGGATATAGATAAACGATAAATCTTTGTATATGAGTCGAACAGACAGCTGGATATAAAAATGAGGAGGATTTTAAGAGGGGGACAGATGAACAAAGCTCAAACTGTGATCTTCTGATCTCTCATCAAGCACAATTACACATCTGCACACACACACACACACACACACACACACACACACACACACACACACCCCTAGATTATCTAGAAGATAATGTGGGGAGTCACTTTTTTTTTTACGAACTTATGAACTTTTACGTTTGCATTTCAGTCATACAGTGATTGTTTACCCATCCCTCCACCAGTGCCCATTCTCCTCCACCAACGTTCTCAGTATCCCTCCCACCACCCCCACTTGGAACGTCACTTTTTAAAGAAATGATTGAAAAGAATACAACTGAGTTTTATTTGTAAAAATGTCTAAAATAATCTTACACATTTTAAATCAAATACAAAAATATACAAAGAAACAGATGAGAAGTAAAACCAACTATTTACATTCTCAAATATAGCAGGGGCATACCAATGTGGAAAAAAAAATCTTGAAGATGAAGTTGAAAGTTTCAAAATGGAGGAGAAAATGTTCTAAGGAAAATATTTGTTTCAAATGTTTAATAAGAAGATTTCAAATTTGAAAAAAGGAAATGTAGCAAAACTGGAAATTTTAAAGAAGCATTAAAAGAACTATGTGAAAAATAGATGTTAATTGAACGTGATGAAAAGAGTCACATACAGAACAGAAACTATAAGAATTAAAGCCAAATATAATGACAAAAAATCATTAAAGGAACTATCTGAAAAATAGGTGTTAATTGAGCATGATGAAAATAGTCACATACAGAATAGAAACTATAAGAATTAAGGCTAGATCACGATCACGAAATCACAAAATCCCGAAATCCCATTAATCATCAATTTCTCTAGTGGGCTCAGTAACCTCTCTGTTTATCCTTTCCCTGAGATCTTAGAAGTCTCTCTCGACTCGACCCTCCCAATGTTGTCACACTGGAGGCTCTTTCAGGGTCAGGGGAATGAGATCCAGCTTGTTACTAGCTTTAGCATATGAATACACCATGGGAAGCTTGCAAGGCTGTCCCATGTGGGCAGGAAACTCTCAGAAACTTGCCAGTTTCTCCCAGAGGGAGAAGTAGACTACACGATATCACGTGGCCGTGCTTCTGAGAGCTTGCTTTTAAGTCTCTTGATGTTGGCCATTGATGGGATTATAGACACCTGGGTTCCTATGGTGGCACCTTCATGCCTGAGGCTTGTCCGAACGTGTGAAGAGGGGCCTCGAGCATGGCTGTAGCTAGGTTCCAGTGGTCTTCGGCTGCCGGGAGCTCTGCTCAGGGCGGGGAGGGAAGCTGGAGCCCATCCCCTCCGAGGGGCCCCAGGGAAGACAGCCAGGCGTGCGGGTAAGGATTCTCTTCTGAGGGTGGTCTGGCTGCTGACACCTGTCACCCCATTGATCGCTGGTTGATTCGGCTGATCTGGCTGGCTAGGTGGGTGTCTCCTTCCTCCCTCACCGCTCCATGTGCGTCCCTCCCGAAGCTGCACACTCGGTCGAAGAGGACGGCCACCCAGGTCTTCGGTCGAGGCTATACTAGTAGCTGCGCTCCCCCTGCTAGAGCTTCCAAACAAGCAGAAGGCTAGATATAATGAAAAAAGTGTCAACAGTGGGTAGGGCGTTTGCCTTGCAAGCGGCCGATCCAGGTTCGATTCCCAGCATCCAATATGGTCCCCTAAGCACTGCCTGTGCATTGCCAGGTGTGACGCAAAAAGCAAAAAAAAAAAAATAAAAATAAAAATAAAAAAGTGTCAACATAGACAAAACTGACAAGATAAAAAATAAATGAAAGTAAATGCACTCAAACACCAAGAAGGACCATCCAGAAATTTTTTAAAAATGTATTTTAACAGATCATTGCCTAGTTGCCTAGGGTAGAGAGACAACAAAAAAATTAAGGCACTTAGTTAATTCCCCAGCACACCACAAATGGTTCCATGAGCACTGCCAGGAGTGACCCAAGTACACAGAACCAGGAGTAAGCCCTGAGCACCTCTGGGTGTGTCTCCAAAACAATCAAAACTGTTTAACATGAATGTGTAGGGCTTCATGTTGTGTGAGAATTTAGGTCAACTGAAGACCTCTCAACAACATCAAAAACCGAAACATACATATAATTTTTTTTTTTTGGTTTTGGAGGTGAAAAAAAATCTTGTTTCCTTGGTTTCATTGTGACTATTATGTTTTAACAAAGCACTATTTATTTTTAACAAAACATTTTTAAGTTTATGCTAAACATCTATATTTTTCAAGAAGTTTTAAGAATATTATACTAGATTACTCCTGAATTTTTCCTAAAGTTATGTTTATTTTACTTTTATGCAGCTAAATTCAGATAACATTTAGTAATTTACAATGACATAAGTGTATATGACCCATTTTTAAATAAAAATGCTTATACATTTTTAATATATTTTCTGAGGCCTAGTAACACATATTCTATTTGATTGTATATTTTAGAATATTATCAATATGTTTTTAAAAATAAAAATTTAGGGTCAGAAAGATTGTGCAGTGTCAAGTAGAGTGTCAAATAATCAGAAAAAAATGCATTTTGGTGAAAAAGATCTAATTAAAGTGTAGAACTCCCTTTGGTGGCACTAAGCAATAGTATGGCAGGCAGGACACTTGCCTTGTAGGCAGCCACCCGTGTTCATGTATGATCCATGTATGGTCCCAAGTGCAGAACCAGGAGGAAGCACAACATGGTGTGGCCTTAAAACAGTAACAGCAAAAAGTTAACTAGAACTCCACCTGAAATAAATATCTTATCTTTGGTAATACCATAATTGTAATATTGTGACATATTTCTTAAGTACATTAGGCTTCATTTTTCTTACTGTAAAAAGTTAATGTGAGCTCATGAGATTGTTAGTGAAATAAAACAGATCATACAGATAAATTTGTTGGGAATCAAATAAGCATTGAACACATCATTATTTTTTTTTCTTAAGGAATTCAATAATACTAGAAATGTACAAGGAAGCACACCATGAAGGGCAACAGCTTGAGGCACAAGAATCTATGAGTCCAGGAGTAAAGGGAGATTGAAGTTAATGGAAGTTATTTGTAGAAATAGAGACAGAGGAATCAGTATGAGTTTTGCGGACACCATAATAGTGAACCATATCTTCTGAAGAAACAGAAGGCAACTTCACCATTTTGTATAATGTCTACTGTTTTGTTCTACATGCAATGTATAACCTTGTGATATGTTATAATTTTTTTAGTTCTTTCTATATATCCATACAAACCCTGCAATCCATTTTGTCTACCTTCAAAACATAGTCCAAAGTTTCTTCTGATAATTATTTAAGTACCTCCTCTTTTTTACTTCATCGACATCATATTTTACTGTTTTTAAACGTCTTGTTCTAGAGACTTCTGCACCAAGGCACTTGATTGTCTGTAATTAAGGTTCCTGTGGTAATATTTCTTTGGACAAAAGAAAACCTCAAAATCTGATAACGCTAATTTTCTATTCATAAGAGCTAAGTAGTAACTAGATTAAGGTTTATAGCTTTTTCTTTTCTTCGATTCTTCAGTGATTTTTCAAAAACTCAATAGGAGTTATCTGATTACATTTTTATTAACTCTACATTTTAATGATCATTTTATTTAAACTGATGGAGATTTCAATGGCTCACACTTAGAAGTAATGCTTTAATATATAAATTAGCCGTCTGACAAAACATGAAGTACGCATTATTTAAAAGTTTCAGATGAGTACATTTCAGAAATTATGATTTCTTAAAGTAAAAAATGTAAACCCTTAGAATACTGGGCCCCAGTTTTAAACATTTTTGTTACTATTTTTTAATATTATTTGTAAGAACCAATAACTAGTGTAAAAGCATTTTTGATAAGGGTTTCCAAGATTTTTAATCTATTAAAGACTAGGGAATATTCTGTAACCAAGCTTTTTTTTCTGTTAAATTATTTAATACTCATTCACTTCTCTATTGTAGATAGTCAATCTAATAACTACATGCAGAGTAAAATATAAGTTTAAATACATGCTACATATTTGTGAAGACAAGTGCCAGTGTGGACAAATAGACAAAAAAAAAAGACACAATTGTAGATTTTTTAAACAAAATGACTTCCAATAAATATCCCAGAGATAAGCTTTAAGACGATACCTTACATAATAAATAATACAGGCATTTGCTATTTATAGATGAATCTCAAATATTCTCCCCCCTGATTCAGAGACCTGATACTGCATATTTGATGATTTATTAAGGATTTATTTATTCACATAACATTCATTTATTCATATAATAAAGAGAAAATAAATAACATTCACAAACTGCACAAACTGTGGTCTAAACATAATGAAGAGACTTTTAACAAATTGGAAAGTCACTATTTTATCACCAGTACATAAGGTTTGTCAAGGGAAAAAAACTGATTGACATTATTTCTCTGGTATTTATTTTGTTTCATTTATGTAAAACAAAACCTATCAAACCATGAACATTCTGTTCATATGTAATACACTTTATATATTTATCTGACTGAAAATACAACATTTTATTGAACTGACAACTGAGTGACAAGAGTTAGGTGTCTTCAGGGAAAAAACTATTTAATAAAAACATATTTTGAAATTTCCTATTGAATCAATCATTATTTCTAACACTTAAATTTCATAGGAATGAAAGATGGATGAGATGGTGATAAAGGCAAATAGTTTTTATGATATTATGGCGTTTTGCCTTGTTTTGTACCATGTTTGACAAACAGCGACATCTGTCTAAAATCTGTCAAAATGATGGATGGGAAGCATAAATCACATTATCTCATGTCAACACTCCTCTTAGAAAATATTTTAACATAAATTCAGCACTATGTCATGAGAGTGACCCTGGAGAATAAATAAAAATATATAATATTTATTTGAATCAGTTACATCGTTATTTTTAACTTCTTTTGATTTAGCAAAACCAAACTTACAAAAATATTCTCAAAGACATGAAATATAATTTCTGTGTTTTTGGAATTCTGACATATAATGTTATAATGAGTCTTAATAACAAAAGTGTTTCTAAAAACATCATGTTAAGTTGATAATGAAATTAAAGTACTTAAGGACAAATTTGGATTTTTGAACAGACTCAAGTGCCAGAGGTTTGACCCTTGGAATTCTTGGAATTGGATGACTGAAATATATTTAAATACGATATATTCAAATATATATGAATTCAAACAAAAATGTATCTAATTTAGCAAAGGTTTTATTTTATAATTAACTTAAAGTATATTTTAGTATTATAATTAACACTGCACAGACATTAACAGTTCACATTAGACACATATATACATTTAGTATACATTTAGAAAATACAGTGAGTGATGATAAACTTGGTAACATGGGGCGATATTTTCTTGTAAACCCAATTTTAGCTGTCCATTGGAAAATTTCTGTCCCATAATCTAATGGGCATTAATGCTCGCACCAGATTTTTTGTTTCTAAACAATTTTTTAAAAATTAACGAAATACATTTTAGTAATCTTTAAATTGGGGGGTCAAAAATAATAGTTGATATGTATGTGTGGTGTAATATACATTTTACAATGTTTCATTATAATGTATTATAGTTTAGGGTAATAATAGTGTTCAAGGTTATTGCTGATGTACAAAGTGACTGTGTATTACCACCCGCAAAGTGCTCGTGACCCTCCATCTCTGTTCCTATGTCACTTCTGTTCTGACATTCCTTCCTCCTATCTCTTCACCCTTATTTGTTGATTGACAGTTATGGTTTGGTGTGCACTGGTACCCTTAGCACCATCCGCGTGTTCCAAACCCTCCACTTATCTTCCCTGGTTACTTTCAGTTGTTTTATTTGTTCCCATCCTCTTGTCCCAAAATCTGGCCCTCTCAGGTCTGTGTTACGATATCCAAGGTCTATTATTCATTTCTATTGTCCCTGTTTGTCCTCCTGCTTCTGTCATTTTTTGCTCAGCCTGATACCTTTCAATGGCATCCAAGTGACAATGAGTTATGAGACTAGGTTTCGCTTGTGGTTGCATAGTATTCCATGGTGTTTGGATACCAGAAATTCTTTACCCATCTATCTTCTGTTGGACATTTGTGCTGTGTCCATATCTTGGCTATTTTACTAAGAGCTTCAATGAGCATAAGTATGCACATATCTTTTCAAATTAAAATTCTTGTCTTGTTTTTTTTTTGGGGGGGGCACACCTAGGGATGCTCAGGGGTTATTTCTAGCTCTGTATTCAGGAAATACTTCTCGCAGTGCTCGGGGGACCATATTTTTTGGGGGGGATCACACCTAGGGATACTCAGGGGTTACTTCTAGCTTTGTACTGAGGAATTACTTCTGGCAGTGCTTGGGAGACCATGTGGGATGCCAAGGATCAAAATCAGGTCAGCTGCATTTAAGGCAAGTGCCTTACCTGCTGTACTATCTTCCCAGCCTACCTACCTACAATGGGAGATCTGGGCCAAAGGAAGTTCTGTTCTTATTTTTATGAAAATTTTTCATATTATTTTACATAATAGCTAAATGGATGGCATTCCCATCAGAGAAAATGAGGGTTCTATTTTGCTTCATTCCCACACACTCATTGTTTCCAGATTTTTTATATTGCCATTCTTCTTAATGTGAGGCAATACCTCATTGTCATTTTCATTATGTTCCCCTGATATTCAGTGATAATGACTTTTTCACATGCTTATTGGCCTCCTGTACATCTTTTTCATGGAAGTATCTATCATTTTTTCATCCACATTTTTGATGGGGTAATTTTTTTAATGTTATGTAGATTTGGGATGTTAGTCCTTTGTCTGAAGTAATATGTTAATACTGGTCTTCAAACATATGATTTTCATTATTTTCCAAATATTCTAAAATAACACTAATCTCCTAAATACTGGAAAACATCACTTTAGTTGATGAAACTCTTGTGAAAAAACTTAACTCAAAGACAAAATCTCATCCACAGTTGCAAATCCAGGGCATGGTTTCCTTTAAGCACGTTGTTCTTTTTTATTGTGAGGGGGAGCCGAGTCTCACAGTGCTCAGCTGCCTGAAGGCCCGTAGTTCCTAGTGCCACCCTGTGGGCTTGATGGTGGCGTGTCTGGGACTGTAATGCTGTGTTGCTTGGCCAATGGTACTGAATGCACCATACCCAGGCATAGCTGGGTGGAGGGCACACAGTGCTCAGGGGGGCAAAACATAAGTTTCCCAATCTTTGAATTATTCCCCCATCCTATTTTTGAAATCCCCTGTATTCCATGGATATGACCAACTATGGTTGTATTTTTCTAATGTTGTTTTATACACCATGGTTAACCAAAGTGTCAATGTTGGACTTCCATGCATAAAATTTTCCATTCCACACCTCCCTCTACCAGTGTTCACTTCCCTCCACCATTGTCTCAGTGCTCCCCCATCTCACTCTCCTAGAAAATTTCCCGCCAAAAACATATTCTGAGATTCTGTTGTCTTTGGGCACTTGTTATCCCCTTAATATGTTTCTTTATAATATACATATGAGAGCTCATTCTGTGTCTGTTGGATATCATTGGTTTGTCCTTTCTCCCTTACCACAGAGTTTGGGCTTACCTGGTAATAATCTCTAAAGAATTCTAGACTACATTGGTATGTCCTGCTCCCCTTGCCACTAGGAGCTTAGATATATCAGTTACACCTATCAAAGTGCTCCCGAGTCACTCCCATTCCTTTGTTTATCTGTAACCACTTCTACCAGTTTATCTGCTCTTCCTCTAATCAAACTCTATTAATTTGTAAGGTCAGACCTTGCTAAGACAGTGAGCTTGTATTGTAAATTAATATTGTCTTTCTCCTCTCTTATGTGTTTTGAATAGTTTACTTTAAAACAATATCCTTTTTGTATGGACAAAGAAAGACATTTATTAATATGCTTTGGTAACATGGGATTCAATTGGCTTCAAATATTATTCACTCCTGGGCATCTGCTTTCTGGACTTAAGCCTCAGCTGCCCTTGCTTCCTAGCACACCCAAAAGCAGGGTCCCGACGAGGGACAGGACGGACCCAGGGCAAGCGGTGAGTTATGTGCTACCCTGGTATCAAAATGGGCCTGGCCAAAGTGCCTAATGCTTAACTATATGTTAAGAGCTTGGTCATGGTCATTTCATGTCATGATCCAAAAGCAACAATGAGACTAGGGCCATGCTAGGGATAGGAAAGACTAATCTGGCCTGAGCGCTGTAGTCTGAGGTGACCCCAGGAGAGCAATTCTATAAGCTTAATGTGTCTCTTGCTATGTCCATACAAAATGATTTATAATATGAATACTTATATGTTAGTTGGACAAAGAGAGGAGAAACACACCCTTGGGATTCCGCTCTTGGGCTGATGTCCTGCTGAGAGAGATTCTGTCCTAGTGAAAGCATCCCCTAAGGGATAGAACTTTACCCCCTATTGATTGTAACCACACCTATGCATAAGCCCACCTGCCACATCTGGAGAGGGATGCGGGAGATTTAAGGTGGCTGTGAGAGGGGGCTGAGGGTGAGTGCTGTCGAATTCCAGGGCCAGTCCCAGAGCCAGATCTGGAGAAGCTAGATCGAGATCGAGATCCAGAGAAGGAGAATGAAGTAGGATGGGGGAGGAAGAAGCAGGAGGAGAATCAGAGGATAATGGAGATGAGATTGGAATAAACTGAGACTAACCATCTAGGCTCCATTCTTTCCTTCACCTGCCTCGTCATCGCCATTCAACCTCCCTGGTGCGGTGCGGTGTTGCCTTTGCCTTTTCTTTTTCTTTTTTGTGTTTTTACACATGTGTCTGTCCTTATCCTAACTAACTTCACTCAGGACTAAGGTTTCATTTACTTTAGCAATGCTTTTAAGACTTGACCATTTATAATTGATGCAGAATTAAGCCATCCAGAATCTTGATAGATATACACTCAATCCCCCAAACCAATTCATATGCATATCAATATGTTTCCTTTGGGCTAAAAGAGAAGGGGAGAAAAGTAAAGAGAGAATGAGATGACCCTCTTTTCATGGGGTGGGTTACCCTCTTCTTCCAGAACCAGAAAGGAGCCAATTCTATTATTCTATTATTTTTTTGAGGTGTGGACATGAGTGCTATCAATATTCAGAATGCCAAGGCATTCTGGGGGTCTTGGCCTGGTTTAATAAAAGTAATTATAATAAAAGAGCTCAAACATACTGCTCAGACTCAGTAGTATCAGGGATACCCAGACCTCCCTGAAATACTGGAGACTCTCAGACCACGTGTGGCAAGGCAGGGAGTGTCCAGGACTGCACCTGGCAATTCTTGGGGTACCATATTGAGGCAGAAATGGCAATAGGGCACTATCTGTTGCACTTTCTCCCGCCCACCTAATCTTATGTCAAAAGAAATGTGATTTTTCATATTTGCTTTCTGAAGCAAGTTTGGGCAAGATCTTGTTATAAACTACTCAGTGTCTTCTCTCTCAATGACTTCCCTAAAATTCCCAAACAGTCTGCTAGATTTGGAGTAGTACAACACATCAAGATATATCAGTATAGCACTTATTTTTATGGACTATTGCAATTAATCATTTGCATGAAATGCAATAAAATACAAGCTTCTAAAGAAGCAAACAAAAAGCAAAAGGTAAACAAAAAGTATCTAATTTCTCTAAACATCAAATTATTTACTTGTCAAAAAAAGAGGATAAATAAGTCTTATCTCATAAACTGTTTACGGGAACTAGAGAGAATGCACAAGAAAGATTGGCAATAACCAATCTAGTGTCTTGCATCATTTGGGAACTCAAATATCTTTGAATAAATGAAAGCGAAAGAGAGTTTGTCTATATTTATGTATTTTGTCATATTCATTACCCATTTTTAGTTCATATAAAAATATTGGACTCAGGGGCTGGCGCGATAGCACAGCAGGTAGGGCGTTTGCCTTGCATGCAGCCGACCCAGGTTCAATTCCCAGCATCCCATATGGTCCCCTGAGCACCGCCAGGAGTAATTCCTGAGTGCAGAGCCAGGAGTAACCTCTGAGCATCGCCGGGTGTGACCCAAAAAGCAAAAAAAAAAAAAAAAAAAAAAAAATATTGGACTCAATTGTCTTTTTAGTTTGTTGAATAAACCCCTTGAATTGCCTGCCTTCATCAAAAAGCCATATTATTTAGTAAGGTTTTTGTCTACTGCTTTTACATCTTTTCCAGTTATGTTGAAAGAGAGATTAGAATTGTTCTGTCTAAAGTAAATTAGCCTCAATTTTTATGGGCCAAAATAAAGTGGTATTCTGATCATTTTAACCACAATATGACAAATGGAACCACGACAAACATTAATTTAAGCACTGAAGCGTTATTATTGTTATTTCTGTCTTTTTATTTTGTTTGTTCATTTCTAAATCATCTGACTTAAATTATATTTGTCAGAAAGGAAAACAAAAGTCCACTCCATTTAGCACTGCGTAGTTTTAATAGCATTCTGTTCAATCATTCATGCAAGGGAAGAATTATGTAGCTCGTGTGTGTGATCGCACACAAAAAATTTAGGCACTCAAACTCTGTTTCACCTCACAGTACTTGTCTATTTATTTAAGGTTGATACTGTTTCAAATTTTGTGATGAGGCTGATTCTATACACAATTCCATTAGCAGAAAACAGCATTTGATGAAATTCGGTAATTGGTAACTAACCCAAAACTGTAATGCATTTGGAGCCTCCACTAAGTCATTTAAACTTTATCTAACCTTTTTTTCTTCTTAATGGATCTTTTAATTCTCTGTCACAGTTTTCATCTCTAAAATCACAAGGAAAAGGTTATAAAAATTAGGTAAAGATTAATTTCTGTCTTGAAAATACTGATTGGAACATAATTGTAATAGTTTCTCATAACTTTGTCAAGAATGGCAAGAGACTTAGACAAACTACCAGGCCAGTCAAAAAATTCCCAAGATAAGACATATATTAGGTCATGTCCGACAAGCGTCTGTGATGGATTGGCTATTACTCTGAGATGCATGGTACTATAGTTTCAAGCGAGTATAGATGTTCCCTTGATGTCCTTATTGAAATTCTCCAAAAGGGATGCAGTTACTTATTGAAACACAAAAGTAGCAATAAAACTGAATATGAAAAAATATGATACTGAAGATATGATGATATAAGTGGAATTTCACATAATTGTATTCAATTAATTTCAGGATAAATAATAAAAAATATTTCATTTTAACCTAGTGAAAGATAAGACCATCATATCCTTTCAAATTAGTCTCCTTTTGTAAATGTAGAGAGGGTAGCAGAAATAAATTAGACAATACTACTTAGTGATAACTTTGAAGAAAAACACAACCATAACCCATTTTTTACTCTACTGAATTCAACTCAAGAGTAAAAGTAGGTAATTTCCAAATGAGGGAAATATGAACATCATTATCCGTGCCTTTTCCCCATGTTAGGGGAAAAACCTGTGATAGGGACAATGGGAAGGTTAGGGATATGGCCTTACAAAAAAGTTATCACCGCTAAGAAGGTCATGAGGGAGGCCTAAGTGGTTCCTGATAACCCTGATAGCCCAGGCCCAGCTAGATCCAGAGACCAGGAGAATCAGATTAGAATCTTTTCTGCATGTTAGTGGGCCACATCCTTTAGAGCATAATAAAGCAATGCCCACCCCATCTACACTTGTTAAAAAGGTATGAAAGGAGAAATGTTCCATCCTGTTCTAGGAGATCCCTCTCTCATACTCTTGGAGCTTCCTTCCTCACTCTCCTTCTCTATTTCCCTCTTAGTGAATTTGATCATCTTCTCTCCTGTCCCTTGCTTTCAGTTCTGACTGCTTGAGAACAAGAACCTTAAGTCTGCACCCATTACAACAGTCATTATTCCCACCTCCTCCAAGTCGGAAGAAAATTCATTGTAGGAAAGTGCCAGGAGGAATCATAAGACCTGGTTATGAAAATCAACTCATGGAAAATATAAATGTAATAAAATTTTCCCTAGTGAAACAAAAACAGGTGGTTTTTTAATTTTTTTTATTTTTTTGCTTTTTAGGTCACACCTGGCTCTGCACTCAGGAATCACTCCTGGCGGTACTCAGGGGACCGTAGGAGATGCTGGGAATTGAACCCAGGTTGGCCTTGTGTGTGCAAGGCAAACGCCCTACCCGCTGTGCTATTGCTCCAGGCCCAACAAAAAGAGTTTTTGCTGAAAAGGAGAGAGAGCGAGAGTAAGAGAGCAAAGGCACGTGTGAGATAGAGAGTGAGAGATCGAGAGAGCGAGTGAGCGAGAGAGGACTTTAAGATAACAAGGGCTTATCGAAGGGTAAAATTGCAAAGAAAAACTTTAGAGATTAGGTTATATACAATTTCCCCAAGTTGTCTTGACCTGGAGTTCTCTGCACACATAAAAGTCAGAACTGGAGAGATAGTAGAGCTGGTAAAGCACAGCAGTTAAATACGGCAGGTAAGTGCAGCAGGTAATGGAGTTGACCTCGATTCAATCCCAGGCACCCCTCTAGATCCCCCCAGTTCACGGGGAGTGATTCCCGAGTAGCAGAGCCAGGAGCAAACCTGTTGATTGTGACCCCCAAAACAAAAACAAATAAAAACTGGGTCTGGGTGTTGTCACAAAGAAAGCTGCATTTTAGATAGCCTTTTTCTATTCTTTCTTTGACCTTTCAGTTCTCCATTGCTTCTTTTCTGATAGGGCCAACCCTTCTCCCCTGGGGCCCCGTTTCTCAATCTCCAAAGCATTCAGGATCTGCATCTCAATGCAGTGTGGTCTGTGTGCCCTTGAGCTACTTCTGGGAAGGGAAATTTCTTCATCAATTCTACTATTTCCCCAAACTCATTACTGGCACCCACCCCCAACTCCTCCTCCCCCATCTATCTGACTACAGCATTTCTCTTCCAGAGATTTCACCTCCTTTGGTCTTTAGGGGACACTTGAGTGAAAGCCCACCTTTTAAAATGTCTTCATGTTGACAAAAAAATACCCAGACCCTCCCTATGTAAAGAAGTAAAATCTCATGCTTGATATTATTGAGACCCAGGCAATGATTTATGTGTTTTCAGAGTTGTTAGTCTGAAAGACAAATCAAACAGGTCAGATATTATTTTTTCTGTTGTTTAATGTTAGACCCTTGATGAGAATAGCTTTCCCTGGCCGTAGGAAGGCGGATTGATTAAGAGTTCAAGAGGGCGGGAGAGATAGTTCAGCCAGTAGGGCTCTTGCCTTGCACAGGGAAGACCCAGGTTGTGCCCCTGAAATCCCATGTTTTCCCAAACACCACCAGTACTAACACTTGAGCATCGCTGGGTGTGATGTCCCCAACCTCCCAGAAAAGAACAAGAACAGAATAACCATAACATAAAACTTTACTTCCTCTCTTTTTATGTTGATGAGTCAGATGCAAAACAAAGTTTTCATTTTGGCTTTTAGTGGCCACCTGTAATGCTCAAAGTTGAGACTGGAGAGTTAGGACAGAGGGCTGTGCTCCTCACCAGATTTGATCCAAGGAACCCGTGTGATGCCCATGTTTTCCAGAAGAGATCCCCAAATACAGAGCCAGGAATTAGCTCTGAGCACTGATGGGAGTGGCCAAAACCAAAAAACAGAAGAGAAAAAGAAAGAAAAAGAAATATTCAAAGTTACATATTTTAGTGTTGGGTTTTCTTAGAAGTGTCAAGGTCTCCGTTTCTCAAAAAACTAGAAATCAAGCTCCTATTTGACCAAGCAATACCACTTCTAGGAATATATCCTGGAGATGCAAAAAAATACAGTAGAAATGACATCTGCACTTGTATGTTTATTGCAGCACTATTAAAATAGCTAGAATCTGGAAAAAACCCGAGTGCTCAAGAACAGACAACTGGATAATGAAAGTTGGGTACATTTACACATGGAATACTATGCAGCTGTTAGAAAAAATGGTCATGAAATTTGCATAGAAGTGGATCAACATGGAGAGTGTCATTCTAAGTGAAATGAGTCAGAAAGAGAGGGACAGACATAAAAGGACTGCACTCACTTGTGGAATATAAAATAACATAATAAGAGACTAACACCTAGGGACAGTTAAAATTAGGGTCAGGAGGTCTGCCCAATGGCTTGATTGCTGATCTCATGTACTGGAGGAGAAGGTAGCTGAGATGGAGAGAGGAGCACTAAATAAATAATGGTGGAGGGAGTACTCGGGATAGTAGATGCATGTTGAAAGTAGACTATGGACCAAATTGATGGCTGCTTGTTACCTGTATTGCAAACCATAACACCCAAAGGACCGAGAGAGTTAAGAGGGATTGTGCCTGCCACAGAGGCAGGAAGGAGGTAGGGGTGGGGTGGGGGGAGGGATACTGGGAACATTCAGGGTGGAGAATGGGCACTGGGGATGGGTACTTGAACATTATTTGACTGAAACGCAATCATGAAAGTCTGTAAGTTTGTAAATGTATCTCATAGTGTATTACTGTATCACTGTCATCCCCTTGCTCATTGATTTGCTTGAGCTGGCAAATAACGTCTCCATTGTGAGACTTGTTGTTACTGTTTTTCGCATATCAAATATGCCACAGGTAACTTTCCAGGCTCTGCTGTGGAGGCTAGGTACTCTCGGTAGCTTGCCAGGCTCTCCGAGAGGGGCGGAGGAATCGAACCCTGGTTGGCCACGTGCAAGGCAAACACCCTACCCACTGCACTAACGCCACAGCCCATCTCACAATGATTCATTAAAATTAAAAACAACAACAAAAAGAAGTGTCAAGTCTTCAGTGGATTCCTAGCAAGTTGATTATCTCCGTCAGAGTCAGCACTGAGGACATGGATGGAGATGATTTTATTCTGGAGTGAGAACCAAATTAGAATCTCCATTCAGTTTTACAGTGTTGGGAGTACTTCAGATAACTTCAACATGCCACTTCATTTAAGCAATCGATGATCAAAAAAGGGCTTGAGCTTTCCAAGTGTTTACTAAGAGCCAACTACCAGGCTGAATTTTGCTTTGGACTACTCTCCATTTGGGCGAGGTAAAAGCATTTCCATATTCTTGAATTGCTTCCTGCACCTGATGTAAGTTAATATCATCCTTAGTTCACTTTAAACACTCTGAGTCAAGTAAGAAATCTGTCCTTAAAAATTGCCTACTATACAATAATAGTTCAAAGCAACTAAGCTGAAGTTTTGCCTTAGGAGCTATTTTCTATCTGACAATGGCCGTAGGTAAGAATAAGAACCAAGACTCAGAACAATTTTTATACGCACATTTGTCAAGAATGATAAGAGAGGAAACTAACGACTGCTCTATGTTGGCCAGGTTTGTCCACTGTCTCCTCTTTCCTTTTCTGGACATAATTTCCAAGTGACTGATAGTCTTAAGTAACTACCTGTCTCAATTATCAGGCTGAGGTGGAGTTTGGGGGGGAATAACTTATTCTGAAAGCCAGCACTGGTGCAAAATGAGGAACTGAACTAATTGACATCTCTGGTACATCTCAATAGTTAGTAGAGTATGATGACAATATGTTTCTCAGACATCTTGATAGTTTCAAATAATGTCTCTAGGTTGCACTAATGCAGAATTAGGATGGAGGTCTTTACTTTTATTCCTTGATGTCAAAGGCAAAAAAAAATTAACAGTGTAACTTTATTGCCAATCTTTTAATGTTCTAATTTTCTGGAGGTATTCGTTACATACCATGGTATGTCAGTGATAGCACATCCAGCATAAATCTTAAGGCAGTAGTACGTGATTTAATTCATTGCTAGGGGCTGCAGTATCCTCGAAAACATTTTCATTGCCCTAAAATTCAAAGAACAAAAAACTCAAGAGACGTTTTTTTCTTGCCTTTGTGCATCCAATAATCATTAGATAGAAAAAAAAAGTGAAGGAAACACATTGGTCTTTTAAGACTGGAGTTGCTTGGAGAAACAATGCTGATTCTATGGTGAAATTTATCAAAAGTAGATCATTGTGGACAGGTTATTTCTGACTTTTATGACATATCAGGATGTGGAATGAAGATATCTTATTAGGACAAGAGGCATTTAAAAGGGATTACATTTCTTAGAATTCTGCTTACGAGATAAACCACTGAAAGCACATGTAAATTATTCTTTTCAGGATAAAATCAGAAATCACAAAAAAAATCACACCAGGATACAGCAATTCCTCTGGTTCCTGTTACCAAAAGCTGTGTGCCAACTGACACAAACATTATTACTCTTATTAATTTCTTTCAGAGCTGATATCAAAATTTTATTAAAAATAGATGCAAAGGTAAATAGCCTTAAATTATAGTCAGAAGGAAAACAGCATTTCAGTTTTAGGAAATTGATGAAAATCAATTATATGTGAAGCAAGGGGAACCAAACTAAATCCAGGAACGAAGAAGGCATTTCTCCTGCACTGAACTATATTAGGGAAGTGGAGGAGCACTGGAAACAGCTGCAGCTGTGCCCAGGCTTATACAGCATCTCCCCCAAAGCTCAAGAGGAGATACAGTCAGTTTAAAGAAGGTTAATGTTGAGAACAGAGAGAGGGTGGAAACAGTGGAGAGAAGGGAGGAGACTAGCTGGAGGGAAGGCAGGAAGGAAGGCAGGAAGGCAGGAAGGCAGGAAGGCAGGAAGGAAGGAAGGAAGGAAGGAAGGAAGGAAGGAAGGAAGGAAGGAAGGAAGGAAGGAAGGAAGGAAGGAAGGAAGGAAGGAAGGAAGGAAGGAAGGAAAGCAGGAAGGCAGGAAGGAAGGAAGGAAGGAAGGAAGGAAGGAAGGAAGGAAGGAAGGAAGGAAGGAAGGAAGGAAGGAAGGAAGGAAGGGAGGAAGGGAGGGAGGGAGGGAGGGAGGAAGGGAGGGAGGGAGGGAGGGAGGGAGGGAGGGAGGGAGGGAGGAAGGAAGGAAGGAAGGGAGGAAGGGAGGGAGGGAGGGAGGGAGGAAGGGAGGGAGGGAGGGAGGGAGGGAGGGAGGGAGGGAGGGAGGGAGGAAGGAAGGAAGGAAGGGAGGAAGGGAGGGAGGGAGGGAGGGAGGGAGGGAGGGAGGAAGGAAGGAAGGAAGGGAGGGAGGGAGGGAGGGAGGGAGGGAGGGAGGGAGGAAGGAAGGAAGGAGGGAAGGATGAGGTAAATCTAAATCCAGACATGCATTTTCTCACTTTAACTCTCATTTCTGGGCAAGAAAGATAGAACAGGCTTTAAAGTGCTAGTATTGCATGTGCCCAACCTGGTTCTTTCTCTCTCTTTCTCTCACTCTTTCTCTCTCTCTTTCTCTCTCTGTATCTCTCTCCTCTCTTTCTATCCATTTGTCTCTGTCTCTCTGGGTTTCTCTGTCTCTGTCTCTTTCTCTCTCTCTCTGTCTCTCTCTCCTCTGTCTCTCTGTCTGTCTGTCTGTCTCTCTCTCTCTCTTTCTCTCTCTCTCCCACCACCAATGTCCCCAGTTTCCCTCCCACACCCACCTACCCACCTGCCCTCCTACACCAGTCTCCATGGCAGGCACTTTTCTCCCCCTCATCTCTCTCTCTCTTTAACCCTTTCCCCTCTCACAAACCCAAATACATACATCCCCTGAGCACCTCCAGGAATGATTATTAAGCTCAGAGCCAGGGGTAAGCACAGAGTAGAAAAAAGTGTGACATGCAGGCCCCATCAAAAATAAAAAATAAAACACTTCCAGTAACTACATTTCATACAATTAAAATATAACTATATTTTGTTAAATATTAGTGTAGTGTATAACTGTTACACTGAACTTTAGAAGCACAGTTACCTATCACAGAATTTGATTGTGTACAGCTTGTAGATATTTCAAAAACAATGTAAAAGCATTTCTTTTTTAAGTTTATTTTTAATTAGTGAATCACCATGAGAGTACAGTTACAGATTTATACATTTTTGTGCTCATGTTTCCCTCATACAAAGTTCGAGAACCCATCCCTTCACCAGTGCCCATTCTCCACCACCAGTAAACCCAGCATCCCTCCCACCTCCCCAGTCCCATCTCCCCCCACCCCATCCTGTCACTGTGGCAGGGTATTCCCTTCTGTTCTCTCTCTCTAATTAGGTGTTGTGGTTTGCAATAAAGGTGTTAAGTGGCCATTCTGTTCAGTCTCTAGTCTGCATTCCGCATGCATCACCCTTCCCCCTCATGGCTTGGACCACATTTTACTTGGTGTTCCCGTCTCTGAGTTGCCCTCTCCCCAGAATGTGAGGCCAGCCTCCAAGTACCAACCTCCTGGTACTTATTTCTACCATTCTTGGGTGTTAGTCTCCTACTCTGTTATTCTATATTCCACAGATGAGTGCAATCTTTCTATGTCTGTCTCTCTCTTTCTGACTCATTTCAATTAGCATGATACTTTCCATGTTGATCCACTTATATGCAAACTTCATGACCTCATTTTTTCTAACGGCTGCATATTATTCTATTGCATAGATGTACCAAAGTTTCTTCAACCAGTCATCTGTTCAAGGGCACTCTGGTTTTTTCCAGATTCTGGCTATTGTAAACAGCGCTGCAATGAACATATAAGTGCAGATGTCATTTCGACTATACTTTTTTGTTTCTCCGGGATATATTCCCAGAAGTGGTATTGCTGGGTCAAATGGGAGCTCAACTTCTAATTTCTTGAGAATCGTCCATATTGTTTTCCAAAAGGGCTGAACCAGTCGGCATTCCCACCAGCAGTGTAGAAGGGTCCCTTTCTCCCCACATCCTCCCCAGCAGTGGTTGCTTTTGTTCTTTTGGATGTGTGCTAATCTCTGTGGTGTGAGGTGGTATCTCATGGTTGTTTTGATCTGCATATCCCTGATAATTAGTGATGTAGAGCAATTTTTCATGTGTCTTTTGGCCATTAGTATCTCTTCCTTGGTAAAGTTCTGTTCATTTCTTTGCTCCATTTTCTGATGGGGTTGGATGTTTTCTTCTTGTAGAGTTCAACCAGTGCTTTATATACCATTGATATCAACCCTTTATCTGATGGGTATTGGGTAAAGATCCTTTCCGATTCTGTAGATTGTCTTTGTATTCTGGTCACTGTATCTTTTGCGGTGCAGAAGCTTTTTAGTTTAATGTAGTCCCATTTGTTGGTCTCTGTTTCCACTTGGTTGGCCAGTTGCATGTCATCTTTGAAGATACCTTTATCTTCAATATCGTGGGGGGTTTTGCCAACCTTGTCTTCAATGTACATTATAGTTTGTGGTCTGATGTTGAGGTCTTTTATTCCATTTTGATCTGACTTTTGTGCATGGTGTCAGGTCGAGGTCTAAGCTCATTCTTTTGCATGTGGTTGTCCAGTTGTGCCAGCCCCATTTGTTAAAGAGGCTTTCCTTGCTCCACTGCCCATCTCTTGCTCCCTTATCAAAGATTAGATGATCATACATTTGGGGTTGTGTGTAGGGATATTCCACCCTGTTCCATTGGTCTGCGGCTCTGCCTTTGTTCCAGTACCATGCTGTTTTAATTGTGACTGCTTTGTAGTAAAGTTTAAGGTTGGGGAGGGTGATGCCTCCCATTGTCTTTTTCCCAAGAATTGTTTTAGCCATCCGTGGGCGTTTGTTGTTCCATATGAATTTTAGGATTGCTTGATCCGTTTCTTTGAAGAATGTCATGGGTATCCTTACAGGGATCGCATTGAATCTGTAAAATGCTTTGGGGAGTATTGCCATTTTGACAATATTGATTCTCCTGATCCACGAGCAGGGTATATGTTTCCATTTCCTCATGTCCTCTTTTATTTCATGTAGTAGCGTTTTATAGTTTTCTTTGTAGAGTTTTTTTACTTTCTTGGTTATGCTGATTCCGAGGTACTTGATTTTCTGAGGTACGATTGTGAATGGGATTGCTTTTTTCATGTCCCTTTCCTCTGCCTCATTGTTTGTGTATAGGAAGGCCATTTTTTTTGGGTATTGATTTTGTAGCCTGCAACATTACTGTATAAGTCTATTGTTTCTAAGAGTTTCTTAGTAGAGACTTTAGGCTTCTCTAGATATAGTATCATATCGTCTGCAAATAGTGAGAGTTTGATTTCTTCCTTTCCTATCTGGATGCCCTTAATCTCTTTTTCTTGTCTAATAGCTATCGCAAGTACTTCCAGTACTATATTGAAGAGAAGTGGTGAGAGTGGGCATCCTTGTCTTGTCACTGATCTTAGAGGAAAGGCCCTTAGTTTTTCACCGTTGAGAGTAATGCTTGTCATAGGCTTGTCATAGATGGATTTGACTATCTTGAGGAAAGTTCCTCCAAACCCCATTTTGGTGATGGTTTTCATCATAAATGGATGTTGGATCTTGTCAAATGCTTTCTCTGCATCTATTGAAATGATAATATGGGTTTTTCCTTACTTTTGTTGATATGATGGATTATGTTGATTGATTTCCAAATGTTAAACCATCCTTGCATCCCCGGGATGAATCCCACTTGGTCATGGTGTATGATCTTTTTGATGAGTTGTTGGATCCTATTTGCTAATATTTTGTTGAGGATCTTCGCATCGGTGTTCATCGGGGATATTGGTCTATAATTTTCTTTGTTAGTGTTGTCTTTGTTTGCTTTTGGTATTAGGGAGATATGTGCTTCATAGAAACTATTTGGGAGAGCTCTTGTTTTTTCAATTTCCTGGAAAAGCTTGAGGAGAATTGGCAACAAGTCTTCTTTAAATGTTTGGAAGAATTCGCCAGTGAATCCATCTGGACCTGGGCTTTTGGTTTTGGGGAGACTTTTTATTACAGTTTCAATTTCCTTGATATTAATGTGTCTATTCAGGAATTCCATGTCTTCTTGGTTCAGTCTTGGGAGATTTTAGGAGTCAAGGAATTCATCCATTTCTTTTAGGTTCTCTTGTTTCGTGGCATATAGACTTTCAAAGTAGTCTCTGATAATCTTTTGAATTTCATTGGTTTCTCTTGTGATGTCCCCCTTTTCATTCTGTAAAAGCATTTCTAAGAAGAATTTTTTTAATTTTTTTATTAGAGAATCACTGTGATGTACAGTTACAAACTCACAAACTTTTGTGTTTGCATTTTACTCACACAGTGATCGTTTACCCATCCCTCCACCAGTGCCCATTCACCTCCACCAAAGTTCCCAGTATCCCTCTCACCACCCCCACCCCATCCCCCACGACCCCACCCTGCCTCTGTGGCAGGGCATTTCCTCTAAGAAAAATTTTTAATCAAATTCCAAACTATCTGATTTGTAGCTACTTGAAAGCATACTTGTAAGATATTAGTAATGAAACATTAAATTCATCTTTAGTATTAATGAATGTTATAATTACTATATTTCCAATTATATTTTATAAAACATATAAATCAAGAGCTGCAGAACTAAATGTCAACATTCTCTTAGATTAATCTTTGCTTTTGTTTTGTATTAGAACTCAGATCTTAGAGCTCTGCCTATCAGAGGAAGAGGGGATGAGAAACTAGGTAAGAAGTTTCCTGGGTCATTAGTGAGAGCATCAGAACCTTGATGATTATAATATTTGTGGGAACATGTATTGATATAATGTTATATCGTTATATGTTGTTATATATAACATGTATTGTTATATATCACATATATAACAATATATAAATAGTTATATATCACATAACTACCTGGCCTCTATTCCAATTTTTTATTAGCCTTGTACTATTTTTTTTAATATATACATACAAGAAGGAAAAAAAGATTCTGTTTTGCTTGTGTTCATAGTATTTTTTTTTAATTGTTGCCATTTGATTAATCATTACTTCATTGAAACCACAGGAAAAACAAAAGGTCCAGACATATGTTTTTTTTTTGTGCATGTGCTTGTGTTTTTTTTTTATTGGATTTATATTTTATTGTATTTTGGTCACTGATTTGCTATACCCCATTTGTTTTAAAACAAATGCTTAATTGGGTGCTCTGTATGTGAAAGACACACTTCCAAATAAGATTTATCTTTTTGTATGTTTACACATGAAATTCAAATTTTACCCTTAGTTTCTTATGTCACTCATTTGTTACAAATGTTTATCTATTCTAATATTATTTATAATAAATAGTTTTATATTGTATATTATATAATGCATGAATTACTGGCCCTACCTTTTGTTTATTGCAGTAGTTTTCATCATACTATTATGTACTAGATATTTTTTTTCAAAAGGAGACTCTTACACTTAAAGCATTTAATCATAAAAACAGATTCAGGAAAGAAAGAATAACTGTGTGAACACAACAAATTAAAGTAGAAAGGGTAATTAACAGAGTTTGGTAGCTGACTATAGAAGATGAATTCAAGTAGGTTCTCAGCATCTTATGAAAAATGTTGTTGTTAGTTTGGTAGAAGTCGACATAGTTAGAATTTGAATTCATGTAAGACATGGAGTTCAGTGGGAAAATGATTTGGAGAATTTTAGATATGTCTAATTAGAATAATAGACCCACTTTTAATTGAAAGAATGTTGTAAACTTCTTTTCCACTGAAAGCAGATGATATACAACATTACATAGCTATTGTGAGATGCATATTAGACTGTAAAAGTAATTCAAATGTGACTATAAACATACTATCGGAGCCAAAAAATTTAACCTATAACAAATACAGAGTTACCTGGGTGAGAAAGACATGTGAAAACTGTAAACATTAAAATCTTATATACTCTTATCTATTAAATTTGTATATTGTATCAACTCAGTACAATCATAACCACATTTTTTTCAAATATTCCATGCTTCTACATACCTAATAAGTGAGGTATGTGTATCTGGCATGTAAAATTATAAATATTTTCATACAGAAAATATTAGAGATTTTTAATATTAATGGGCTGGAGCTAGAGCACAGTGTGTGGGGCCTTTGCCTTGCATGTCAAGACCTGGGTTTGATTTCTCCTCCCCTGTCAGAGAGCCAGGCAAGCTATTGGGAGTATCTCATCTGCACGGCAGAACCTGGCAAGCCACCCGGGGCATATCTGATATTCCAAAAACAGTAACAAGAAGTCTCACAATGGAGACGTTACTAGTGCCCACTTGAGCAAATCGATGAACAATGGGATGACAGTGACAGTGACAGTGGCAACATATACTTGGAAGTATACAACAGGTATTCAAATAACATACTTACAGAGATAGGAAATTATGTATGTTAAACATTAGATTATACAAATCAAAGTGAAAAATAAAATAAAATTTAAAATTTTGATTGAATTTTTGAAGGAATATATAAAATGTTATACATAATTTCTTTAAATTTTCATAAAATTCAGTGAAATATATTTATTTATTTATGCTTTTTTGGATCACACCTGGCGATGCTCAGGGGCTCCTTCTGGCTCTGCACTTAGGACTCCTGGAGGTGCTGGGGGGACTATATGGGGTGCCAGGGATTGAATCCGGGTCAGCCTTGTGCAAAGCAAACTCCCTATCTGATGTACTATGGTTTTGGCCTCTCAGTGAAAGTTTTTATCTGAGATACATAAATGACATAATGTTATGCACTGAACTTTAATATAGTAATACTAGCAGTCTAATTCATAACCCTTAAACAGAATTTTTTTCATTAGTTTTCCACTGTATTTAAAGTTATTTTTATAAGTTGACTGAATATAAGATGTTACTTTACAAAGAGCAGCTAGCATGCAAAAGTTCATTATATAGGGACAACAAACACATACAATTTTATGTTCGGCTTATAGAGAACGAATTTTCTTACAAAATCAAAATCAATCAGCTATATAGAATACCTTGCAGTATAGAATCTGTTAAAGCAGCAAAATAACTGAAGAGAGTCAAGACCACTTTAGGATAAGTCTTTGAAGTTAAAGCTTCCTAATTTCTGGGAAAGGTAAAAACTTCCAGAATCAAAAGAAAATAGTTATTATAACTTGCAACTGAGAGAATTAAAAAAATAGAGAGCTTTATCTAAGAATCTGTTATTGTGACTTATAAAATACAACAGATAGAAATCTTTATTTATTAGGGGGCGGGTAGGCCACATTTCTCTGTACTAAAAACTTACTCCAGACTCTTTGCTCAGAGATCACTCCTGACAGAGCTCTGGGTACCATAGATGATACAGAAGATAGATCCAGGTTGGTCACCTGCAAGAAAAGTGCCGTATTCTTGTACTGTCTCTCTAGCTACATAGATAACAGATAACTATATTTACTGAATAGAGTTAAACAATCCCCTTCAGCTAAATATGTGCAATTACTGATAAATAACTGTAATTTTAAAGCAAATGAGCATCAGAGTATTTCTTTGTTAAAGACAGATGATCCTTCTATCCACAGGGATTCAAATTCTTATCTATTCCAAAATCTGTAGCTCTTATCATAAATGTTACTTTCAGAAATAAAATGTTCTACCTTAAGGAGAAATAATAAATCATGATTATTTTCCCTTTTCCTTTTGTGGCTGCATGACATGTCATAAGACACTCCCTACACATTTTCCATAATTCATTGTATCACTGTCATCATTGTCATTCCATTATTCGTCGATTTGCTCCAGAGGGCACAACAACATATTTATTCATCCTAGCCCTGAGATTTTAGCAGCCTCTGTTTACTCATCTTTCCCAATGGTGCCACATTGGAGGCTCTTTAATGGCCAGGGGAATGAGACCAATCATTGTTACTGCTTTTGGCATATCGAATACACCATGGGAACTCGCTAGGCCTGGCCGTGCAGGCAGGATACTCTCAACTTGTCAAGTTCTCCAAGAGGGAGGACTAGACTAAAAGAGGTCGCGTGGCTACAAATGCGGCCATGTGCTTCCAGGAGCTTTGTTTTATAGTCTCTGGATTTTGGTCATTGGTGGAATTACACAGTGCAGAGGGAAGTTTCTGGGTGGGACTGCTTAGCTACTGGAAAATGGGGAATCTGGGTAGAGGAGGCCCAGCCCCAATCTGAGCAGGCTTGGAGATCTCTGCCCCACATCCTGCACACCTGGGATCCTCTGCAGGTTCCTTCATGCCTGAGGCTCCTCAGAGCATGTAAAGAGGGAACTTGAGCATGGCTGTGGCTGGGTTCTGGAGGTCTTCGACTGCTGGGGCTCTGCTCAGGGCCGGGAGGGAAACTCAACCTATCCTCCTCCGAGGGCCCTGTTGAAGACAGCTAGGGACAGGGTCAAGAGACGCTGGCATAATTACCACATCATATTTGATTAGAGGCAAGATGGCACCAATGCCGCCTTAACCCCCCTGCGCTCTCTGGAACCCAGCTCACCATCTTGCCTTCGACAACACGTGGCCCAACACACCAGGCACAGAACTCTACATGCGATCCCTGCTGGAACTCTGTGCATGATTCCTAATGTACATTGCTGGCTGTTTTGCAAGATTCTAACAGAATGGCATCAGCGGGTGGATGGAAAAAACACTGCCGTGGCCACAGCATCGCCACCTGCTCCAGCCAGGCCAAATCGCAGCGCTGTCGGTCATAGAGCCATGGCAGCAGTGTGCACAGTGGCTCATCCACTGTGGGGTGCTGTCAGCCAAGCACTGGGTGACCTGGGATTTGGGCACAGGTGTTTGACCTGGCACAGACCCTCCGCCATAGGGTCTTGCTCTGTCAATTGCTCAACAACCTCCAGGTGCACTCCATCAATCTCAAGGAGAACAACCTCAGGCCGTAGATGTCGAAGGTACTTCTCAGATACACAGGCAGGTGCGTGTTTATCAGTGTGCAGATCATTACAACATGCCAATCGACCAAAAGCTTACATTTGGTAGACTGGGAGCACCTGTAAAGGGATTAGAGGTCGCCCCAAAAGTCTCCGTAATTCTTGGAAAGCCTGGTAAGCTACTGAGAGTATCCCACTTGCACAGCAGAGCCTGGCAATCTACCTGCACTGCAGAGCCTGGCAAGCTACCCGTGGCATCCTCGATATGCCAAAAACAGTAACAGCAATGGTCCTCATTCCCCTGATCTTGAACGAGCCCCCGATATGCCATAGGGCTACACTAGCACTTGACGGGGACGAATGGAGAGGTTACTGGCATCCTCTCTAGCAAATGAGTGAACAACAGGATGACAGTGATACAGTGATACAGTGATTTCACACACAGAATTGCAAGTGCAGAAAATAGAGTGAAGAATAAGTTGTCTTTTAATTGGTATATATAATGCAAAGATAAGAAAATATAACAGGAGCTAGCATTTTTACACTAACTTTTGCAAAATTCTTATAGTAATTAAAAGGATAGTAGCATAAGTAATACTTAAAACAGACAATACAAATGTGTCATGTAAAAGTAATAATTCATTTGAAAAAATTATTTAAAAAATAAATTATTTAATTTAATTTAATTGAGACTGGAATGATAGCACAGCAGATAGGGCATTTGCCTTTGCATGCGGCCGACACAGGTTTGATTCCTCCGTCCCTCTCTCAGAGAGCTAGACAAGCAACCAAGAGTTTTGTGCCCACATGGAAGAGGCTAGCAAGCTACCTGTGGCATATTTGATATGCAAAAAACAGTAACAACAAGTCTAGCAATGGAGACATTACTGTTTCCCGCTCGAGCAAATAGATGAACAATGGAAGGACAGTGCTACCATGCTACAATTTAAGCACTGTGATTTAAAATTGTGTTCATGTTAAATTTTCAGGCACACAATATTATAATAATATTATAAAGCTTAGAATTATCCAATCAGACATGAAAATAATAAGAGATCTGACTTAGTATAAAATTGACTAAAATGTAAGAAGCATTTCAATATGCTAGTAGACCTGGACAGTTACAACTAATATACTTAAATTTTTAATTCATTAGAAGATATATACATATATATGTATGTATATACATATATATGTGGCAAGCATGTACATCACAATTTATGATGATGCATTTTTAACATTTTGTTTGTGTGAGTTTAGTTAAGTGTTAGGTCTTTGTTGAATAAAATTCACTTGAGAAATTTCACTTAGATTTCTACAATATTTTATAAAGTGTTATTCATATCTAAGTAACAGTTTCTGTGCTTTCGAGACATAGGATTTTTATAGAATACTCACTGGTAGATTTCTATTGCATATTTTGAGTATTATAGAGACATAGCATTTTTAATAGTAAAAATATGTAATTTGTTATGAATCTTTTCACACACTTCTACTCGTACTTGGGTTCCTACTGTTTAGATTTATTTCTATTTTCTTTCACTTCTATTATTCTCTTTTTAATATTAAAATATTTTATGACTTGTTATAAATTTGACCACATTTTTACTAATTTTGCTCACTACAACCATTTGTCTCAATATTAATGGACCTTTTCTTTCACAAGTGAAGTGACACTAAGAAGATAGTGACTTTAAATTAGTACTTTCTTCTAATTTTTTTAAATTAAATGATCTTAAATTTTGTTTTAAAGTGTCTGTGTATTGTTATTGTCAGTATACTATAAAATAACCTATTTTTACACCTATTCTGCTATAAAAATATGTAAATATGGTAACTTATAAATGAGAAATATGTTAGTGGTGTAATTAATAAGTTAAGTGACTTTTTTAACTGTTAGATTAAACATATAAAGATTTAATATTTTTTCTTGGCGTTATGTTAAATATTGGCTCAAAGGCATAAATGATAGTTTATGCGTTTCTCTGGGATCTTATCTTAATTTCAGAGATTAAATATATTCATAAGCATGCAATATTGAAATCTTACAGCATGCGAACCGAACTAAATATGTTGTTGTGTGAACTTATCCAAAATTGGTGGTCTTCTTCTCACACCCCCCTTATGCCCCTTTGTTCTTCTCAGGTAATGACTGAGGCTTCCACAATCTCTTGGGTGATATTTGGCTTGGCCATCCAGGCACCTCTCTCTCTTTCTCTCTCTCTTTTTAATTAAACAAGTTTTATTGGATCACTGTGAGATACAGTTACAAACTTGCATGATCGTGTTTCATGAGAACAATGCTCCAGCACCCAACCTTCCACTAGTGTACATTTTCCATTACCATTGTTCCCAGTGTCCCACCCACCTCCCCCACCCTATCCCACTCTCTGCCTCTATAGCAGGTACAGCCCTTCTTACTCTCTCTAATTTTGGGCACTGTGATTCTTGATACAGATACAGATAAGAGGTCATCGTGTTTGGTTCTTGGTCTACTTTCAACACACATCTCCCAACCTGGATGATCCCACCAATCATCATTTACTTAGTGGTCCCCTCTCCATCCCAACTGCCTTTCCCCCAGCATGTGGGACTGGCTTCCAAACCATGGTGTGATCTTCCTGGCCCTTATCTCTACTGTCCTTAGGGGTTAATCTCATATTATGCTACTTTATATTCCATAAATAAGTGCAGTCGTTCTATGTCTGTCCTTCTCTTTCTGACTAATTTCACTTAGCATTATACTCTTCATGTCCATACACTTATATGCAAATTTCATGATTTCATCTCCTCTAACAGTTGCATAGTATTCCATTGTGTAGATGTACCAGAGTTTCTTCAAACAGTCATTTGTTCTCAGGCAGTCGGGTGTTTTCCCAGATTCTGGCAATTGTAAACTGTGCTGCAATAAACATACAAATGCAGACATAATTTCTGCTATCTATATTTTTTTTGGATCTCTAGGATATATTCCCGGGAGTGGTATTGCTGGGTCATATGGAAGGTCGATTTCTAGTTTGGGGAGGAATGTCCATATTGTTTCCCAGAAAGGCTGGACCAATCAGCATTCCCTAGGCTCCTCTCTTGATCTAAAGTGCTAACCACATTGGACAGCATGAAGGTCTTCTTCCCTTTTTTTTTTTCTTTCTTTATATTTTTGCTTTTTGGGTAAGACCCATTGATGCACAGATGTGACTCCTGGCTTTGCACTCAGGACTTACTCCTCGCAGTGCTCAGGGGACCATATGGGATGCTGGGAATTGAACCTGGGTCAGCCACGCTCAAGGCAAGCATCCTACCCACTGTACCATAGCTCCATACCAGTGTAAGTTCTTCTTATAGGACTTTTTTAAAAAGAGGTTGTACTCTAGAAAGCTACCAACTGAATTACAGTGTGCTCATTCAAATACCACTGACGTTCTGTTAAGAATTCAATAACTTTTTCTTCTGAACTGAATATTTTTTTAAATCTTTGTAAAGTTAGTGAAAAACATAAAGTAAATTGGTCAACTAGCCTAAGTTAAATATATGAAGATGTTGAAATTTGGCACAAAGAGAAATGGACATAAACTGAATAAAATGATTTCTTATGCTTACTTTTTAAAAATGTCTTAATAGGCTTCATTTTTGGTAAGTAGTTACAGCATTAGAATGAATAATTCATCACCATTTTGCTCTTATTTACCTTTAATATCATAGGACAAACAAAAAGTCTGAGAAGTTTGGTAGTTCACCTTATTGAAATAAAGTACCTAATCTGGTTACCCAAATTTCATAGAGGATTCATTAGTCAATTCTTGTTAAAATGGCATTTGATAAAAACGTCAAACCACATGAAAGAAAAACATCTATTAAATCTATACTTCAGTTCTTTGATTTCATTTAATATACGAGCTAGAAATTGACATCTCACTTATCCTGGGATATAATTTATTCAATTTAGACTTAAGAATGTAAACACTTTTCCACTACAGAAATTCCGTCCCCCAGAAAAGACACATAAAATGACATACTTCAGTGATCAAAAAGATAAAACAAATTTCATACAACCCCCTACTCTCTAATAACTCCAGTCGGCTTTTTCACAATCCCACGTTTAGTCAATAGCCATTGGGTATCTGCTCTATCTATAGCCAACACAGGGAAAGGTGCTTGCATCAGGCTCTGCCTGTACATAGCAGTGAGTAATGGGCAGCAATGAAAGGATGTCTGGGGACAGTATGGGAGTAAAGGAGTACATATTTTTTATACCAAAATTTTTTCACAAACAAATGATTAATTCTCCAGCTTCCCAGAAATTTTTATTTGGTAGTAGGCTCTATAAATCAAAGATTTCTTCCCAGAGAAGAAGTTTTCATCATTCATTTAAATCACAGTTGAGAGATTTTCTCAGAATTTATCAACTTGATCACAGTTGAAAGAAAGTATATAAATTTAAATACCATGAATCTGAGTGGAGCTGCATATGCAAGAATTCTTCTCTTGGCATCTTGTTTGCATTGGGTGTGTGGAAATGATTTGCAGTCATTGTGCTCACAGTCAGAAATCTGCAAACATAGGTCCCTAACCAGAGGCTGTAGTAAATACACACCACATGGGTACTTACATAAAAGTAATCACTAGGATAAATCTGCATCAATGCATATTTTAATTGTAGATACTAACCGTGCGCAAACAATATTTTGTTTGCCATTAACATTTTTCATGAGTTTTCAATTATAAAATTTTTAAAATCCTGGGAATGTTTTCTATTCTCCCATGTGAAATGAACTCATTTTGTTTTGCATAGTTTATATTTTCATGCTGATAGTGATTTCTTAACCAAATAGTATTTATTAATGCAATCGGTTATGTCTTACTTTTATAAGAGTTTGTCGTGTACTTTCACCAAATATTTTCTGAGCACTATTAGGAATATTTTTCTCTGCAAATGATAATTAGATCTTCTGCAGTTAAGCAACAAAATTGTCTTTAAAATAAAGAAAGTATTTATACTTCATTATCATTTTAAATGCTGGGGTGTAACTTTAAATATTGTTGAAAACATTTATTGTTTATGTGTACATTACTTTTTAATTGTGGAATTTATGATTAGCAAAAAAATACATATTTATTGCTCACTAAACAATCCATTAGTAGATCAATATCTCCTTACTATTATTTTGGCATTAAAAAAATAGGAGAGAACCTTTATAAGTCCCAATGGATGGATACACCTAAAAAAAAAATGGGGGGCTGCATTTGACTACATTAAAGTGAAATTAAATGCTGAATACATACAGTATTATAAGGTAAAAGACAATTTGTATTTATTTTTAATTTCTTTACTGTTTGTGGCCAATGTTGACAGTTCTCAGGACTTAATCCTAGTTGTGCACTCAGGGATCACTCCTGGCGGTGCTGGGTGGGCCATCTGTGGTGTGAGAAGGCAAACCAGAGTTGGCTAGCAAAGGCAAGCACCTTATCCAAGGTACTTTATTTCCTATACCTGGACCAAATTTATTTTTCTATGCTCCCCTAACCTCTGCTTCCCTTCTCTCCCCTCCCCCTTACCCTTTCTCCTCTTTTCTCTTAATTCCTATTCTCTTATTTTTCTTTTCTCTGTCTTTTCTTTACCTTGCCATGCCTTGTAGCACAGAGAGTATATAACCTGGGAACAGATTAAGATTTCAAGTTTTTGACTTCTCTCATTGGGACCTTAAGGTATACAGTATCATTATTTGCATATTTAAATTTTTTAACCTTCCTTCCTTCCTTCCTTCCTTCCTTCCTTCCTTCCTTCCTTCCTTCCTTCCTTCCTTCCTTCCTTCCTTCCTTCCTTCCTTCCTTCCTTCCTTCCTTCCTGTTCAGAGATGTTGTATATACAACCATTTTCAAGGTCTTACTTATGCCTATTTATAGCACAGAGTATATAACCTTAGAACAGATTAAAATTTCAAGTGTTTCACTTCTCTCTTTGGGGCCTAAGGTCTACGGTATCATTGTTTGCATATTTACATAAGCTGTTGGACAGAGCACTATGAAGTCTCAATGTAGAATTCCACTGAGGGCATATTAGACATCTGTGATGGTGATATTTTAATTATTTTTCTAATGGACTATATTGTTGATTTACAAAGGACAATATTATGTGCAAACTGAGGCATAGAAAAATATGGTTCATATTCACTACTGGTGTAAAATGAAATTCACTTGGGCTAATGAAATAATACTGCAGGTAAGGTACTCGCCTTGCACATAGCTGACCCAGGTCAGATCCCTGGCACGCTATATCATCTTCTGAGTCCCACTAAGAGTGTTTCTTGAGCACAGAGCCAGGAGTAAGCCCTGAGCACAGCTAGTTGTGGCCCCCAAACAACAATAATAAAATTCACTGAACAGCGATTTTTTTTCTGTTTGGGTCACACCCGGCGATGCACAGGGGTTACTCCTGGCTCTGCACTCAGGAATCATTCCTGGCGATGCTCAGGGGACCATATGGGATGCTGGGAATCCAACCTGGGTCAGCCAAGTGCAAGGCCCTACCTGCTGTACTATCACTCCAGCCCCTGAACAGTGATTTTATTCTACATTCCAGCTATACAACTGCACACAAAGATTGCCAAAATGCCTAGCAATGTCAATGAGCCCTTTATAAAATTAACAAAACTTTAGATATTAGACCATATTATTTATGGGCGTATTTTATTTATTGGCTGGAGCAATAGCACAGCGGTTGGGCTTTCGCCTTTCACGTGGCCAACCTGAGTTCAATTCCTCCGCCCCTCTCAGAGAGCCTGGCAAGCTACCGGGAGTAGAGCCTGGCAAGCTACCGGTGTGTATTGGATATGCCGAAAACAGTAACAATAAGTCTCTCAATGATAGATGTTACTGGTGCCCGCTCAAACAAATCGATGAGCAATGGGATGACAGTGATACAGTGATTTTATTTAAATTATTAGTGGTAAGGCAGGATATTACTGAGTTTTTTCTAACAAGTGAGAGAATGCCCCCAGATCACTAAAATATTTAAAACACATGTCTGTGTGTCTGCGTGTGCTGCTTTTGGCAATAGCATGTGAAAATGAACATATATAAAAACCGGTCATTCTAGAAATAAACTAGGTGACTGTTAGCACTCTTACTGAGGGCCACCAGGTGTAATGGAACAAAATACAGAAAGTACCTTTATTCAAAAGTGTTACGTCACAATCTATAGAAGAATAAATCAGGAAAGCAAGGAGACGACAACGGAGCATCAGGACACCTGAAGCATCGTCTTCTGCTGCCACGACAGAGATAGAGAAGATGAGCAGGTTGCCGTGAACTCCCCCGCCCACACGTTCTGCACTGAAATACCGGAGCCAGCAAGGGGCTCAAGGAAACAGCTCTGGAGTCAGCTGTCGGGGCAGGAGATGAGTTCCAGCTTCCAATGATCTGTCTTAACTAGTAAATTTAGGTGATGCATTTTTTTTTTTGTACTCTGAATCTTATTCCCGTGTCAGAAAACAAGTGAATACTTTCTGCAGTAAAAGATTATAATTGTTGCAGCCAAAGCAATAGTACAGCGGGTGGGGCACTTGCCTGGCACATGACTGATCTGGGTTCAATCCCCAGCATCATATATGGGACCCCAAACCCACGTGTTACAATCCTTGAGTAAACTCTGTGCAAAACCAAAAGTGTCCCCAAACCAACATCCTCTCCCCCCCAAACAGAAAAGGTTATCATATACACCAAATTAAACAATTTCTCTGAAATAAATGGGAGATACATATAATTATAAGAACAGTCCAGGCAAATGACCAAATCCGGTAAATTAGAACAGAAAGAAACAAACCTCTCTGGACCTCCAGAGAATCAGATTCAGATTTCAAAAAGAAATGCTTATAAAAGGAAAAGTCTTTAAAAAAACACTATAAAATATAAAATTGAATAGTTAATTTTATAAGCTGAAAAGTATAAATTAAGAATTTATTATGCAGCTGAACAGTCTTGAAAATAGAGCAGGAAAGACTCATATTTACTCATAAAGAGGAAAAAGAAGATTTGAAAAATGAATGGATATCATAAAATTCTGAAAAAGGAGATTACTTCTAAATTGTACACAGTTGAAATCTCAGGAAAAAAAGAAATAAACAAAGAGGATATTCAATTCATTATCAATATGATGGATGACAGTTTTCCAAAGATGATTAAAAACACTCATCTCTGGCTTCAATAAATTCTACAACAGTTTCATAGGCACAAATAAAGTGATACTAAACAGCATATTAATAAAACTGCTGAACACCAGAGATGAATAGAAGAGATATTTAAATTAATAAAAGGATACATTAATATGAACAAATATCAGCAGATATATACAAACTTGCAATTTATAATAACAAAGAAATAGATCCTGAGTTCCTATCATAATGGTAGAACTGTAGGTCCTCTGTCAGAATACAATCTAAGTCATACGTTAGATATATATATATATATATATGTATACACACATATATATATACTTTTTATGCCCAAATACAATTATAAATTCTAATATAGTCTTAAAAATTCTCAAATGTATTTCTTTAAATGAAACTAATTTGCTATCTCATATTTCTGGGGTTAAGGGAGCAAATAGTCTTACAAAAAAGGGATGATGGGACCACAGATTCAGTCAAGGAAAGACAGGGTGTGAGAGGGAAATGCTGAATTTCTCAAGAGGTATTTGAAGGAATAAAAAAGGACAAACAGACTTTACTCTGTGTTTTCCACACAATAAAGTGATTGGATCTTTTAATAAAATAAATGCTAAGTCTATTTTTATCATCAAAGGTATATCAAAAGTAAAAAAAAATCACATCAAATTGTACTCTATTTCTTTATCTAGAAATTTAAAAACTTTGGGCCACATCTGTAAGTGCTCAAACCCAGTGGTATTCAAACCCTGGTACACTACATGCAAGCCAAGTGTCCTACTGTTATATTTTCTTTTCAGTAACAAAATAATACTCTTTAAATATTTTATAATACCTTAATAAAGTTGAGATTGATTTATATAAACTAAATAGCATTAACATAAGGTTAAGGCATTTTCTCCCAGATTGATAGATATTGAGAACAGGTCCAGTAACTGGACTTTAATGGTCACAATTATGCATTAATTAAGAAAAATTAGCTTGTATAAATTAACCTATCTCTATTATTCAGTGGCTGGAGTGTATTTAGATATCTCAGAATGTGGTCTCTTAGAACAAGATAAAAGTAATTATACTTGTATGTTAATGAGCAAATTAATTTTATGCAATCAATAATGTTTCAACCATCACACTTAATCATTTTATAGATGAGTTTTCTAAAGACATGGTATGATACATCTTATCTGACATAACATTTTTGAATTGCAGAGGTGTCGAGTGAAGCTTTTAAAGAAACATATTTTATTACTTGTGCTGCATTTTTTGTATTGGTAGATGATGTCAACACAGTAAGAACGTTGTCACTTGATTTATATAATTCTGTAAAACTGATGGAAGAAATCAAAGCTTGCACCTAAATTCAGATCTCAAAGATTAACTGAATTTCATTGTATGTATTTCTAATATATCTGAAATTGACTTGCATATTTAGAAAATTAAAATATATATGAAGTTCATAAAAGTATATTTACATTGTTTATAAAATACTTAGATGCAAAATATCCAAAATTATAATGAATATTTGATCTCAAAAACATGCATCTTATTTTATTTTCTAAATTTTATTATAGGTATTTTATTTGTGTGTTCTACATTTTAAGCTAAAAAAGACTAAGAATTAATAGAGTTGATTAACATTAATAGAGTTATAAATTTTAAATTAATAGCGTTGACTAAAAATGTTTATTTCCTTTTCCTCTTTCTCAGGGGACAGAGGTTGACCTCTTTTCTATAACATCTTGAAAATAGGACAAATTATACTACAGAACTAAAGACAGTGAACAACTAGCAGCATAGGGCCTATTATAATAGCGAAGAAAAAAATGAGGCAAACCATAAGACTTCTCTAGTCTTCATATGAGGTTCAGACAAGGTTTGCCCTAGAAGAAATTTGGAATCATTCCCTCCATGGGTCAACTGAAGCAGTGTCAGGGCATGTGGACTGGAACTTGAATCATGGCTCCCAAGCCCAGTCTAAGGCCAGCAGGACGTTTTTCACACTCTAGAGCAGGGTCTCTGTGCTTCCTGCTTTTCACATACAGTGTTGGTTTGCTTTAGATGCATTAACAGTGACCTCTGATATGCCCGGTCAATGTTTTGTCCAAAGCAACACTCCTCCTGATGCACTAACGATGGTCCTATTTCTACGGCCCCGCATGCCGCTGTGGTCTTCCAGTGATGCTCTGAAATCCTCAGGTTTTTTCACTGAAGTAACAAGGATGCATCAGCTAATGAAGCTGCAGTCAATGATGAGCTGCCTACATGATCTGGTATTTTTGGCCACGTCAAATTCTGTTAAACTAATTTCCATGTAATGGCAAAAATCACCCAAAGACAAATTCCTCAGCTGTATCTTTATTAAGGGGCACATTTCAGTGATTGACTTGTAATACATGTTATAGCCACACAAGGACTTCATGTTTATATATATCACAAAGTGACCACCATTATAAGCCTAGTTAAAGTTATCTCTAAGGCATCATTAATTTTTTTATGATAGGAATTTTGAAGATCCCTTCAAATGTGCAATCTTGAATTATTAACTATAGTTACCACGCTATAAACTACATATCAAAGACTTATTTTCTTATTCCTGGAAGTTTTCATTTTTCTAAATGCATATATCATGCAGAGGCATATATAAAACAGTGGGTTTTAATCAACCACAACATTGAAAAAGGCTGGACATGGATTCCCACCCAGTGGTGAAGAGAGAGATGGACGGGCTGGATTAAGAGGACAGTGGGTGACACTGTGGAGAAATTCAACATTCACAACATAGACACAAGCCACCAACCTCCAGGAACTGATTTGAAGGTTAAACCAGTATTTGTGTACTTACTATGCACCCAAGACATGAAGAAGCATTTTATTAGGAGAATTGATTTATTAGGAGCAATTTAGAAGAAATGCTTGCGTTTGGAAGGACTGTCCACACATTAGTAGGTGAGGAAAGGGAAAGGGAAGGAGCAACCAGAAGCTAGGGCCTGGGGACCACTGTCTTTCTGCCTCTGCTTCAGCTTGTTGTGTGGTGGCAGGAGTGGGCTGGCGCTAACTGCTTCCAAAGAGACAGTGCGGAATTCCAAAGAAACACCTGCAACTTGAAACTGCATTTAGGAAGCCAAACCCTGCCCTCCGGTTCACTAGAGAGAAGGATTGTGATTGGCCACCCATATGTTCCTCCTTAGAGGGTAGAAGCTGAATTGAGAATGACTTTTAAATTTAGGTTTAGGAAAATCCAAGTCCTGAGGAAGTGATACATTAAATTCTCACAGGGAGTATTCTATTGCGTATATGTAACCAATTTCTTTTTAATTCTATGCGGAGGAGATTTGCCCCTTTATTTAAACACGGTGGTTTGCAAAGTTGTTCAATATGCATTTGTTATAAGCATTCAATATTTCAACACCAATCCCACCACCAGTATGACAGTCCCTCGACCATTGTCCCCATGTTCCCAACCAAGCCTACCTCCTAAGCAGGTATAAAATAATTTGTTTTATGTTCTTGTTACAAATAAATGGCTAATGTAATTATCAAAACATACATCAATAAAAGAAAGTGAAAATTGAAAAAAAGAATAAATTTTAGAGAATAAATGAACCTAATAAAGGTGAAATTGAAGATACAAAATTATCTAAATATGCCAGAACTATAGTATATTGGCTAAGGTCTTCACCTTACACATTTCTGACCTGCGTTAGGCCCTCTTTGTCCCATATAGTTCCCTGAGCAATGCCAGAAATAATTTCTCAGTGCAGAGCCAGGGAAACCTTGAGAATCACCAGATATGGCCAAAATTTTTTTAAAAAGTAAAAATAATTATCTAAATTTAATATTAAATATGAAAAAATGTTTTGTTTGATGGCTTCCTCTAGAATAACTTTCCTTTTGTTCTCTGTAATCTGGTGTCAATACTTAAGAAAACACTTTGATCAAAGATATCATTGCTAAGAAATTCCCAGAGCTGGAGAAGGCAGGCATCCAGATACAAGGAGTCCGAAGAGTACCAGTAAAAAGAGACCCGAATAAAAAGACCCCAAGGCATATCATAGTCAGAATGACGGATACCATGGATAGAGACACAATTCTGCAAGCAGCAAGGGCAAGGAAGGAAATCACATACAAAGGAGCACCCCTCAGATTTACGGCCGATCTGTCAGAAGAAACCCTCCGAGCCCGAAGACAATGGTGGGACATAGTGAAAAAACTCAACGAAATGAATGCCTCACCAAGAATACTTTATCCAGCTAAACTCTCACTCAAACTCGAAGGAACCATACACTATTTCTCGGATAAACAACAGCTCAGGAACTTCATAGACTCAAAACCAATCTTGAAAGAAGGTCTAAAGGGGCTACTGTAAGACAAGGAGGAGCCCCATAAGAACAACAAGTCCCACAGAAAGATGACACAAAACCACATCACAATAATCTCTCTCAATGTCAATGGCCTAAATGCACCTATCAAGAGACACAGAGTGGCTAAATGGATCCGGAAATTAAACCCAACATTCTGTTGCCTGCAAGAAACACACCTGAACAAACAGAGTAAACATAGACTCAAAGTCAAAGGATGGAAAACAATCCTCCAAGCAAACAACCCCCTTAAAAAAGCTGGAGTGGCCATCCTGGTATCCGACAACATAGATTTCAGGATGAAAAAGATCAAAAGGGACAGCGAAGGTCATTTTCTGTTTATCAAGGGATATGTACAACAGGAAGAAATCACACTCTTAAACGTATATGCTCCTAACAAACGACCGGCTAAATATTTAAAACGACTCCTAACAGACTTCAAAGAGGACATCACTAACAGCACAATTGTAGTCGGAGACTTCAATACGGCCTTATCGCCTCTAGATAGATCCACAAAAACAAAACTCAACAAGGAAACACTGACTCTGAATGAAGAAATTGAAGAGAGAGGCCTAATAGACCTATACAGGGCCTTACACCCCAAAAAGAAAGAATACACATTCTTTTCCAGTGCACATGGAACATTTTCAAAAATAGACCATGTACTGGGCCCCAGAACATACCTCAATAGAATCAGAAAAATAGAAATTGTATCAACCATCTTTTCAGACCACGATGCGTTGAAGATAGAAGCTAACCACCCACAAATACGGAAAATCAAATCAAACACCTGGAAATTAAACAATTCCATGTTGAACAATGAGTGGTTCAAGAAGGAAATCAAGGAAGAAATCAAAAGATACTTAGAAACAAATGAGAATGAAGACACGAGCTACCAAAAGCTATGGGACGCAGCTAAAGCCGTGTTAAGGGGAAAATTTATAGCTCTCCAAGCATTCCTCAGGAAGGAAGAAAGGATCCACATATATAGCTTGACTTCACGACTCAAGACCCTAGAAAAGGACCATAAAAAGGACTCCAAACCAGACCGAAGGAAAGAAATAATAAAAATTAGAGCAGAAATTAATGACATCGAAACCAAAAAAACAATCCGAAAGATCAATGAAACAAAGAGTTGGTTCTTTGAGAAAATAAATAAGACTGATAAACCGCTAGCAAGACTCACAAAGAAAGAAAGAGAGAAAACTCTAATAAATCGAATCAGAAATGAAAAGGGGGACATCATAACAGAAACCAGTGAGATTCAAAAGATCATTAGAGACTACTTTGAAGGTCTTTACGCCACAAAAAAGGAGAACCTAAAAGAAATGGATGGATTCCTTGATTCCTACAATCTCCCAAGACTGAAGAAAGAAGACCTGGAATACCTGAATAGACCCATCAATGTTAAGGAAATTGAAACTGTAATCAAAAACCTCCCCAAAAACAAAAGCCCAGGCCCAGATGGTTTCACTGGCGAATTCTTCCAAACATTTAAAGAAGACCTATTGCCTGTTTTCCTCAAACTTTTCCAGGAAATTGAAAAAACAGGAACTCTCCCAAACAGTTTCTATGAAGCACATATCTCCCTAATACCAAAAGCAAACAAAGACACCACTAAGAAAGAAAATTACAGACCAATTTCCCTGATGAACACCAATGCGAAGATCCTCAACAAAATACTAGCAAATAGGATCCAACAACTCATCAAAAAGATCATACATCACGACCAAGTGGGATTCATCCCAGGGATGCAAGGATGGTTTAACATTCGGAAATCCATCAACATAATCCAGCATATCAACAAAAGTAAAGATAAAAACCATATGATCATATCAATAGATGCAGAGAAAGCATTTGACAAGATCCAACATCCTTTCATGATGAAAACCCTCGCCAAAATGGGGTTTGGAGGAACTTTCCTCAAGATAGTCGAAGCCATCTATCACAAGCCTACGGCAAGCATTATCCTCAACGGGGAAAAACTAAGGGCCTTTCCTCTGAGATCAGGCACAAGACAAGGATGCCCACTCTCACCACTCCTCTTCAATATAGTACTGGAAGTACTTGCGATAGCTATTAGACAAGAAAAAGAGATTAAGGGCATCCAGATAGGAAGGGAAGAAATCAAACTCTCACTATTTGCAGACGACATGATACTATATCTAGAGAAGCCTAAAACCTCTACTAAGAAACTCTTAGAAACAATAGACTTATACAGTAAAGTTGCAGGCTACAAAATCAATACCCAAAAATCCATGGCCTTCATATATGCAAACAATGAGGCAGAGGAAAGGGACATGAAAAAAGCAATCCCATTCACAATCGTGCCCCAGAAAATCAAGTACCTCGGAATCAGCTTAACCAAGGAAGTAAAAGACCTTTACAAAGAAAACTACATAACGCTACTCCATGAAATCAAAGAGGACATGAGGAAATGGAAACATATACCCTGCTCGTGGATAGGGAGAATCAATGTTGTCAAAATGGCAATACTCCCTAAAGCATTATACAGATTCAATGCGATCCCTATAAATATACCCATGACACTCTTCAAAGAAATGGATCAAGCAATCCTAAAATTCATATGGAATAACAAACGTCCAAGGATAGCTAAAACAATTCTTGGGAAAAAGATGATGGGAGGCATCACCATCCCCAACCTCAAACTTTACTACAAAGCAGTAACAATTAAAACAGCATGGTACTGGAACAAAGGCAGAGCCGTAGACCAATGGAACAGGGTGGAATATCCCTACACACAACCCCAAATGTATGACCATCTAATCTTTGATAAGGGAGCAAGAGATGTGAAGTGGAGCAAGGAAAGCCTCTTTAACAAATGGTGCTGGCACAACTGGACAACCACATGCAAAAAAATGGGTTTAGACCTTGACCTGACACCATGCACAAAAGTCAGATCAAAATGGATTAAAGACCTCAACATTAGACCACAAACCATAAGGTACATTGAAGACAAGGTCGGCGAAACCCTCCACGATATTGAAGATAAAGGTATTTTCAAAGGTGACACGGAACTAAGCAATCTAGTAAAAACAGAGATCAACAAATAGGACTACATTAAACTAAAAAGCTTCTGCACCGCAAGAGATACATTGACCAGAATCCAAAGACTATCCACAGAATGGGAAAGGATATTTACACAATACCCATCAGATAAGGGGTTGATATCAATGGTATATAAAGCACTGGTTGAACTCTACAAGAAGAAAACATCCAACCCCATCAAAAAATGGGGCGAAGAAATGAACAGAAACTTTACCAAGGAAGAAATACGAATGGCCAAAGGGCACATGAAAAAGTGCTCTGCATCACTAATCATCAGAGAGATGCAGATCAAAACAACCATGAGATACCACCTCACACCACAGAGACTAGCACACATCCAAAAGAACAAAAGCAACCGCTGTTGGAGAGGATGTGGGGAGAAAAGGACCCTTCTTCACTGCTGGTGGGAATGCCGACTGGTTCAGCCCTTCTGGAAAACAATTTGGACGACTCTCAAAAAATTAGATATTGAATTCCCATTTGACCCAGCAATACCACTGCTGGGAATATATCCCAGAGAGGCAAAAAAGTACAATCAAAACAACATCTGCACATGTATGTTCATCGCAGCACTGTTTACAATAGCTAGAATCTGGAAAAAACCCGAATGCCCCAGAACGGATGACTGGTTGAGGAAACTTTGGTACATCTATACAATGGAATACTATGCAGCTGTCAGAAAAAAGGAGGTCACGAATTTTGTATTTAAGTGGATGGGCATGAAAAGTTTCATGCTGAGTGAAATGAGTCAGAAAGAGAGAGATAGACATAGAAAGATTGCACTCATCTATGGTATATAGAATAACAGAGTGGGAGACTAACACCCAAGAACTGTAGAAATAAGTACCAGGAGGTTGACTCCATGGCTTCGAGGCTGGCCTCACGTTCCGGGGAAAGGTCAACTCAGAGAAGCGATCGCCAACTACATTGTAGTCGAAGGCCATGTGGGGGAAGGGAGTTGCGGGCTGAATGAGGGCTAGAGACTGAGCACAGCGGCCACTGAACACCTTTATTGCAAACCACAACAGCTAATTAGAGAGAGAGAACAGAAGGGAATGCCTTGCCACAGTGGCAGGGTGGGGTGGGGGGGGATGGGATTGGGGAGGGTGGGAGGGACGCTGGGTTTACGGGTTGTGGAGAATGGGCACTGGTGAAGGGATGGGTTCCCGAACTTTGTATGAGGGAAGTATAAGCACAAAAGTGTATAAATCTGTAACTGTACCCTCACGGTGATTCTCTAATTAAAAATAAATAAATTTAAAATTTAAAAAAAAAAAAAGAAAACACTTTGAAAACTAACATAAAGAAAATGACTTTGTATATTATGTGGGGTGAACCCTCCCAGTGTTACTTGCAAATGTGGATACCACTTCCATTTTAACAAAAAACTATGTGCCTTAAATCACCGTGATTAAACAAAGTTGCTTATGGTATAGTTGTTTTAGGCATTTAATGTTCCAACACCAATCCCACTACCAGCGTGACCTTTTCTCCACCTATGTTCCAAGTTTCCATTCCCTCAAGCCTGACCTAGTAGCATGCATAAAACAAATTTACATCGTATCACTTGCTCAAAGTAAATTTAAAGAAATAGCAAGTTTACTTATAAGAAAATAAATCAATAAAAGTCAATTTGTGGTGACCGATTACTGCATGACATTAACCTTGTAAATAAAACATTAAAATCATTTCACACAATATAATGTCTACTCTCATTTACAAAGATAAGTTTTAAACCCTGGTAACTAAAATATATTGCATTGACTTTTATTTTGTATTGTGTCTAATTATGCTAATAATTCTGTCCTCCCTGTACTTAATCAAACTTGAAAACAATTTGTTTTTCCTGCAATAATAGAGTTTATAAGAAACAAGTAAAACCCATGACTGTGAAACTTAGTATGAGTGAGTAGAATTAAGAAAATTTAAAGTGAAAAATCTGAATAGGTCTATAAAGGTATAAACTGTTTTTATCCTACAAAAGACAACATGGAAAAGGTTAATAAGACAGCATACACAATATAAAAATAAATTAATTTATAATTAAAAATGTATAAAATCCCTTAGCCTGTTAGAAGTAAAGACAACTTCCTTAATCTAATAGAGAGCACCCCTATGCCCCATGCGTGGATGCCATACCTAATGCTCCATGCTTAGAAGATTCTCCTGTCCTTTATTACTTTTTATTTTATAAAGTTTTTCCATAATAATTCATTCCATTTAATATTCAAACACCAATATAACCATGATTGCACCTTCCCAGCACCATATTTCGAATGGCTTCACCCCCAAAACTTGGTAGGGTAGTGGTGTAGAGTATGAGATGTTTCCCCAGGAATTCTAAAATTTAGAATAACCGATTATAGAGCAGATTCATTCACTGGTAAGGCCTATGTTGCTCTCTTCCAGGAGCTTTATTTCAGAGTTTCTAGATATTGGTCGTTGATAAAATCACATGGCACCAGGGGCAGTTTGTGTGTGTGACTGACAAGCTACTGGAAAACTAGGGGGCTGGTGGGAGGGAGAGGCCCATCCCCGATCCCGGTGAGCTTGGAGACTTCAGTCACTGATCCTGCATAACTGGATTCCTCTTCAGGTTCCTGCATGGATGAGCCTTGTCCGAGCCTTTGGAGAGAGGTCTTGAGCATGATGGCAGTTGGATTCTGGAGATTTTTGACTGCCAGGGCTCTGTTGGTGGGAAGGGAAACTCAACCACCCCCCTCTGAGTTGTCCTGGAGAAGACAGCCTGGCTCAGGGTCCGGACGTTCTATCCCATGCTTTAAAGAAGCTCCTTTAAGGATTTTTGTAAATCTGGTTTCAAGACTATGAGTTCCCTAAGCTGTTGCCTGTCCTGAAGCTTTGCATTATTCCTTTAACTCTAAATGCTAACGTGGCTGGATAGACTCTTCTCTATGCAGTGTTTTTCGTTGAGTTTTTGTACTCTATCCCTCCATTCCCTTTTTGCTCATATAGTCTCATTTGACAGATCTGTGAAACTCATTTGAGCTCCTTTATTTGTTGGTTGCTTTACTGATCTTGCTGCTTTCAATATTCTGTCTCTTCAGAAATTTTCATTTTGAGTATAATGTGTCTTGCATATTTTCTAGCTGGGTCTATTTTCACTGGGACCATTCAGTCTTAGATCTCGGTGCTTGAACCTTCAAGTCTAGGAAATTCCTGACTATTTTTTCTTTAAATATCGTTTTATCTGACATCCTGTTTTTCAGGGACTGCAATTATTCTTATATTGTTGTTCTTGAGCTCATTCACTCCTATTTTTTCTCAAATTGGCTGAGAGAGCCTGACAGTACAGTGTCTAGGCCTAATGATGTGACATGACTTCCACTTGGGTTTGCTTGGGGACAATGTGACAGTAAGGATTAAGCTCACACACTGATGCATGCTCAGAATGTGTACACCACTTGAGCTATCTCCATGGCCCTTGGCTATAATTTCTTTGAAGGTTTTATAATTCCAGGTGTTCTGCCCAAGTCTCCAATTCTTTTGAGTTTACTTTAATGTGTGGTAATGAGTAGAGTTCTTTTTTTTTTTAATATGGACATCCAGTTTTCTCAGTGTCATTTATTGAAAATACAAAATACTCATTTTGCATGGATCCTTGCAAAGAATACTTCGAGTATTCTTGGCACCCTTGTCAAGATCAGTTGATATTATATGTATAATCAGTTGATCATATATGTCTAGACTCTGTTATTTTCTAAGTGTTTATATATCAGTCTTTATGTCAGAGCTGGAGTGTTTTAATGAATTTAGTGTTAACAATCCAATGACAAAGTGACAAGAGGATACATAAATAAACATAGCATATTGCAGTCATAGATATAGTACCCAGATTAAAGTGCCTGCCTTGGGGCCGGAGCCATAGCACAGCGGGTAGGGCGTTTGCCTTGCACACGGCCGACACGGGTTCAATCCCTGGCATCCCATATGGTCCCCCAAGCACTGCCAGGAGCAATTCCTGAGTGCAAAGCCAGGAGTAACCCCTGAGCATTGCTGGGTGTGACCCAAAAAGAAAAAAAAAAAGTGCCTGCCTTGCATGCTGCATGGTGCAGCAATGCCAGGGGTCTGGAAAATGAGAAGTGTGGTATTGTAAATCATAGTACCTAACTAATTTATCTGTATCTATGAAGAGAGGTTGAACCACACCAAATGACGCTGAAGTACTCTTTCTGACTGTGCTCAGGAGTGACCTCTGGCGGTTTTCAGGAGACAACATCTAGTCCTGGAGATTGAGCTGGTGTCACTGCATGCAAGGTGTTCAACCTATGCAAGTATTATCCTCAATGGGAAAAGATAATGGCCTTTCCTCTAAGATCAGGGACAAGACAAGGATGCCCATTCTCACCACTGCTGCTCAACATAGTACTGGAAGTACTTACAATAGCTGTTAGGCAAGAAAAAGATATTAAGGGCATCCAGGTAGGAAAAGAAGAAATCAAACTCTCACTATTCGCAGACGATATGATACTATATCTAGAGAAGCCTAAAACCTCTACTAAGAAACTCTTAGAAACAATAGACTTGTACAGTAAAGTCACAGGCTATAAAATCAATACCTAAAAATCCATAGCCTTCCTATTTGCAAACAATGAGCACAGTTGTATAGGTGAAGAAAATTAAAAGGGAGGTTGCAAAATGGAAGACCCCACAACAAGGAAAATGCATTGTTGCAGAACAAGATTTGTGAATGTCCGTGGAAATCAATTCACATAAGAGCAGCTGCACTAAGCTATAAAGACCCAAAGTAGAGAGAGAGTATGGGGAATATTTTCTGCCATAGAGGCAGGGGGAGGGAGGGAAATGTGGGGTGTACCGGGATATTGGTAGTGGTAAATGTGCACTGGTGGAGGGATGGGTGTTTGATCATTGTGTGATTGTATCCCAAACATGAAAGCTTAAAACTATCTCTTGGTTATTCAATAAAATTTAAAAAAAAAAAGAGTGATTAATATACTTCCTTTCCGGACAGTCTCCTGTGGCCACACTCCATGTTATCAACAAACCTAGCCTCAGAGTTTCTAAGTACCTCCTGTACATTCTCCTTGGGTCCTAAATCCAAATACTTCAAGAAAAACCAAGGTGTCAGAGAGATAGTTCAGGGATACAGTATATGCCTTGCATATGGCCAGCACCAGTAAGTCCAAGACCTGTTAAATTCCCAGCACCTCATCCGGTCCCTAAAGCACTTTCAGGAGTCATCCTTGAACACAGAGCCAAGAGTAGTAAGCCCTAAATATTGCCGGGTGTAACCCAAAACCTCATTTTATTTTAATGAGAAGAGAGAAAGAAAAATTACACTAACTTGGAGATGTCAACACTCATGTCTCATAATGTCATTGAAATGAAAAATTATTCTGTAAAGCAGCATGAACATGAAATACTTGAAAAAAGTCAAGCCCCTTGCAATATTAATATTTATATAACATTCTCCCTAACAACAATAAGAAGAGCACATGAAACATACATCAAGCTTAAATGCATGTTGGTTGACATTTTTTAAAAAATCCCAGTACATTTTTTATGTTCATGTACAAAATAGTTTTTACTGAAATCTACTTAGATATGAGGGAAGAGAAAGAGAGTAAGTATGTGTTCATAAGAGAACACAGACTTTTCTGAGTGGAAAAAGCAAGCAAGATCATGTACAAGTGAGAACATGGACTTAAAGAGCCTCAGTATATTTTTATTGTATATGGCTGGAGCGATAGCACAGTAGGTAGGGTGTTTACCTTACACATGGTCGAACCGAGTTCAATTCCTCCACCCCTCTCAGAGAGCCCGGCAAGCTACAGAGATTATCTCACCCGCACGGCAGAGCCTGGCAAGCTACCCGTGGCATATTCGATATGCCAAAAACAGTAACAACACGTAGAGACGTTACTGGTGCCCCCTCGAGCAAATCGATGAGCAATGGCATGACAGTGTTACAATGTTGTATTAATATAATACAATGACTGTCAGATAAAGGTAGAGGAATAGGTTAATTATAAAAAAGTCAACCAATGATCACTAGCTAAAGAAAAGCAGTTATGAAAGAATCTGTGGTTTTAATATCTACATTGAAGCACCATTAAACAAAACCAGAAAGTAACCAAGGTCCACACTGATGCTTCAAAGGACTCCAAAGTGTGTTTTACGTGAGCACCACGCAGGGAGTAGTCACTGAGTATCATTGCGTCCCCCCACAAATATAACAATAGACAGTTGAAATGGAACTAAAACTTGTTCAATGAAGCAGTATCTAGATAAGGTAGAACATAATTTATATGTAAATTTAATTTAAATTAATTTCTATTTAAATCTTTATAAAGAATTTTCAAAATAGAAGTCACCTAATTTATATTTGTCATCTATTTTGTAATAACACAATTACTTGCACCTAAACCATGTGTAAAATGAAAAGTTTTCCAGTTTGTAAAAATTAATGAATGATTCCTATTCCCAACAATTTTAATCTAACACTGCATTTTTATAAATATGCCACAAAGTATTGATACTAGAAATGTAAAACAGTCAAAGAGAGGTACACAGATTCAAATGTCTCTTCAGCAATATGTGTTTTCTTTCTTTGTTGGTTGCTAGACAAGTGTACCAGGCTGTGTTCTGGGAGCCACGTGGCACTCAGATTGACATAAGGAAAGAACTCACACATATAAAGCATATGCTATATCCTGTTCCCTGGTACGTTTCCTTGACATTAAAATATATGGATCACATAAGATACATGGGAGAAAACATAGGCAAAACCCTCCATGTCAATGAACCTCAAGGCATCTTCAAAGATGAAACACCACTGACCAAGCAAGTGAGAGCAAAGATTAACAAGATAAACAAGTTTAATTAACATTAAACCTAGAAGCCTCTGAACCTCATAAGAAATGGTGATCAAGATACAAAGGCAGCTCATGGAATTAGAAAAACTGTTCAGTCAATATCCATCTGATCATGAGTTAATATCAAAGATATATAAGGCACTGGCAGATATATACAGGAAAAAAACACCCAACCCTATAAAAAAATCAGGAGAATAAATGAACAGAAACTTCCTAAAAAAAGAAATTTGAATGGCAAAAGGTACATGAACAAATGCTCTAGATGACATCATCAGGGCGATGCAAATCAAAACAACAAAGATATCATCTCACAATACAGAGACTGGCACACAAACAAATGAACAATCAATGCTGGTACAGATGCAGAGAGAAAGGGACCCCCACTCATTGCTGGTTCCCACTCCCATGGCTGAGTGATCCAGCCTTTTGTCAAACAATATGAGCATTCCTCAAAAACACTAGAAATTGAGCTCCCATTTGACCCAGCAATACTACTACCGGGAATATACCCTGAGGGTCCAAAAACACAAAGCAGAAACATCACCTGAACTTCTATATTCATTGTAGCACTATTCACAATAGCCAGAATCTGGAAAAAAAAACCTCAAACCTGAGTGTTCAAGAACAGACGTATGGATAAAGAAATTATAGTAAATCTACACAATGGAATACTATACAGCTATTGGGAAAAATGAATTCATGAAATTTACCTATAAATGGAGAGACTTGAAGATTATCATGCTGAGTGAAATGACTCAGAAGGAAAGGGTCAGATATAGAATAACTGCATTTATTTGTGGGATTAAAAAAATAGTGTGAAACTAATATCCAAGACCAGGGAAAACAGGCAAGGAGGACTAGTCAATGATTGGCCAATGATGTAGAAGATGGAGGGTAGTTAAGATAGAGGAGGATTGATTATGACAATGGTATTTGGAAACAGACACTCTAGACAAGAACGGAGAGCTGAAAGCAGGTAAAGGGATATACATGATATCCTTTCAGCATCTGTATCATATGTAGACCATAATGCCTAAAATGAAAGAGAGAAAGAGAGAGAGAAAACAGGTGTCTGGCATAGATACAGGCTGGTGTGGGGTGGGTGTTTGAAGGGGTGGGAGGGAAACTGGAGACACTGGTGCTGAAAAGTTACACTGCTGAAGGGACGAGTGTTGGAACATTGTATGACTGAAACGCAATCATGAACCATTTTGTAACACTCTGTCACGGTGAATTCAATAAAATAAATAAATGGGTGGATTAATGCATAAAAATAACTTAAATTTAATAAACCTGTTAGAATTTGATAAACTGAAATGAAGATTGCATACGTGCAAGTATGTGAGCAAATATTTCCCTATATATTTGAATTTATATACAAGAAAAATTTGACAATTTATGTCTTCAAATCTACTTGATATTGCTGCTGCTTCTGACAATGACATAAACGCTCTTGCTGAACCAAATCTCCAAGATGGGCAATAGCTATAAATTCTGGCTAAAATGAAAGCACTACTTGAAGACACTAGAAAATGAACAAAAATGGCTGGAGACTGGAGATGTTTCTATGTTTGAAAGAAAGGAATGACGCTTGATAAGTTATGGCCCTTGGTACTGATAGTTGGCCAAAGCTGGCATCATAATGAACAGCTAAAGTCACATTAACAAAACAAAACAAAATGATACTGCAGTTTGACTAGCTTGATGAATAAGAATGTAGGATTTTGAGATAAAAAAAAAAACAAATGCTGTGGAGAATACCCAGGAAAAATATAATTTATGAAAGTATTATAATTCTATTTTGTTAGCTTATATCAGGGCTATATATAATATACTATTTATCTATCTATAAATATGTGCGCTAAAATAGATCTAAAAATTAATATACAAAAACAGAAATTGATTGAACTTCACAAAACTAGAGAAGGCATTTCTAGCTCTTAGGATTACTCTCAGCAGATTGAGAAAAATAGAAAATATTATATGAGAACAAGTTATAAATGCAGATATTAACTCTAACAGATAGGCAGAACATACAAAACCAAAAATAAATGGGAAAATTGAATGTCAGATATTTTCATGACAATATCAGAGGTTTAATAACACTGTAATAGGGGAAAATGTACCAAAAGAAAAGAAGAAAATGGCTCTAAAAATAATTATAGACATAGGGCAAAAACCTATAGAACTTAGGAAATGCTTTGATTTAAGTATTCAAGAATAAAAAGCAAAATTTAAACAAGGAAATACAGCCAAAATTCTCTAGGGATAAATCAGAATAAAATTGAGTTCTGTAAGAAAAGTTAAAATAGGAAAAAAAAGCCTTAAAGCAGAGAAAAGCAACACAATAAATCCACAGATTTAGGATATACATGGCCCTTATCCCATCCACAAAAGTAAATGAAAATTGACATTAAGAATTATTTATGCATTGCAAATGATTTTAATAGCAAATGTGAGTTTAGCATATTTCATATAAAATAAAATTGTTATTTTTCCATCAAAGAGGCACTTAAAAAATAACAAAATATACTCTTTAAACTGAAATAAAGTTTTACTAAGTGAAAGTTCAAAACATTAGGGAAGTTCAAAACCAAAGCATTAATGATAAATAAATGTAAATGACTGAAATTTCTCCAAAATTTCCTTTAAATATATATCTGGTTTTAGCAGGATAATCTTATGTATCTGTGGTATATCAATACTGGATGAGGAAAAGTATTAAAGGGGGATTCCTAGATAAAGCTTAAGTGCAGTGTTCAGAGAAGTGAAGAAAAGAGAAGGAACGGAATCAAGGGGGAAAGAAGAAGAGAATTAAAGTTAACGGCAAACAGGGCTCGGGACTTCAGCTGTATTGGGGACGTGGGGGAGTTACTGAGTCTCTCTGAAGCGTAGACTCAGTAACACTGAAAATGTGAAATCTAAGCTGCAACCACTGGGACTTTGCAATGTGCTGTCAAGTGACAGTCAGGGATTGGGCAGGGCTGCGAGTGGGGAGGAGATCTGGGAACAACTGGTGGAGGGAAGCTGACACTGGTGGTGGGATTGGTGTGGAAATATCATATGCCTAACACTCAACTATCAACAACTCTGCAAATCACAGCTCTTTCATTATTTTTTAATTTAAAAAAGTCTATCCATTTTTAAAGTATCACCCTCATCAATGTTGGGGACTTGGCAACTCCAAGGGATGCTTAGGTGCACCAGGGCTATAGTTGGCAACATTTTGGTGACAATCAGTGCCCATGATTGAACTGTGGGCCTTGCACAGGCTAGACAAGGGATCTACCACTTGAGAAATATCCCTTCCCCAGTGAAAATACATATAAATTCTTAATAACAGGAATTGCATCATTTTATACAATTTGTAATATACATATATAGATACATCAATACTATGCATATGACAATTCTAGCTTAAAATAATGCAAAAAGTGAATAACGTAGTTGAAGTTTCTTATATTTTGCTGTGAGCTACTTAAATATTAACTTATGCAGAATGTGAAGATTAAAGGTGTATTTTGTAATCTTTAGAGCAGTTTCTAAACAAATACAAATTTTTATTAAAATATTATGTATTAAATACAATAAAATATTTATTTAGGAAAGAAATAAAGCAGTATGAGAAGGAATTAAATTGATAAATAGCTCAGTGTACAAGGTAAACATTGCCTGTATGCATCTTGGTATTCATATTAATACTACTAATTCTCTGACTTCTACATAGTTAGATTTATTGACTCTAAGAACAACTTAAATAACAAAGATAAACCTTCACTATGTCCTACTTTCTGTGGGACTACTCATAATATTGCACAACTGCCATTTTATTTTTCATTCCACCTATCCTCATAAGTTGTTTTGTTGACATACCACAGCTTACGGCTGATGGATGCTGACACTGGTGATGGGTGTGGGGTCGGAACACTAAATGGCAAAACTCTGATCTTCATAGCTTTGTAAATTAAGGGAAAAAAAGAATTAAAGACTTTTACTTCCATGTAACTGTTTGAAACCCTGATAACTTTCTTTAAAGCCCAACATCAAAGTTCATTATCTCTAGGCATATTTGAAAAGAATAACAGCAAGTGATGACTGGATTTGAAAAGGAGCTGAGAAATGATCAGTGAAGACCAAATATTAGAACAGCTCTTCACTGATGCCTGTGAAGAAGACGGGTAGTAATAGTACTCATAAGGGAACTAGATCTTCGCAACTGCCAGAGATAGATTGACTCCATGAAGAGTTAAAAGCAAGATATGTGTGTGTGTATATATATATATATGTGTGTGTGTGTGTGTGATATATCTGATATATACATGACCTTACATGAAGTCAAATAAAAATTGGCCTAATTTTCCATAGAAATTGAAACATAATTATAAGTATTGGGTTACAATGGGTAAGAGAAGAGACAAAATGAGAAAGAACCAGAGACATAATTCTACCTATAGAATTCTGAATGCAAAATAAAGTCTCTGATTTCTCGATGGAGATCTCTGGTAGGAATCCATCCATATTTCTTTTAGTGTGCTGTCTTTGCTTTCTCTCTTTTTCAACTCAGTAAATCTAATTTAAGTTGCTTAAAGTTTTCCTTGGATTCCCTTGTTTTTTCTATTTTTCAGTGTGAAGACTTAATTATGTCCACTGCAAATTCTCCTTCTACCAGGGTTAATAAAAACATTACTTGACTCAGTCAGAGTGCTGGCAGGAACTAAATGACATATACGAATGGGAATTATTTGAAGAGAGACACATAAAGGGATGGCTTTCAGAAGCTCGAGTGAAACAAGCATACCACTAGGGAGAAAGCTGTGGTTAGGATCTATTGAAAGCGGGTGTCTTCTCTGTATCTATTTAGATGAGATAGGGCAAAAGTCATGTGTTACTAGGATCCAAATAGGAGGGCTGGAGAGGGTTCCTTTGGAGAGGGCACTGTGCGTAGAGAGGGTTCCTTTCTTGGTTGTTTTTTTCTTTTTTGCTTTTTGGGTCACACCTGGCAATGCACAGGGGTTACTCCTGGCTCATGCACTCAGGAATTGCTCCTGGTGGTGCTCAGGGGACCATATGGGATGCTGGGAATTGAACAGGGTTGGCTGCATGCAAGACAAATGCCCTACTTGCTATGCTATTGCTCCAGCCCCAAGAGGGTTCCTTTCCGAAAAGAGACAACCACACAGAGAGGGAGGATATGATTTAATACTTTGACCTTCCTTGGATCTCCTGTGGGTGCCTCCAGGGAAAGTGGGTTGTGTGTTTTATCCACGTGCCCTGCATTTTCAAGCACAGACCTGAGAGAAGTGTCAAGATCTAAGTTGTGAGAGATGACTATGTACAAGACAAATCCTTTCCTGCTCTCTCTTTGTCTCTCTGAACTTAGAAAGACATATTCTTCATATACCACAAATAGTATTTTTATGTGATGTGTCGCTTTATGTACAACTTTCACAAGTTCTAAGGAATAGTCACTGGATAACCAATGAGTTGAATCCACTTCTTAGGAGAAACGTCTTCTTACATATATAATTCTATGTACCATAATTTAGATCAATATTATATAAATATAACTTATCCATAAAATCCTGAAGCTTGCCAGGATCACTTCTGAATCATATATATAATGAAACTTTAGTTGAAACTTTATATTAATTTCAAATGATTTGTGCCACACTTTTTGTTTTACTATTGAATTTATGTGAATTCAATTTTATTATTTACATATATGTTACATACCATTCTATAACATATATATGTCTCTCTATCTACTTTTCTCTATATATGTTTAAAACTCCTTGTTTTTTCACACTTGTTTCCTGTTCGTATTTCTTTCCCAGTCTCTTCTCATATATTGGAATTTTCTTTTTAATTTGCATCCTCTGAACAGACCATATGTCTTTTTTAGTTGATGTTTTCATTTATGTTGAAACAATTTTTTGGTACATAATCCTTTCAGATCTGTCATATGCCTTTGAAAGCTTCATTAATTCTTTTAGGCCACTAGCAAATTACTACTTCAATGCACCAAATGGCCCACTTGTCACCAAAAATAGTTTATTCAGCTTCTGAAATAGTTCAACTTGCTCTAAAAAAAAAAGTTGCTTACCACTGAGAGGCTGACTGGGAGAAAGAATTGCACAGTTCACAGAACATTATTATTTTTGAGTGATTCAGTCCTTTCCCAGGTGTGAGCTGGGGATTCATGATCAGAGCCATGAAAGTTTTCACATAAACAGTGAATATGAAACCAGTCCGGAGGAAATTAGAGCTGAACCCACAATTTTATACCAATAAACTCATCTAGGTAGGAACAGACGTCTTTACCTAGGCCCTACTTGCAAATGCCTAAGCAAAGGATAACTTAGACACTTAGAAACATTGGGGTTAGATTTTCAGAGAAGACAGAGTGGGCACAGAAGACTGACCTGTAACGTAAGGGAATGTATTGACCACTCTTGAACATGCTAATCTCAGCTCATTCTCTGAAATGTATGCTTCCCTAATCTTTTTACAAAAATTGCTTCTATGACCATGTAGACAAGAGATTTTCTTTGAGGAGGCAAATTCTCCATCTCCATACCTAATTACTTTTTGCCAATGAAGCTCTTTCTCAACCCTTGTCCATGTCTATTTGGCATTCACTGGACATTAGAACCAGGATTTTGCTGTTGTAAATATATGCCTCGTCTAAAAATAGTAGTCAGCTCCCTGTATCTGGTACATGAAAATAGGATGTGTAGCTTTATCTATAGAATTAAGGATAGATATCATACTCAGGCTCCCCTACTCCAGGTGTGGGGAAACTAATCTGCCAAGGCTATTTGGATATTTATTGCATTATTCATGTGCTGTGCAATGCAGACAGATGGGCAGTGGGTAGCCAGCACGAACTGACGTGTTTCTGTCCTGTCATGTACTATGGTCAGACTGTGGGATTTTGTGGGCCTTTGAAGGCTGAACATTCTCCATCCCTGCTCTTGTCTATCACTTATATGCTGCTGTGAGACTCAGAAAAAGGATTAGAGCATTTTCAGAAAAATGATGGAAATGGAAGATATTTGCATTCAACAAGACTATGTCCTAAGTGTCCAATCTGGGAAGAGTCATCTCTGAGGAGGAGAAATAACAAATAGAAAAAACTGGGAATCTTTCAACCATGTAGGTAATATAATTCTAAATGGATGAGCAAAGAGATTGATCATGTATTTATATTATATGAGATTTTCTAGAATACAGACATTGTTGACAATTCCAAGAGAACTTGTCCATAAAACATACAGGGAATTATTATCAATTATGAAATTATTATTTAGAAGGTATTTGTTGAGAATCATTATTTTAGTTTCTGTAACAATTGCAAAGATATTAGATAAATGTTCTTCCTTATGAGGTATTGTCAAAAGGGACTATGAAACTCATATGAACTAAGTATAATTGGAGGAAATGATAAATGCATTATTGATTCTTTAGTGTCATGACATATATTTGGAGGATATGTGGTCTCTCCAATCTTAGCCTATTCTTTTCAGAGAAGTATTGATTTATTACAACAACATTGATTATTTTTTCTAATGATAAGGAAAATTATCTAAATAAAAAATGTTTGCAGGGGCAGGAGAGATAGTATAGCAGGCATGGTATTTACCTTGCATGGGGCCAACCCAGGTTTAATTTCCAGCATCCCATATGGTCCCTTGAGACTGTAAGGAGTGATTCCTAGGAGCACAGTCAGGAAGAATCCCTGCATATCGCCTGGTGTGGACAAAAAACTAAACAAAACAAAAAAAGGTTTGCAGTCCTTGCCATGCATTAATGAACATAAAATATGCTCAATGTGTGTAAGCCATGGACTTACAATAAAGTCTAACATGGATTACAATTTATCAGTTTCTTGACATAAGTCCATATAACAGAAACATATTCAGCACTTTGCAAGTTATGTATAACTCATGATTAGTTTGTTCAACTATATATCTTTCATGGAGTATTTTATATATATATATATTAGACTTTCATTTATATATAAAGCAAAAACAGATGAAATTCTGCATATTAAATTGCAACTTTGGCAAGGTACACTAGTTGAAATATAATATTAAAACTCATTTTGAATTTTAGGGAAAAATGGAGTGCCATTTGGAAAGCTTAAGATTCATTTCACAAATATCAAAGCTCACTTGGATAATAACCAGATGACTTCACCACGATATGCAGCTTGAGCAGGTATTGTTGATTTAGAATTTGAAACTCAAAGGTGGTAGTTATAATTTTGAGAGCACAAATATTGTGACATCAAATTTTGAGGTGACTACTCATTTATAGGCAACCTATTGCAAATAAAAGATAAGAATATCTTCCTTTTTATGACATCTCTTAGATTATTGTTAGCTGAATCCTTTATTATTTCTCCTTGTTCCATGAACAAGCATCTAATTTTATGTATGATCTCTGTCCTCAAGTGGTTTTTATTTCAAACTTATTTCATTTTACTTTGATAGTTTTACCCACACTATCACCCCCCCTAAAACACATAAAAACTAGATTATTGGAAGATTAGTGCTCAAACAGTCAAGCCAATTCTACTATTATGCTTTTTAAAATAATGATAGCAAATAATATTTGTCTTTTGATCATTACAGTCTCAGAATAGCTCTTTTTGGTGAGGGTGAGTTATATATTCAATACACACTTAATTTGACAAGATCAGAACTAAATTGCTTTACAGAGTAGTCTTGATTACAGCATATTGTGCTAAACTGTTATGTCTAACTGTGTAATCAAGTCTACTATAAACTGTCTTTTCTCTGAAGCATGCCCATGCCATACCAAAAAGAAGTGGATAAGAAATATTCAGGTACAAATTCAAGTACTTGGGAAACACGCTCATAATGTTACAGAAGGCATTTCTTCAAAAATCTAATCAAATAAAGCTTTAAAGACAGAGCTGGAAAGACAAAGCCTGTGCATTTCATTAGCACAGCATTCCAAAATAACACAGAGAAAAATAAAGAAGTCATCTTAAAACCTGGCAATTTATGCAATGTGTGTGCAGCCAGATATGTAAAGTGCAATTTCCTGACAATAGATCTAATGGAGTAGCATTACAGATATCCACAGTACACATTCTAGTGTGTCAATTCTCCAGAATTTAAGTAGGACCTCTTTCAAATGAAAATCTGTACTCACTGAGAGCCTAGCACTTTAATAAGTTAGTTTAAATACATGTTTCTTTATCTCACCAAATGCTCCTATGAATTAGATTTAGCCAGTGGCACAGAATAAATGAAAATCCTCTATGTCAAGTTTTTTATTTGTCACTGTCCTCTTGAACTGTAGTCAGATTTTTAATTTTTGGTTGAGTTTGGGGCCACATCTGGGTTTACTCCTGAGTCTGTGTCCAGGGTTTACTCCTGATTCTGTGCTCAGGAGTGGCCCTTAGTAGTGTTCAGAAGATGATATGCAGTGCCAGGATGAGATTGGCCGCATGCCAGGCAAGTAATTTGACCTCTTATACTATCTCTACTTTGGGTTTGGTTCATATATATATGTATACGCATATGTATATGTATATATATTGTATATATTGATATATATAAATATGGTACATGTTGTTTCAGGGGAACATCTAGGGTGCTAGGATTTGACCCTGGGTGGGCCTCATGTCAGGCAAGCGTCCTATCTGCTGTAGAATCTCTCCAGCCATAGTCCGATATATATATATATGTATATATACATACATACATACATATATATGTACATATATATCTGAGCTTTTTGGGTTAAACCAGCGATTCACAGGAGTCACTCCTGACTCTGCACTCTGGAATTACTCCTGGTGGTACTCTGGGGACCATATGGAATGCTGGGAATCTAACCCAGGTCAGCTGCATTCATGGCAATTGCCCTACCTGCTCTACTATCGCTCCAGCCCTCACAGTCAAATATTTTAAAAAGAGCATCTATGTGTGATCTCCAAAGACTATTAAACAAAGTGTAAAATTATCATGTAGACTTATTAACACCACTTAATCGAATTTATACCACTTATATCTCAATGATATATGCAAAATATCAGTTATGGCCTCTAGTAAAAACATGTGGGAGGAATATATGTCAACCCAAGAGTCGCGTAGAAAGTATGGTGATTGTAAAAACAGCTAACATAGTGGTTTAGAATTATAGTGAATTATTTATTGAGCATAAGGACAAGTAAGCAGAAAGAGTGGGAGGGTGCAACTGTGCTTTAAAAAGAAAAAAATTGAGAAGAAGATAAAAGATTTTCATTATGATGTCCTGCATATTTTTTATGTTATTATGAAAAAATACACTCCACATTTTTAGTTTGCATTCATCCACATTTTAGATTGCATTCATCTAAATGAGAAATATTTTAAGTCTCTAATAATTTAAGATAATTTAATATTATTCATTATTTAATATTATAGTGCTAACTGTAAAAGTAGCACTGCACTGTAGCACTGTTGTCCATTGTTCATCGATTTGTTCGAGCGAGTACCAGTAATGTCTCCATTGTGAGACTTGTTGTTACTGTTTTTGGCATATTGAATATGCCAAGGGTAGCTTTCCAGGCTCTGCCATACGGTCATGATTCTCAATTAATATACCAGATGTAAACTATGCATTTAAAATTGATCTTTGGAAAAGTGAAAATGAAAAATCAATGGGAAAAGAATGATATTATTTCCAGAAATTTTCACAAGAGAAACTAGACATCTGTATAGTTAAAAGAAACAAGTCTAGAATTAGAACTATATATTTTACAAAATTTAACCCAAGATGGGCTAAAATCTAGTATAAGTGTAAAATCATAAAACTTCTAAAACTAAAATATTAGAAAATAAAGGGGGCTTTTAAATTCATGATAATTTTACTATATTATTATTATTATTATTATTATTTATTATTATTATTTGGTTTGAGGACCACACCTGGATGTGCTTAGGACTTACTCCTGGCTCTGAGCTCAGGAATCCTGTGGGATGCCTAGGATCGAACCTGGGTCAGCGACATACAAGGCAAACGCCCTACCTGCTGTACCTACGCTCTGGCCTTTCATGATAATTTTTGATGATAGTGATTCATGGCAAGAAACAATTAAGTTGAACTTTATAAGTGTAAAAATATGTATTTTGCAAATCACAATATAAAATAAATAAAAAGAAACATTTCAGACTGAAAAAATTTCAAAATATATTTCAAACAAACTCTGAAGCAGTGAGAGTAACAGATATTGATTAAAGTTTAGAACAATAGAAATGATCTTTCATTACTGATGGGAAAGCAAAATATAAAGCCCCTTTTGGGACCATCTGGAAAGCATTATTTGCTCACAGAATCTAACATCTGTAGTCCTAGGCATTTACTTAAATCACTTGTAAATTCATCTGAATTCACACAATTGGCACAAGGATTGCTTATAGTATTTTTATTAATAATATGTCCAAATTGTCAAACACAAAAACCAGATGATTAGATAACTACTGAACATCCATACAATGAAATGCTATTTAGAGCAAAAAAGGAAAAAGAATGAGGATGGATGTGGAGAGTATCTCACTAAGTGAAGTTAGTCTAGAGAGGGACAGACATGGAATGATCTCTCTCACATGAGGGGCAGAAAGAAACATATTAGAGGAAGAACAAAAGCCTCAGAAATTAAGGGCACTAGAATGGTGCTCAGTAAGAAGCAAGTAAGAAAGATAGATCAGGGAAGGGAACAGTGTGACAATGCTGAGGGAAGGCTCACTCTGCAAGAAGATGAGGTATTGAAAGGAGATTAAAAAGGGTCTGACCAATGGAACAGGGTTGAATACTCTGACACATCCCCCCAAATATATGACCATCTAATCTTTGATAAGGGAGTAAAAAAGGCGAAGTGGAGCATGGAAAGCATGTTTAACAAATTGTGCTGGCAAAACTGGACAGCTACATCAAAAAAATGGGCTTAGACCTCCACCTATCACCATGTACAAAAGTCAGATCAAAATGGATTAAGGATCTCAATATCAGACCAGAATCCCTAAGGTACATTGAAGACAAGTTCGGCAAAACCCTCCACGACATTGAAGCCAAAGGTATCTTCAAAGCTGACATGCCACTGGCCAAGAAAATGAAAACAGAGATAAATAAATGGGACTATCTCAAACTAAGAAGCTTCTGCACCTCAAGAGAAACAGTGACCAAAATACAAAGACAATCTACAGAATGGGAAAGGATATTTATGCAGTACCCATCCGATAAAGGGTTGATAACAAGGATATACAATGCACTGGTTGAACTCCATAAGAAGAAAACTGCTAACCCGATCAAAAAATGGGGTGATGAAATGAACAGAAACTTTCCTAAAGAAGAAATCCGAATGGCTCAGAGGCACATGAGAAAATGTTCCACATCACTAATAATCAGGGAAATGCAGATCAAAACAACCATGAGATATCATCTCACACCACAGAGCCTGGCCCACATCCCCAAAAACAAAAACAACCGGTGTTGGCGTGGATGCGGGGAGAAAGGGACTCTTCTTCACTGCTGGTGGGAATGCCGACTGGTTCAGCCCTTTTGGAAAACAATATGGACGATTCTCAAAAACTTAGAAATTGAGCTTCCATTTGACCCAGCAATACCACTCCTGGGAATATATCCCAGAAAGGCAAAAAGGTATAGTAGAGATGGCATATGTATTTCTATGTTCATTGCAGCACTGTTTACAATAGCCAAAATCTGGAAAAAAACAGAGTGCCCCAAAACAGATGACTGGTTAAAGAAACTCTGGTACATCTACACAATGGAATATTATGTAGCCATCAGAAAAGATGAAGTCATGAAATTTGCATATAAGTGGATCAACATGGAAAGTATCATGTGGAGTGAAATGAGTCAGAAAGAAAGAGACAGACATAGAAAGATTGCACTCATATGTGGAATATAATGTAACTGAGAAGTACAAGTTGGCAATGATGCAACTTCTGGCAGATATCTCTCTGGACTTAGTTACTAAAATACAGAAACCCAAAACCGAGAGGCCGCTAAGTGTGGTCACTCAACCTCATACCTCTTCTTCCTCAGCAATGGAAAACAAATTATCTAATGCTTCCTTTTCAGCACGTCTGACTTTAGGGGAGAGACTCTCCAAACAGTAATAGTGAGTTTTGTTGAAATATTGAATGCAATCAAAGTGAAAGTAAAGTGAAATTTATTAGTTACACAGGTGGGGGGGCTAAGGGTGGGGGGGCTAGGGGTGTGGGGGGTTATGGGTTTGGGGGTGCGGGGTGGAGCTATACTGGGATTCTTGGTGGTGGAATATGTGCACTGATGAAGGGATGGGTATTGGAACATTGTATAACTGAGATTTAAATCTGAAAACTTTGTACCTTTCCACATGGTGACTCAATAAAAAAATTAAAATAAAATAAAATAAAAAGGGTCTGATGGGGCTGGAGCAATAGCACAGTGGGTAGGGCATTTGCCTTGCATGTGGCCGACCTGGGTTCGATTCCCAGCATCCCATATGGTCCCCTGAGCACTGCCAGGAGTAATTCCTGAGTTCAGAGCCAGGAATCACCCCTGTGCATTGCCGGGTGTGACCCCCCCCTCAAAAAAAGGGTCTGATTTCTAGAAAGGCTGGGATGAAGCAGGGAAACAGGACATTGATGAACGGAAGTGGACCCTGGTGAAGGAATTGTTGAAAAATTGTGTGCCTGAAACTCAGTCATGAAGAACTTCATAATTCAAGTAATTCAATTACTATTTTTTAAAGGAATGAGATAACAAGATGTGAAAAGAATTGGAGGAAATGTTTATCAAAAAATTTTGACCCTAATATGGCAGTGCTCAGAGCTCTGTCCTCAGAGATCACTCCTGGTGAGTGGGGCCACATGGGGTGCCGGGCATCAAACCCAGGTTGGTCATATGCAAGGCACACAACCTTCCCGCTATACTATTACTCTGGCCCAGACTTGGAGGAAATTTAAATGAATATTGCTAAATGAAAGAAGTCAGTTTGAAATGTCATAAATGTGTGATAACAACAACTTGGCATACTAGAAAAGGCAAAACTATAGAGAAAGAAAACATAAAAAATGTTTGCCATGAGCTGGGAAACAAAGAAAGGATGAATATACAGAGCAGTAATTTTCAGACAGTGGGATTTTTCTGCAAAATTCTTAAGTGATAGACTATTATATATTAAATCTTTCATAACTAATACAAAGATCTTATACACCTAAAATATAAGTAGTTTAGTTGAGAATGATATATCATGGTTTACAAATTATAACAAACATTTTATATGAATACAAAAATGTCACTAACAGGAAAGACAGTATATGACAGAAGCATTTTGGGCAGTTCCTATAATTTCTGCTTAATTTTTCATAATCCCAAAATTTTCTTTTAAAATTAATCCTTATTTAAAATGTGTGTTAAGTTAATATTTAGAGGGAAATCTGCTCAAAGATTTACATATAAAAATAAGCAAAATTGGGGCTGGAGTGGTAGCACAGCAGGTAATGCGTTTGCCTTGCACATGGCTGAACTGGGTTCAATTCCCAGCATCCCATATGGTCCCCTGAGCACTGCTAGGAGTTAATTCCTGAGTACATGAGCTGGGAGTAACCCCTGTGTATCGCCAGGTGTGACCCAAAAAGCCAATATATATATATATATATATATATGCAAAATTCTGAATAGTATTTATTTCTATTTAGTTGTTTTTAAATATGAAATGGGAAAGTAAAATTCCAGAAACACTTATAGAATTATCAGCAGAAGATATATGTGTATATATATGCATATATCCACATACATCTATATGTTATATGTATCATCCATATGGCAAGAGTTTCTGGCTTTTCCATTTAGACTATTTTCAGTGTTAAAAAAGGAAAAGAAAGAAGACTACTGCAAGAGGAAAGGGGATTTATACAGAGAGAACAAAGCCCTTGGAGTTCATCACCTTCGTGTATATCTTCTAACAGTCAAAGAAAATAAATATGTCATGGATTATTCAGATCAACACTTTGAAAATCAATGTACTCCCAAAGCTTATGTCCCTCTCCTGGGTTTCTCCAGGGTCTGTACCAAAAGTATCATTTGATCTCTTGAATAAATAGATAGTCTTTGTTTGTGACTTCAGATCAAAGCTGGAACACAGATGGGGAATCTCATGGGAAAGGAAGTAGAAAGGATTGGTGGTTTATATAAAGCTGGTTCTACATTTTCCAACTTCCTGCCTGTCCATAAAAATCTTCTAAATCACCTGGTTATTGACATTGCACTAAAAAAAATTTTAGGCATTTCTTATTGCTTTTGGTCTTGGTAAAAAATAAAAAGAAAAGCAACTGTTATTTTTTATTTCCATAAAAAACTCCTCTCTGCTTCTATAATCATATTTTTTAACATTACCTTGCCTACTGGGGATTATGTTAGTTATAAATTATGCTGAGTAAAAGCACTTGGCAATGCCCCTAAGAATGTGACACTGATTTGCTAATGACAATTCTGAGTCAGCCTTTATCCAAAATTGATAAAAGGCTACCCATTTTCTGTGCACACTTGCATGCCAAAGGATGCGCATTGCTAAAGTTGATTGTATTCTAGTTGGCTTGATCCTTGCTTGCCATCACTAAGCATCACAGAATAAAAGGCTCCTTAAAACCCACACACACAGAGTATAATCAGGTGGCTACAAGAAAGACATACATAAATAAGACACTGTGAGCTTGCTTGAAAAGACTGTTGCTATGGGGAAATGTGTTTTGCACTCTTGAAAGCACACTGACAAAATCAACATTTGGAGTATAAGTCATTCTGAGGATGGGGACTGCCTGAAGGTAAAATTCTTAGAGAGTAGTGAGAGGAAAAGATTCTTCGTAAATCCCAGGGCTAGCTACTGGTTATCTCTGATGTCTAGGGCAACTACCCTATAGTTTACTGCTTTTTCCACAAAATTTTCTGCTTCTCTTTTTGTTTTCTCACCTACTAAATCTTTGCAAGTGCCACTTACGGTTCCCATTGCAAATCAATGTGGTTCTTTCCTTAACATCTTGAACCAAAGGGAAAATAGGACCAAAGAAATTAAGAAAAATAGAAATTCTGGAGTTCTAAGATAAGTGCAGAAGACTAAGGTCTTCCCCGAGGCTGCAGATATTGTATAAGCAAACATCTCTGGAAAAAAAATAATAAGTCTCAACTCCTGATAGAATTTTTTTAACCAAAATTTAATTCATCCACACAATAGTGCTAGCTATGCCTTTGTTTTCTAATATTCTATCTTATTTTTAGATTTACATTTTTTAAGGATGTTGGTGGCATGTAGAGGAACAATTTGGAGCATGTCCTCTTTTCTTCTGTACAGAAAAATTAGCAGGAGATTTACTATTGTAACTGAGTTTGCTGTCTCTGAAAAGCATTTACCATTTACCATTTCCCATTAATCTGTTGTTGTTGCCCCTCTACTTTGATTCAAAATGCAGCCTCTAATTTAGTAATATTGGTACATTCTCTGTCCCTTTTTATATTTAACTCACACAAAGGGAAGCAATTTTTCTAAAATGAGGAATTCATATTTCTAGATAGGAGTGTCACCCTATAGGGGAAAAGACAGTAAATTCTTTTCCCTGTTTTTTGTTTTTGGTTTTGTTTTCTTGAGTTTCACCCAGCTGTTTTCACAGCTTATGTCCTTGGATCTGCACTCAGGAATACTTCTGGTGGGTTCAGAGCACCAGATAGGGTGTCTGTAAGGACTAAGTAGGACTCGTGTAAGGCAAGAGCCTTAGAGACTGTACTATTGCTCTATCGCCCCCAAAAGTAAATTCATTGTTTTTTTTTCATTGTTGTCTTTTGTTTTTTAGAGCCAAACCTACTGTGTTGATGAGTTACTCTCTGCCCACAAAGATATTGAATTCTTATACAATATATTTGTAAAAGAATTTTATGTGTATTGTATATGTATTTTTATATATTTTTTTATATATGGACTGGAGCGATAACATAGCAGGTAGGGCATTTGCCTTGCACATGGCCAACCTGGGTTCGATTCCTCCGACCATTTCGGAGAGTCTGGCAAGCTACCGAGAGTATCCCACCCGCACAGTAGATCCTGGCAAGCTACCCGTGGCATATTCAATATGCCAAAAATAGTAACAACACATCTCACAATGGAGATGTTGCTGATGCCCGCTCGAGCAAATCAATGAACAATGGGATGACAGTGCAACAGTGCATCCTCCTTTATTCAACCCCTCCCTGAAATTCTCTCCTCTAATCTATGCTGTAGGAGGTTGCCATCTGGGTAATGTCTCCTTGATGAACTTTGTTTTTCTGCTTTTCCATTGGCTACAACTGTAAGACGCAAAGCAGGTCACTTGATAGTTGAGGCAAAATCATTTGAGATACTATTCCTTTCACATTTGAGCTGGTTTTATGGAAAAATTGATTGTAATCATCATGAGCCAATACATCTATAAGAGTCTCTTCATTGACAGAAACTCTCACTGGTTCTATAAGTTCTTAATTCCAGGATCCAGAATGCTTCCAAAGTTACTAGTCTTTCCATTGCCTCTCGCTATAACTCTTTGTTCTCCCTATTGATCTATAAATAAACCTCGAGTTTTCCATAATCTCTAGATAAGCATTATGCTTTTACATCTATTCCCAGCTGGAAACCCAAATACCAAAAAAATAATACCTACTACTATTACTATCACTGTTGCTTCTGTTATTGAAAGAGCCACGAAATCCTCATAATCATCGATTTCTCGAGCAGGCTCAGTGACCTCTCCATTTGTCCTTTCCCTGAGATCTTAGAAGTTTCTCTTGACTTGGCCCTCCCAACGATGTCACACTGGAGACTCTTTCAGGGTCAGCGGGATGAGATCCAGCTTGTTACTAGATTTAGCATATGAATACACCATGGGAAGCTTGCAAGGCTGTCCCATGTGGGCAGGAAACTCTCAGAAGCTTGCCAGTTTCTCCCAGAGGGAGAAGTAGGCTACAAGATATCGTGTGGTCACTTTGTGGCCGCGTGCTTCTGAGAGCTTGCTTTTAAGTCTCTCTCTGGATGTTGGCCGTTGATGGGATTACTCACACCTGGGTTCCTCTGCCGGTACCTTCATGCATGAGGCCTGTCCAAACATGTAGAGAGGGACCTCGGGCATGGCTGTAGCTAGGTTCCAGTGGTCTTCGGCCGCCGGGAGCTCTGCTCGGATGGGGAGGGAAGCTGGAGCCCATCCCCTCCGAGGGGCCCCGGGAAAGATATCCAGGCATGTGGGCAAGAGACTCTCTGCATCTCTCTCTTCTGGGAGCTTGCTTTTAAATCTCTGGATATTGGCCGTTGATGGAATTACACACACCTGGGTTCCTTTGCCAGTACCTTTATGCGTGAGGCCTGTCCAAATGTGTAAAGAGGGGCCTCAGGGATGGATGTAGCTAGGTTCAGGTGGTCTTCGGCCGCAGGGAGCTCTGCTCAGGGTGGGGAGGGAAGATGGAGCCCATCCTTTCTGAGGGGCCCCAGGGAAGATAGCCAGGTGTGCGGGCAAGAGACTCTCTACCATTATTGTAAGAAGTAAATTAAAATCAGCAATAGGTGTGCAAAGATGACAAAGAAGTAAAGAACTCTCGTTGCCATCTTTGAATGAAATAGTACCAACACCATGCCATTTAAATGTAGGTTCCCCTTCCCTTAGTTTATTTTATTTTTTATTACAGTGACTACTCCCATTTTACCTCTATTAACCTTCTAGACCTTTTATATTTTCTAAAATTCTATGCTCACACTTCAGCTCTTTCTACAGGAGTCTTTATTTTCCTCCAAATGAGAAAAAAGTAATCAACCTACAATTATGTTTTTATATTCACTTTCATGATGAACCAATAAAATAAGGTACATAATAAAATTTTAGGCAGAAAACCATCACAGGCAAGAAGAGTGTCAGACATATCATGGCATTAAATTGTGACAGATATAAATGGCATCACATGTTATTATTTCTTATAAACTTATTTATTAAGTGATTTCAAGGACCTGTCTTGTATTTCTTGTATTTGTAAGAAAAAATCAACTACATATGCAATAGAAATCACAAGAAGACCTTGCATCTGTGTAAATGATGACTGCAGTTCCTACCTATGTATATTTGCCAGGAAACTTGTAGATGGCTAACTGTTGGTAAATACCATGGACTGGAAATGTTACAGAAGTTTCCATATCTTGAGACACTTACTGACATTTTATCATAGCATGAATATCCTTTTCATTTAAAAATACAATCTGTGTGTTCTTAAATCACGTGTTTCACATTATTTTGTACTTCCCTTACCTTTTAAATTATTCTTTCACAATAGAGGCTATTCATGAAAATTGAATCTATAATACAAATACATTATCTGTCTTACACCTACATCTTGGGGTAGTGATTTTAAATTATTTTATTAGTTTTATTATAATGTATACTGAGTTGAAATTCCTTTATTATTAGTTTTTAATGTCACCAGGAGATTCCTTAAAACAAACTGCTTAATATTCAAAGCTCATAATGTTCTATATACTAACAAGGATCATTACACTATATATAGTAAAAGTAAAGCAAGTTAATTAGTAAAAATTCTTTCTGACACAGAACCAAAAACAGTCAACAGTATAGAATAGAAATAGTCAACAATACAACATAAAATAAAAATCAGGATGGTTCTTATTAACATGCCTGCCTCATTCCATTTGGCAAGTTAGTATATTTTATTATGTCCTACTTGCTTCTTTTTATTGTAGTAATTGTGATGGACATATAAATGACAGTATCAAAATTATTCTTGTTTGGTGTCTTATTAGTTTGATGCAGTGTCAAAATCTCCCATCATGGAAATGAACTTTATCTTAAAGTCTATGCTGCATAATTTTTTTACAAATTGTCTTTTTCCAAACTTTTTATTTATAGACCTTGACATTATAGTTAGTCATTAACTTATCCAGTCCTATCACAATTTTCTCACTCAAATTCTCTCAAAATGCCACTTTAAGGCCTCTTTCTCAAAAAGAAAGTGATTCTACAGTTATGCAAACAAGCACTTGCTAAGAACTCCACCTTTCAAGTCATTTTTATGTCATGTAAAGTTTTCTTTGTGGTTTAGTTTTTCCAAAAATTGATGGATGAAACATTTATTTAACAAGAAGACAAGGAAGTGATATGGACATAAGAAATATAACCATCAAAACCCATCATCAATACCCCACCTAGCTTCTACCTTTGGGAAATTTTTAGCTAACAAGGGAAAATCATCAATCTCATCATCTCATAGATCCATGGAAAAAATGTAACCGCAGGAAGTCTAATAAACAAATGCATGTTTTCACAATTCCACCCCCCAACACACACACACACGCACATGCACGCACACACACACACACACACACACACACACACACACACCATAAGCCTGAGGCAGAGAGATAGTGCAGGAGATAAGGCACTTCCATTACACGTACCCTTCCCAGCACTGTATATGGTTCCCAAAGCATCAGGAGATGTGATCTGAGCACATACAGGTGTGGCCTCCAACACCACCACCCCCAAAATGAAAAGCAATAGATCTTTTGTATGAGAACACAGAATGTGTACATCATGCAGGACCCTCCTATTGAATTTTTCGAGGTTTTTCACACACCACTTCAAAACCTAGAGGGGATTAAAGTCAAATTTGTTAGGTTCTATCTGTGGGCAGGGACTTGGGCAGAGTATGAGCACTGTAGCTTCAGTAACACTCTGAGATGAACTGTCTTAAGACATCCTTCCAGCACCTGCATGGAAAGACGTGAAGGCAAAACACAGTTGGGTTGTTGTCCACAACATCTATGTATAGTCTTTCACTTGACAATGATTTCCTATCATTTTTGTTTCTTTGCTTCTTTTGTTTTGTTTGGTCACATCTGCAGTGCTCAGGGTTACTCCTGGCTCTGCACTTAGAACTGCTTGGGGGAAATTGCTCCTGGTGGAGCTCTGGGTACTATGTCAGATGCCAGGGATTGAACCCAGATTGGCCGTGGCAAACCCCTTGTTCACTAGATTATTGTGCCGGTTTCTGACTTTGACTATCTAACAGAAGGTCAGACTCATATAACTTACCCAGAAGTGGTGGCAGGTATCTGTATTAGTGTTCCCAGAAACAAAAAATAAGGATGAAGTTACGGGCCTTTAATGACCATTTTATGACCATCCTCTACATTCTACACACTAGAAGTATCATGACACCATACCTGTTGTACTCTATAGTCAAAGTATTTACTGACTTGATACTCTCCATGTTTATCCATTTGTAAGCAAATTTCATGACTTCATCTCTCCTAACAGCTGCATAGTATTCCATTGTGTAGATGTACCAAAATTTAACCAGTCATCTGTTCTAGGGCACTTAGGTTGTTTTTCAGATTTTGGCTATTGTAAACAGTGCTGCAATGGACATATAGATACAGATGTCATTTCTACTGTGTTTTTTTGCATCCTCTGGATATATTCCCAAAAGTGGTATTGTGGGGTCATATGTATAATTTTGTTAGTGACTCATGCCACCTTAAAAGAATGTGCAGATTTCAACCAGTTCCCTCCAACTGTTAGGATTTCAGAGTTTTAGAGACCATTCATTCTTCCTGCTTCCTAAACCGGATTACCAAGGTGCATGCCTACCTTATTATTATATGCTGAATGGAAAAGACACAAATAAGTTGTCTCTTCAATTCAATGGCATTCAGATAGGAATAATAGTATAATTCCATAAAATCTCATTTGTAACTTGCCCTTACATCAATTTTGAGATGCTAGAATTTTAGCTCTTGTCTGGATTTGAATTGATGATGGATAATACAATCTCTTAAAGAATGAATATATTTTACACATAGGAGTGTTGTGAATGTATTTTTAATCAAAAACTAAACAGCTCTAAATTTTATTTTTTCAAAATATCTTCAACATTTGGGGGATGGAGCGATTGCACAGTAGTTAGGATGTTTACCTTGCACATGGCCGACCTGGGTTCAATTCCCAGCATCCTATATGGTCCCCTGAGCACCATCAGGAGTAATTCCTGAGTGCAGAGCCACGAGTAACCCCTGTACATCACCAGGTGTGACCCAAAGAGCAAAAAAATACTAATAATAACTTCAGCAAAATCTATTCTACATGTTTTCCTGCAGTATGACCCCATGATTCTCTAAACTTAAGCCTCTAGTTCTCCATAGCATGCAGTCCAGGTAAACTGCCAAACCAGTAAGATAACAGCAAAAATTATGTTGCTTACTTTCAAGGTTTCACTTCTATGTGAGCACTTGGGAATATTGATCTTTGGATATTCTTGCAAAACTCAGACACTATATATTAAGAAACTGAAGCCAAAGAGAAATGCTATTCCTACATATTACCTTGCCAGACATAACTCAGGTTTGATTCAATAGTCAGCATCAATACCAATTTACCAATTTACTATTTTGCATGAGGAGGTCCCAAGGAAACACTAGATGTGTCCAGTCACCATCTGATGGCGACTGTGTGAATATTTCAAACAAGATCTACTCAACTGAGCTAATCAATCTATGAAACACTGTGAAAACCAGTGAAATTACTTCTATAAAATCTTGAAATGGTTTGTAAATATTGATTCCCAGAATTAGGTGATAGGATTCATGGCCCTCATCACACAGTTTCAAAACTTGAAATATTTGTATTTTTCCTCAGCCTTAACTTCTATATAAAACGTGTTATTCAACAAAATGTTCAATGTTTTTATTCTTTATGTTATCAAGCAGGTTGGCAAAATGAATATTACATGTTGACATAAAAAATAGATCACAGGTACTGGAGGATATTGGAGATACTTTGTTTAATAACAGGATGAAAGTTACAGCATTGATGACTGAGTAGAGACTACCACCAGTAATCTTTTTGTAATTAAAAATTTTTGACAATTATTTTCCTAAAATAGTAAAAGAAAATAGTGATCAATGATTCCATAAACATGTCACATTAAATTGATTAGACCTTCTACCAGGAAGGTTTACTTATGAAGATTTTCACCATCAGTATTTGATTAGTTTTTATGATGCCATATTTTTGACAATATTTTGAATTGTGTGGATCTAGAAATTTAAACCAGTGAGGAATAAGCTGTATATATAATCACCAACCTGCGTTTTAAAGCGAGTGAGAAATGTTATATCTATGATCACTACTTAAATAAATAATGGTTCTCAAGATATTGTAACAGCAAAATAAGAGAAAAAAAGCTATGTATTGTATAAATAAAATTAAAATTTTCAAGATCTTAGCTGATAGATTTTGAAAAACATTATTGCCCACATTAGTTAATGAGAATTGTAGAGGTTTTTCTTTCTTAACAAAATACAGTTCCTTAAGTTAGAAATATATATCAATATTATTTATTTTGATTCTTCTTTCGCTTTAGCGGATAAAACTACGTGGGTTGTCATGTGAGAGCAATTCCTCTGTTCCTCTCAGAGAGCCCGGCAAGGTACCAAGAGTATCCCACCTGCATGGCAGAACCTGGCAAGCTACCCATGGCATACTCAATATGCCAAAAGTAACAAGTCACACAATGGAGACGTTACTGCTGCCCCCTTGAGCAAGTCAATGAACAGTGAGAGAACAGTGCTACAGTTATTATGGTAAATAAAAACTTTTTCAACACCTTGTATGATAGCTCACTGGAATGGTCTAGGCTCACAAGATACACCAATTCTGTCTATGTTAACCTAATTTGAAAGCCATACTACACTGTGAATAGCTTAATGCCTCAAATTTCTCTGCTTTTTTCAAATCACAAGAGAAATACACTTGGGTTAGGTGTTTTCTGCCACTTTAATGGCAAGAAAAATGTCAGTGTTACTGGTTCACAGAATAAGAACAGAAATGCTTTGTCATTTTTTACCATGTTCATTTCCTGTGAGCATTTTTTCAAGGACTATTGAAAAAAATTTATTCCTTCTAAAGACATCTTTGAATGGTCAGCATGTACTGATAGAAGAAGTATAAAATTACTCAAAATGCAGATTGTTATTTTTTGCCTCAAGAAGAAATCTGATCAAAATAGAGAAAAAAATCTGCATTAACCAGATGAGGGCAGCAGAGGGATATAATATAGGTAAAAGCGAGGTCATGTTGGGTTGTCAATAATTTCAGTTTAAGAATTTCAACTGCAGAAGTCCAGGCACTGTGATAGGGTATATATGAGAACTTGAATCAGCAATAGCGGTGTCCACTGTTAGCTTGGAAAGAAAAGACTTCTGTCCTCCTTCCAATTTGATCTTTATCTTCTACCTCATTTTTGATATGGATAATTGATCTTATTAAAAGAAACTTCAAATAAATTCCACATAGTCATTCTTGTAGATTAGTGCTTGCCAGAAGGCTGCCGAAGCCCTATAAAAAGTCGGAGGCTCCAATGGAAGCAACGTTCACATTATGGATTGTAATACATGATTTTAGCAGTGTCATGAATTAAGACAGCAGAGTAAAAAAATGAGCTGAAAGGTTAAAAGATATTTTAAAAGCTTCAAACAGATAATGTAATCTGTAAACGCTTTTAATTGGAGGTTAGTAGTTACATTTCAAATGTCTTCATTTTAGAAAAAAAAGCATAGAAAAATTAAAATCTGTTTCATTTCAAATTAAACATATCTAATACTTGATAAATGTTACTATTTTTTGCTTTTTTCAGGAAAATAATATATAATACATACTAAATAACGTAACAATAATAATTATAATATAATACCTATAAAACAATATATAATACATAAATATATGTATATATAAATATCTAAAAATTATATCTATTTTATCAAATCACTGTCACTGTCACTATCATCCCATTGTCCATCGATTTGCTCAAGCAGGCACCAGTAACGTCTGCATTGTGAGACTTATTGTTGCTGTTTTTGCCATATAAAATACACAACTGGTAGCTTGCTAGCCTCTGCCATGTGGGCAAGATACTCTCAGTAGCTTGCCGGGCTCTCCTAGAGGGGCAGAAAATCGAACCCTACACCTGCTTGTGCAAGGCAAACACCCTATCCGCTGTGCTATCGCTCCAGCTTCATCAAATCACTGTAAGATACACAATTACAAGAAGTTCATGACTGGGTTTCAGTCACACAATGTTCCATCACCCATCCCTTCACCAACTCCTGCCAGCCTGCCTCTATAGCAGGCACATTTCTTCTCTCTCTGTCTCTATCACTGTGTCTCTCTTCCTCTAACCCTTTTGAGCATTATGATTTGCAATACAGGTACTGAAAGGTTCTCATCTTTGTCCTTTTACCTCCTTTCAGCACGTGGTTCTTGGGTAGTGAGCATTTCCATCTATCTTTGTCACAGTGCTCCCTTCTCTATCTTGCCTCACGTCCGAGTGTTGTAAATAAGTTGGTTGATACAGTTGGGGTTCCTTGGCTCACCACTCCTGTCCTTGGCTCTCAAGATTAAAGTTTCACATCCTGCAGATTGCTGCTTGTTGTCCCCAAATCTGCCCTGCATATCCACTGCCTACTCTCCACCTGATTATTTATCCCTTGTCCTTTGCAAGGTAAATTCAATTTGTCTACATTTCAGGTCATTTTGTGTAGATTTATCTATATTTGGGTATAGATTTGCATTGATCATGAGGGGAGATAAAACATCTTCTCTGTATTTGGCCATCTTGCTTGGCCCGATGCCCAGATTTTAAGCTATTTTCAATTGATTTTGTTTTAATTATTTTTCTTTTCCTTTAACAACAATAACATGACATTAGGATTTTAACATCATCTGAGGTTAAGCAAAACTTAATAGATTCCAAATTCACTAATTTTTCTTGAAATATCTCTGAAGCATGTTCATTTTTACATTTTGCCATTAAATCATTTCCTTTTTAGCATGGAGAATATAATTGTCATTTTATTTCAGATTCTTCCAAGTTTGTTTCTAATAAAAGAAAAATTGTAATGGAATTCAAATTATTGCTAATATATCACAATTTATAAACAGTCTAATAACCATAATTGTTATTAAAACATTTCATTATTTCAAACAAGATATTTTAATTACAAGTTATGCTGTATTACATATGGTTTATATGGTATAGCCAAACTATCATATGAAATCACTAAAAGTGTATTGAAAGTACTGCCGTCAATTAACATTCTTTTTATTTTATTTTTTTTCTGTTTTTTCTTGCTTGGACCACGTGCATCTGTACTCAGGGCTTATCCCTGGCTTTGTGCTCAGGGACCACATTGGAATTGGCTTGGGGCTCCGTATGGGGTGACTTAAATCTAATTCTCATCACCCTTGTGCAAGGAAATGCCCTACCCACTGTACTCTCTGTGGCTCCTAATATTCTTTGTTCATTTGTTTGTTTGTTCATTTTCTTTGTTCTAGAGCCACGTTAAGGTCTTCAGGACACTCCTGGTGATGCGCTCGGTGGGACCATACATGGAACTGAACACTGAGCCCTAGTTGACCCACACAAGGCAAATGCCTGACTATACTATAATTCAAGTTCTAACATTCATTTTTTAAAATCTTTCAAAAAATGTAACAATATATATAATTTACTATATGCAGCAATATTGAAAATAATAAAGTATTTTTCCTTGGCAATGGAAATAACTAAGCAATTCAATTTCATTCCCACAATAATTATATGGAATAATGATGGGGAATTCTGAAAATAAGTACTTTCACAGTGGCAAATTCAGTTGGCATGCCTCTGCAAGTTTTTTCCCTTGGTCATCCAGTATGGAATATGGAAGTGGTTTGTACATAAATTACAATTGTTATATGAAGGTGTTTCCTGTTTTAGAGCTTAATCAGTTTTTGTTTTAATATAGGTACTGCATTTACCTTATTTGTGGCTTAATTGTTTACCATCAGAATATTATGACTTTAAAAACAAAAACAATAGGTTTCAATATAGATTTGGATATATTCCCATTTCTATTTTATGTATTGCCATTATGTTTAAATTATTAAAATTTCTGAAAAGAATAAAAACTCATGCAGACAAATCTATAACAGTTTTATCTATGCCTCAGATCATGCGACTGTCTAATAGCATAACTTGTTCTTAAACTCAGTTTTTCTAGCAATAGACTGTAATTTTATTTATTTTCTAAATCTCATTTTGTTTGCCTAATTTGCATTTTCTTGGTTGTAATGATTTCTTAAAACATATGTAACCAAATCTTTACTCTTTGAAATGATATTAGTTTATTATTGCATGATGTAGGTCTGGTCTATAGGCCCAAAGAATGAAAATTCTTCTCAGCAAGAGCTAATGTCTAATCCCTGAGGCCAAATTTCTTTTATTAGGAAGTTTTCAGAGTTCTTTTAGGCTCTTTCAGAAATTGAGTTCTTAGGCTGGGAGTTAACTCTTAGCATATGCTCCCTTCTGAAGGGGTTTGAAAATTATAAATCAGGTTTTCAATCCTGGTATAACTCTGGTATAACTGGTCAACTACTTTCCAGTTTAAGTCAGTGATTTTTAACGCCAAAGAAATATGTAACACTTCTAGTAAATAAAGCCAATTAAAAAAATGATGTTTTTATTCATGTCTCTCCAGAAGCTCCCTATCTTAGGAGTTGGCAGCAACATATCCCGAGAAATTCACAGAGAGATAAAGAGTTTATACAAGGAGGGGCATTCATTTTCACACTCTGCTTAATCACAGGTCAATTGGTTGTCAAGTACTAGACATTCTCATTTGGTTATTTGTCTCAGCTGTGTTGCTCCTATTTCACTACATATTTCTTGGATATGCCATATTAACCTTCTTCTGTGTCTCAGGCGTATTTTACACTTTATTTGAAAAGTGCAAAGTGGATTATGATACTCTTTCTTAAAATTTTAAAATACTCATTACTATTTTTGCTTTTAGCACTGCCCAGTGTTATTCATGTTATCGTCTGTCCCCTGTTTATCTTTTAACTTCCAACCTATGCCATCACCTCTATCCTATTTACCAAGGTCTGATTTAATAGGCATTTAGTTTAGTTGATCAAATGCTCTATTTAAGAAAACAAAACAAATCTAAAAAATAACCCTCAGAACCTACATAGAAATATTACTCATGATTATCTTTATAAGCAGTTATCACAACAATACATTTGTGAATATCAGAAAAATAATGTAAGAGTTGGGATGTGTGAAGGATTGAATGTGTTCCCTTAAAACTCATATTTTGAGGCTCTAAACATCACTGGAGATGGAGCCTTTGGAAAGTACTTGGTACTTGGAAACGGGGCTCCGGCAGTAGGTGAAGAATGAAGTAAGAAAGGACTCCAGAAATCAAGGCTCTGTTTCTCTGTCTCTGCCTGTTATCTATCTATCTATTTATCTATCTATCTATCTATCTATCTATCTATCTATCTATCTATCTATCTATCTATCTATCTATCTATCTCCTCCCCATCCTACCAACTCACTTCCTAAATAACTATCTATCAGTATCAATGTCTTTGTTATTTTTATTCTGGTGATCTGTCTCTCTCCATAGGAGCAAGGAAAAGTTTAGTAAAGACACAGCAAGAAGGCGACTACAGGCTAGAAACAGAACTGATTTTAGAAGCTAATGACACAGGTCTTAGCTATTGAATTTCTCATCCAGTTATGAAATTTTCTTTTGTTTATGCTACTCAGGCTATACTACTTTGTTGTGGCAGACTATGACATCATCCTCTAACTCTTGACTGTCATCCATTGCTCATCGATTTGCTTGAGTGGGCACCAGTAATGTCTCCATTGTGAGACTTGTTACTGTTTTTGGCATATTGAATACGCCACAAGTAGCTTGCCCCGCTCTGCCATGCGGGTGGGGTACTTATGGTAGCTTGCCAGGCTCTTTGAGAGGGACTGAGCAATCGAACATGGGTATATATGTAAAATATTATATAACAGTATCACACAAACTGATAGAGTTCAATTTTTAATCATTCACTTACATTTACTTGAAACTATTTGTCATGTTAATATTAAGCAAGAACATTGAAACTCAGTGCAAAGCATTATAGAGGCTTGTACAAGGAAATTTCCAATTTTCCTTACAAATCATAAATATGCTTTAGAATTTTCTTAGAAATGTGATGTAAGATTCTAAAAACACATATTTTTGTAGCAAAACCAAATTTTTATCTTGTCTTAAGTTTTATCCTCCTAAAACTTTTATATTTAGTTTACTTTTTCCAAGTTACAAAGCATAATTCATAACTGACCATGGAAAAAAACAAAGTTTACTAAAACTCTCTCTCCATTATCTGTAACAGATACTGTGATCTACTCAGTCTTCTAGAAAGCACCAGCCGAAACATGTTCTCATGTTGTTTTAGCATATCTCATCATTACTCGGGTGTTCAGTTTAATATAGCAGATTATGATTTTGTGTTTTACATAAGTATTTGCTAGAAAATGAAACAACTTGCCAAATATAATGGTATTGTGACTCCACTATAGTCTATAACTTTCATATAGTCTATAGACTATAATGGGGAAGCAACAGAAACAATTCTAAAGTGACACAAAGTTGGAATTACCTATGAGAATTATCTAGATGTAATGAGGATTAACCAGTCTTTATTATGGCATTCATTGAACCATTTTTGTTTCAAAAAATTATTTATTGAAGTGACAGGATTAATAACTGAAAATGCACCTTATCTTAGTCTTGCCAAAAGTAAGATGATAAATTAAAAATTCTAAATGTTTCACAACTACAGAGTTTTTAATGATTGCCTAGATAATGAAATGAAATTTGATAAGCAAAGCTGGATAATATTTAGAATGTTAAACAACTTATTTTATCAAGGATAGTATACTCTATCTTTCTCCATACCATACATAAATACACAACAATATTCTTGATTACTGATATTTATATATATGTAACACATGGAGGTATTTACAAACTAATTTATGTAGTTTTTGCAAAAGGCTTTATTATTTTACCACTTTTAAGTCTAGAAAAAAAAACAAGAAGATGAAAATAATATGCAATCCCTAAGGGAGAAAAATAATAAGCACCAGAAAATGCATTATTGCCAATTTTTCTGAAATGGCTGAAAATATTTTGTTGCTAATTATTCCTGTAGTATAGGGAACAAAGGATTTAGCTTTCAAAAGTAAATATTGGGCCTGGACATCTATTCTTGTCAAAACTATCACAGTGTAATATTAGCGTGTTTCATGTAGAGATATACATCTAACCCCTGGAGTCAGCTCAATTAAGTCTTAGTGTGAGTTCATTTATGTTTGTCATTGTTTCTCCTAGTTCTATGATTGATGTAGATATATACATATATTTAATAGATAATTTCACATTTTATAATTTAATACACAAATTTAATGGAATTAAAATTCTTTATAGAAAAGGATAATTCTCTTATGCATGTAAAATAATAACTCTAACACCAAGAGTCTAAAACCAATCTGTTTTTCAATTATATGAGTTTTTCTTTCTAAAAAATTTATGCTTTACTGCCAGCCTGGGAGAGCCTGGCAAGCCCCTATGGTGTATTCATATGCCCAAACCAGTAACAATGATGGGTCTCACTCCCCTGATCCTGAAAGAGACTCCAATGTGGCACCATTGGGAAGGACAAGTAAAGAATGCCTTCTAAAATCTCAGGGCTAGGACGAATGGAGGCATTACTGAGACTGCTTAAGAAAATCAACAATCAACGGCATGATGATGATGATGATGATGGTGATATTTAGACACAGTTTGAAAGGAGTTTTACATTTGGTAAGGGAGCATATTTTATGTTAGTAAAATATACCAATAGTTTAGATAATTATGCCAGTTAAAATAATTGAGATACATAAATCTCAAAATATATTTGTGTTCACTTTTATAACCATAGTGGAAAATAAATTCTTTGAGAGTGGTTTGTGCAGACTTTTAAGAGCAGTTATCTAGAACATTGTTTCAGGGCCTCTGACTATGATTAATTCTCTGCATGTTATGGCTAACCTTACAAGTAGCTTACCCAATAAAATAGATATTTACACTGTTTCATTTTTTCACGTATTTAATTTTCAAATAAATTTCTTTCTTATTCAAATGTCTTCCTCTGCTAACACTTCTACTTAACTTTAAAGTACTAGTAAGCTACTTGTTTTGTCACTATTTGTTTTTGTTTTGGGGCCACACCAGGGCTTGCTCAGAGCTTACTCCTGACTCTGTACTCAGGGATCACTCCTGTCGGGATGTGGGGGACCAAATAAGATGAAGGGGATTGAATCTAGGTTCATCTCATGTAAAGCAAACATGAGATACTACTGCTATCACTCGAGACCCAACTTATGCATTTTTAACTCCACATATACCATGGTATGGTGCTAATCCATATATCATATTTACCCCTTATTACTACCAATATAAGTAAAGCTTAGTTCCTTCAGGATGAGAATTTTGCTCAGGGTTGAGCACATGTCTTAAGTGAGGCCTTAGTTCAATCCCTGGAAGCATTAAGCAGATAGATAGATAGATAGATAGATAGATAGATAGATAGATAGATAGATAGATAGATAGATAGATGACAGATCATATAGACTGTGCCTATATATTACATTCAGAAACAGCATAAGCTATGCGTCTCCCTTTTATTTTATTCTACATTTCATAGTATAGATCATTATAGTTTTATTAAAAGGATTGCTACAATGATGTCCAAATTCTAAGTAAACATATGTCACTTATAAACTTATTTACAGAGATGTTCTAAGTATCAATAAATATGATTCATGGATTGGCAAGTCTGAAATTATTTCAGTAAAATTTGAAATGTTTAGCCCCATTGAATGTTGCCCTCATTTAAAGTTATGCAATAATTAACCAACAATAAATATGTAATATTCTATAACTGATCCCACATAACATAATATTGAAACTTTATTTTTTATATCAATTGTAAGATAATTTAATGTTTAAATAAATCTTAAAATGATTTCTCCTTTTTAGGGTGGTAGAGGTTATACTTGGTGGTGCTCAGGGCTTAATCCTGGCTCTGTCCTCAGGGATCACATCTGGGGGAGCACGGGGAGTGAATGTGATGGCACAGTTCAAACCTGGGTCATACACACTGTGCTATCTCCTTGGCCCTCCTTTTTAACTGAAAGAAAAGAACTACATGAGGATGGCCACAAAAGAATCATTAATTGGATCTCTTTATTTTAGAAATTACATGTGTCATAGTAAATTTTAAAAAAATTGAAAATGTTAACACCAATGTAGGTTTCCAGAAATTTTATATATATTGTTTTCCTCACTTGGACTTATATACAAGAAAAGAACACTAAAGAATCAAAAGATGGGAAGCCCCCTCCCCGCCCCCTGCCCGCCGCGGCTCGGGGCTTCTCCTGAAGCCCCTGCCTGGCACCTTTCCGCCGCCGCCATCCGATCCTGACCAATCCCCACTCTGCTGCTTAGGGGCGTGTCCTCATCTCAGGGGGCGTGGCCTAAAAGTGGGCGTGGCCTCTTTCTGGAGCGGCCAACGCTAACGCGGCCGCAGTTATTTTTTTTTTACCATTCCATGCTTTCTCCTTTGGCCACAATTGATAGAATTCATTCCTTCAAAGAACTCCCTGAGGTCCTCCCTTTCCCCCACTTCCCGCTGCCGTCTTTGTCTCCCGAGTTTCTGAAGTCACTCCCTGCTCGCCCGGCGCACCCCGTCTCCCGAACCGGCTTGTAACTGCGCACGTCCCCCCCATCAACAGGAAGACACTGGGGGCGTGGCCTGTGTCTTAGTGGGCGTGGTCTAAAGTGGGCGTGGCCTCCTCTCAGAGCGGCCAACGCTAACGCGGCCGCAGTTATTCTTTGCTACCTCAGCTCAATCCGTACTGTGTATTCCTTTGAAAACTCACTTTTGCGATCTCAAACATTTACGCAAAATAGCCATTAGCTTAGGCTGACAGTATAAAAGCTATCAGTGAATAAGGGAAGTTTAGCACAATCGGAGCCTCTTCTTCCCACAAAAAGGAAGAGGAATAAATAACTACAAGGTTCCAACTCTGCACTTCCGTGACAATATGAAGAAACAGCGAAAATCCCCTCCACGAAGAGAGGGAGAAGAAAAGATACTAGAAACCTCAAAAGAGTCTCCCAACATCTACGACCTCTCAGATAAACAATTCAGAGAGGAAATATGGAGGAGAGTCGACCTACTCCAAGCAACTATGGAACAGACATCCAATAAATTAAGGGAGGAGATGAATCAAGCGCTGGAACGGTCTACCAAGAAAATACAGGAAGAAATGAGAGCAGAAATGAGAGCAGAAATTTCAAACCTTCGAACCGAAGTCTCACAAATAAAGCAATCGGTAGATGAAATAAAAATCTCACTAGATGCCCTCAACAGCAGAATGACTACAGCCGAAGACAGAATCAGCGAGCTTGAGGATGAGCTGCAGAAAGCTTACAGACAGCAACAAATCATGGCCAAAGACCTCAAAATGGCTATAGAGCGAATCAGAGCCCTGGGGGATGACTTCAAGAGGAACAACATAAGAATCATTGGAGTACCAGAACCACAGGGAAGTAACCCCAATGAAAAAAACATAATCAAAGACATCATCACTAAGAAATTCCCAGAGCTGGAGAAGGCAGGCGTCCAGATACAAGAAGTCCAAAGAGTGCCAGCTAAAAGAGACCCAAATAAAAAGACTCCAAGGCATATCATAGTCAGAATGGCGGATGCTGTAGATAGAGACACAATTCTACAAGTAGCAAGGTCAAAGAGGGAAATCACATACAAAGGAGCACCCCTCAGATTTACGGCCGATCTGTCAGAAGAAACCCTCCGAGCCCGAAGACAATGGTGGGACATAGTGAAAAAACTCAACGAAATGAATGCCTCACCAAGAATACTTTATCCGGCTAAACTCTCACTCAAACTCGAAGGAACCATACACTACTTCTCGGATAAACAACAGCTCAGGTCCTTCATAGACTCAAAACCAATCTTGAAAGAAGGTCTAAAGGGGCTACTGTAAGACAAGGAGGAGCCCCATAAGAACAACAAATCCCACAGAAAGATGACACAAAACCACATCACAATAATCTCTCTCAATGTCAATGGCCTAAATGCACCTATCAAGAGACACAGAGTGGCTAAATGGATCCGGAAATTAAACCCAACATTCTGTTGCCTGCAAGAAACACACCTGAACAAACAGAGTAAACATAGACTCAAAGTCAAAGGATGGAAAACAATCCTCCAAGCAAACAACCCCCTTAAAAAAGCTGGAGTGGCCATCCTGGTATCCGACAACATAGATTTCAGGATGAAAAAGATCAAAAGGGACAGCGAAGGTCATTTTCTGTTTATCAAGGGATATGTACAACAGGAAGAAATCACACTCTTAAACGTATATGCTCCTAACAAACGACCGGCTAAATATTTAAAACGACTCCTAACAGACTTCAAAGAGAACATCACTAACAGCACAATTGTAGTCGGAGACTTCAATACGGCCTTATCACCTCTAGATAGATCCACAAGAACAAAACTCAACAAGGAAACACTGACTCTGAATGAAGAAATTGAAGAGAGAGGCCTAATAGACCTATACAGGGCCTTACACCCCAAAAAGAAAGAATACACATTCTTTTCCAGTGCACATGGAACATTTTCAAAAATAGACCATGTACTGGGCCCCAGAACATACCTCAATCGAATCGGAAAAATAGAAATTGTATCAACCATCTTTTCAGACCACGATGCGCTGAAGATAGAAGCTAACCACCCACAAATACGGAAAATCAAATCAAACACCTGGAAATTAAACAATTCCATGTTGAACAATGAGTGGGTCAAGAAGGAAATCAAGGAAGAAATCAAAAGATACTTAGAAACAAATGAGAATGAAGACACGAGCTACCAAAACCTATGGGACGCAGCTAAAGCCGTGTTAAGGGGAAAATTTATAGCTCTCCAAGCATTCCTCAGGAAGGAAGAAAGGACCCACATAGATAGCTTGACTTCACGACTCAAGACCCTAGAAAAGGACCAGAAAAAGGACCCCAAACCAGACCGAAGGAAAGAAATAATAAAAATTAGAGCAGAAATTAATGACATCGAAACCAAAAAAACAATCCGAAAGATCAATGAAACAAAGAGTTGGTTCTTTGAGAAGATAAATAAGATTGATAAACCGCTAGCAAGTCTCACAAAGAAAGAAAGAGAGAAAACTCTAATAAATCGAATCAGAAATGAAAAGGGGGACATCATAACAGAAACCAGTGAGATTCAAAAGATCATTAGAGACTACTTTGAAGGTCTTTACGCCACAAAAAAGGAGAACCTAAAAGAAATGGATGGATTCCTTGATTCCTACAATCTCCCAAGACTGAAGAAAGAAGACCTGGAATACCTGAATAGACCCATCAATGTTAAGGAAATTGAAACGGTAATCAAAAACCTCCCCAAAAACAAAAGCCCAGGCCCAGATGGTTTCACTGGCAAATTCTTCCAAACATTTAAAGAAGACCTATTGCCTGTTTTCCTCAAACTTTTCCAGGAAATTGAAAAAACAGGAACTCTCCCAAACAGTTTCTATGAAGCACATATCTCCCTAATACCAAAAGCAAACAAAGACACCACTAAGAAAGAAAATTACAGACCAATTTCCCTGATGAACACCGATGCGAAGATCCTCAACAAAATACTAGCAAATAGGATCCAACAACTCATCAAAAAGATCATACATCACGACCAAGTGGGATTCATCCCAGGGATGCAAGGATGGTTTAACATTCGGAAATCAATCAACATAATCCAGCATATCAACAAAAGTAAAGATAAAAACCATATGATCATATCAATAGATGCAGAGAAAGCATTTGACAAGATCCAACATCCTTTCATGATGAAAACCCTCACCAAAATGGGGTTTGGAGGAACTTTCCTCAAGATAGTCGAAGCCATCTATCACAAGCCTACGGCAAGCATTATCCTCAACGGGGAAAAACTAAGGGCCTTTCCTCTGAGATCAGGCACAAGACAAGGATGCCCACTCTCACCACTGCTCTTCAATATAGTACTGGAAGTACTTGCGATAGCTATTAGACAAGAAAAAGAGATTAAGGGCATCCAGATAGGAAGGGAAGAAATCAAACTCTCACTATTTGCAGACGACATGATACTATATCTAGAGAAGCCTAAAACCTCTACTAAGAAACTCTTAGAAACTATAGACTTATACAGTAAAGTTGCAGGCTACAAAATCAATACCGAAAAATCCATGGCCTTCATATATGCAAACAATGAGGCAGAGGAAAGGGACATGAAAAAAGCAATCCCATTCACAATCGTGCCCCAGAAAATCAGGTACCTCGGAATCAGCTTAACCAAGGAAGTAAAAGACCTTTACAAAGAAAACTACATAACGCTACTCCATGAAATCAAAGAGGACATGAGGAAATGGAAACATATACCCTGCTCGTGGATAGGGAGAATCAATGTTGTCAAAATGGCAATACTCCCTAAAGCATTATACAGATTCAATGCGATCCCTATAAATATACCCATGACATTCTTCAAAGAAATGGATCAAGCAATCCTAAAATTCATATGGAATAACAAACGTCCAAGGATAGCTAAAACAATTCTTGGGAAAAAGATGATGGGAGGCATCACCATCCCCAACCTCAAACTTTACTACAAAGCAGTAACAATTAAAACAGCATGGTACTGGAACAAAGGCAGAGCCGTAGACCAATGGAACAGGGTGGAATATCCCTACACACAACCCCAAATGTATGACCATCTAATCTTTGATAAGGGAGCAAGAGATGTGAAGTGGAGCAAGGAAAGCCTCTTTAACAAATGGTGCTGGCACAACTGGACAACCACATGCAAAAAAATGGGTTTAGACCTTGACCTGACACCATGCACAAAAGTCAGATCAAAATGGATTAAAGACCTCAACATTAGACCACAGACCATAAGGTACATTGAAGACAAGGTCGGCGAAACCCTCCACGATATTGAAGATAAAGGTATCTTCAAAGGTGACACGGAACTAAGCAATCTAGTAAAAACAGAGATCAACAAATGGGACTACATTAAACTAAAAAGCTTCTGCACCTCAAGAGATACAGTGACCAGAATACAAAGACTATCCACAGAATGGGAAAGGATATTTACACAATACCCATCAGATAAGGCGTTGATATCAATGGTATATAAAGCACTGGTTGAGCTCTACAAGAAGAAAACATCCAACCCCATCAAAAAATGGGGCAAAGAAATGAACAGAAACTTTACCAAGGAAGAAATACGAATGGCCAAAAGGCACATGAAAAAGTGCTCTACATCACTAATCATCAGAGAGATGCAGATCAAAACAACCATGAGATACCACCTCACACCACAGAGACTAGCACACATCCAAAAGAACAAAAGCAACCGCTGTTGGAGAGGATGTGGGGAGAAAGGGACCCTTCTTCACTGCTGGTGGGAATGCCGACTGGTTCAGCCCTTCTGGAAAACAATTTGGACGACTCTCAAAAAATTAGATATTGAATTCCCATTTGACCCAGCAATACCACTGCTGGGAATATATCCCAGAGAGGCAAAAAAGTACAATCGAAACAACATCTGCACATGTATGTTCATCGCAGCACTGTTTACAATAGCCAGAATCTGGAAAAAACCCGAATGCCCCAGAACGGATGACTGGTTGAGGAAACCTTGGTACATCTATACAATGGAATACTATGCAGCTGTTAGAAAAAAGGAGGTCAAGAATTTTGTAGTTAAGTGGATGGGCATGAAAAGTTTCATGCTGAGTGAAATGAGTCAGAAAGAGAGAGACAGACATAGAAAGATTGCACTCATCTATGGTATATAGAATAACAGAGTGGGAGACTAACACCCAAGAACTGTAGAAATAAGTACCAGGAGGTTGACTCCATGGCTTCGAGGCTGGCCTCACGTTCCGGGGAAAGGTCAACTCAGAGAAGCGATCACCAACTACATTGTAGTCGAAGGCCATGTGGGGGAAGGGAGTTGCGGGCTGAATGAGGGCTAGAGACTGAGCACAGCGGCCACTCAACACCTTTATTGCAAACCACAACAGCTAATTAGAGAGAGAGAACAGAAGGGAATGCCTTGCCACAGTGGCTGGATGGGGTGGGGGGGAGATGGGATTGGGGAGGGTGGGAGGGACACTGGGTTTACGGGTGGTGGAGAATGGGCACTGGTGAAGGGATGGGTTCCCAAACTTTGTATGAGGGAAGTATGAGCACAAAAGTGTATAAATCTGTAACTGTACCCTCACGGTGATTCTCTAATTAAAAATAAATAAATTAAAAAAAAAAGAATCAAAAGATGGAAGTAAATAAATAAATATATGCAAAGTCCAGTGCTTACATATGAGGGCAATTTGCAGAAAACATTAAGAATCCGTGAAAGAATCTTGAAAAGGAACATTAACATGAAAGGAAGAGGAAAAAGAATTTTTTTATGAGAAGCAATAATCAAATGAGCAATGTGATAAATCAAAAAGGGGATTTTAGAAACTAACTTGAATTTTGGTTTCCATTCAACATGCAAATGATTGGTGGAAAATTTTCACTGCTGTATGAGGATTTTCTAGTTTTGATAACCTGGACAATTTTGAAGAATACTTATGATATATTTTGTAGAGTTCGCTTTGATTGAAGTACACTTAATTTTTTGTTTGTTTGTTTGTTTGTTTGTTTGATAATTAGATTTGGAAGATCCTACATGGCAAAGTAAAAAAATAAATATTTTTTTGGGTGACAGGGTAGTGTGCCACACCTGGTGGTGCTCAGGTCTTACTTCTGGCTCTGCACTCAGGGGTCACTCCTGGTGGATTGGGGGGACCATATTGAGTACTTGGGAATCAAAGCCGAGTTGGTCACATGCAAGACAAATGTCCTATCCATTCTCCTATCACTCTGGTCTTCAAGGTAAAATTCTTAGGAAGTCATGTCAATCTATAAATATGATTTATCACTGTTTTTTGTTAACTCTGATCTTTTAGCTAGACAGAATTTCACTGTATTCTATTCTTTCTGTTTTCTTTATGACTTGCTTCACAATTGTAAATTCAACTGTATCAGAACTTCTGAATTCCTTGTCCCTTATTTTTTAGGTTATGGTTCCTTTTGAGAAAATTTAATTTTTTTTCAGTTTTAAAATGAAAGTATAAAACATGACACAGCAAGTAAACTATAGAGAGCAGATTATAGCAAAACAGTATTAAAAAGAACATTGGGGAAAACAGGAAATCTGTACAAATATGTTTGTTAATCTGTCATAATGTAACAATACCGATTTGTTAAGCGCAATTGGCATATCATACTGATGTGAATAAAGGAAAATAGAATATTAAACATAGGACCCTCAGTATTTTCTTTAAATATAAAACTTTTATATGATCAGCAACTTTATTGAAAAATACAATTCAAGAGAAACTAATAGTTGGCTTAACTCTTTTCCAATTCATAAGAACTAAATTGTACATTTGAAGACAAAAATCTCACTATATCTTATATTTCCCCAAACCTTCCTGCTTCCAGGACATCCTTTATTACTGTGTTCCCCAAATCCTCCCACACTCATATATTTTTTTCCACCAATCTGTGGTACAATTCTATTATACAAGACCTGATTTTTCAAAGCAGACAAAGCAAACATATTACTATTAGATTCTCATTTGGAACGATTTACAATGTTGTATCCTGGGATTGAATTTGAGGAAGTCACCAAAGCCCTTGGATGAACAAGAGAACAGGAAAGAAAATGATAAAACAAACGTCTGGTTTATGAGGATATAAGGAAAAGGGCTTTTGTAGAGTCTAGACAAAAGATTCCACAGAAAAGAAATGTTGAGTCAAATAACTTAGTTTCTTGACATATTAAACTCTATTTCTTATTTGAGGTAGTGTTGCTCATGAAGACATTTAACTGTTGTTCACATGTTATTTGTGATTTAAGAACCTGCTCTAGACCTGAGAATGAAGATGCTTTTCCTGTGTGTCCACTACTTGTTTAAAATGAGAGAACCCTGAGCCAGTATGGTAGCATTATAACTTCAGCACCAGTGGAAAATTACATATGGGTAACCTACTTGTGCAGGAGAGCAGAGAAAGGTGCCCTAGGGAAGAAATTGATCATGTCAATTTTAATTTCCATGATTGGACAGTACTCACTTCTTTGGATTCAGAAGCTAACGATGAAAGATACAAATCAAGTAACAGAAGTACTCCAGATATACAGGTACCTTATTTATGGCTACTATGTGCCAAAGACATGTGATTTGAAAACTATATCTCATAAAATTTTAATTTTTTTTGATTTTTGGGTCACACCAAGCAATGCTTAGTGGTTACTCCTGGCTTTGCACTCAGGAATTACTCCTGGCGGTGCTTGGGGGACCATATGGGATGTCGGGGATAGAACCCGGGTTGGCCGTGTACAAGGCGACCGTCCTACCCGCTGTGCTATCGCTCCGGCCCCAAAATTTTAAAATATTACTTGAGCAGAAGAAAATATCTGCTCTTCATTCAGATTATGACATAACAAAACACATGTGGGAGTGGGTAGAGAGCTCGTTCAAAGGTAAGGTCTTGCATACCACTTATCCACATTAAACCCCCAATGCTAATATTATTTGCAAGCAATGATGGGAATAATCTCTGAGCACGACTGGGGGTTGTCCCAAAACACCAAAAAACAATCAATTAATAAAAAGATTTATTTTAATGTAACACTGGGCTGGAGCAATAGCACAGCGGTAGGGCGTTCACCTTTCACGCGGCTGACCCATGTTTGATTCTTCGGCCCCTCTCGGAGAGCCCAGCAAGCTACCGAGAGTATCATGCCCGCACGGCAGAGCCTGGCAAGCTACCCATGGCATATTGGATGTGCCCAAAATAGTAACAATAAGACTCACAATTGAGAGACGTTACTGATGCCCGCTCGAACAATCGATGAGCAACGGGATGATAGTGACAGTGACAGTGAACACTGTAGCACTATTGTTCCATTGTTCATCAATTTGCTCAAGCAGGCACCAGTAACGTCTCCATTGTGAGACTTCTTGTTACTATTTTTGGCATATCAAATATGCCATGGGTAGCATGCGGGGGTCTTCGGGAGAAACAGAGGAATCAAACCTAGGTTGGCCTTGTGCAAGGGAAATGCCCTACCCGCTGTGCTATTGCTCAGTCCTATATGTGTTTTAATGTAATTTTGCAAAATTTAAATGATACATAAAAAAATAAAGTTTATTATCTTCTATGGCATATCAATCTTCTTAAAAATATGGACTGTGTAAACTAGTTATTGTTTCATTATTTTATTATTTTTTCTTAAGTATCAGCAGAAATTGAATGGCCCATTGCTTTCATGGGCAACTGGGGAGGCAAGAAAGAGGCAGACTACAAAAGTGGCACAACAGTGATGCAGGTCTGGAAATTTCATGGTAGTGAGAGGGAGAAGAAACTATGCCAAAAGCTTAAATCTCAACACTGTTGCCACCATGTGACCTCAATTACAACATGTCCTTTTATTATTCAAGCAGATTATTCTGAGTCTTTTGAAATGCAGGCTTAAAAATACTGTCATTGTATTAATTATTTAGTTTAACTGAATTGTATTGATCATCTAATTTAACTACATCAAGATTAAAAAGGGTTTCCATGGGGCTGGAACAATAGCACAACAAGTAGGGAGTTTGCCTTGCACGCAGCCTACCTGGGTTCGATCCCCAGCATCCCATATGGTCCCCTGAGCACCATCAGGAGTAATTCCTGAGTGCAGAGCCAAAAGTAACCTCTGTGAATCGCTGGGTGTGACACCCACCAAAAAAAAAAAGAGGGAGTTTCCATAAATCTATATATTATTTTCATTTTGCATTAAGTTTTGCAAAGACTAGAGCAAAATATAATTATAGTATTCCTTTTATATTATCCTTAGTAGCCAAAAATACCCACTCTCAGAGAATGTTTAAAACATATAGTTTTGGTTTTCCCTAATATGAGGTTACTAGAATAATTTTATATACTAAAGTAATAACATAATTTGCACATCAATTCTACATTTCTCTCTCCATCTCCTTTAAGCATCTTTATTTCTATGTTTACAACATTTATTTCTTGAATTATTGAAGAAAAGATCTAGGCCCTTAGAACACCAATCATATACAAAATTTTTATGACATTTTCAATAGTTTACATATGTATCATAAAATTTTAACTTTTTCCATTGATCCTACAATTTCTCTATTTTTAATACCCAAATTTTTATATTTTTGCTTATAAAATTTTAAATTATTTAAATTATTTTAATTATCTCTCTATTATCTCTTAATAGAGAGATAATTTTTTAATTATCTCTCTTAATAGAGAGATAATTTTGGAAGCTCTATATAAAAATTAACAGAAAAATATCCATGGCTCATCAATGATTGCTAATTGCACATCAATGAGAATCCTGCTTGTAGAGATTTGCATATGGGTGTATTTTGTGAGCATATGTAATAATAATGATGCTCAGCTCTTTTACTGTGAACTCCAATAGAATTAAGAATTTTAGTGATCTCATCATTCATCATGTGACATTCAGTGATAGTATTAAAAATGTATCCTTATTTATTGGAAGGTATAGTGGGTTCTACCTGCCCACATCCAACAAATACATCCTTTAAGAATCACAATGTGTGGAAGTTTCAGGAATATTGTTTTCGTGAATGTGTAAAAGCTCCTACTAAAACTTGGAGTTCTTAAAGACATTCTTTCATTAACGACCTATAAGAATATTGTTTTGATGAAAGACTTCAAGTGAAATGCTTCTGTTTTATGAAAAATTTCCTATCTTAAAGTGATTGCCCACTTACTTCACATTTGGACAGATAAAATAATTCTTAATATTTTTATGCTACTTTATACATATTTATTACTTCACTCATTACAGTTAATCCTTGTGGTTATCTGAAAAAAAAGTCACTGTCACTGTCACTGTCATCTCATTCCTCATCGACTTGCTGGAGCAGGCACCAGTAACATCTCATCGTGAGACTTGTTACTGTTTTTGGCAAATCGATTATGCCCTGGGTAGCTTGCCACACTCTGCCATGTGGGCAAGATACTGCCTTACAATTTTTTAGTGTTTAGAGAATTTAAAGGTAATTTAAAACATGTTAATATAAAAACAAGTTTTACATATAAAACTTTATATATATCTGTATATATATTAACATATACATATGCATAATTTTACATTCAAAATAATTGCTTTAACATATACTTTTGAAGGACAAGATTTATCAGAGACACTACTTAGACTTAATTATTTTGAATATTTAACTAATACTAAAATGCTAGTAAAATGTATATCTCAAATTTATATCAGTCATATAAAATAATAAATTTAATATGTCAAAGAAGTTTATTTCAAATACAACTATACAAATCCTACATCATTAGCTCCCATTCTTTAAATTGTGAAGTTAATTTATTGATTTTCAGTAGAAATACAATATCTTTTTGATTTTATGGTTAATTTTTAAAATAGTTGAAACTTTCAAAAATGCATCACTGTCACTGTATCACTGTCATCCTGTTGCTCATCGATTTGCTCGAGCAGGCACCAGTGATGTCTCCATTGTGAGACTTGTTACTGTTTTGGGCATATCCAATCTCAAAAATGCATGAAGACCCAAAATTATTCTGCAATACTTTGTCTACTATAAAAAAATCTCCCAATTCCAAGAACCCACAATGATGATTCTTAGATTGACCTATCATTTTTTTTTTAATTTTGAAAACCTCCTTAATGATAAGTAGCAAAGAAAGAACACTCAAATTGCTTCCAATTTTTAGGTGCTTAATATTATATCAATGTTATAAATGTTGCACTTTTTTAATACACACACCAATGTATCACTTGTCACTTGTATCACTTGTTGTCCCGTTGCTCATCAATTTGCTCAAGCAGACACCAGTAACATCTCCATTCATCCCTGTTACATGCTAGTGTTGCCCAATGGCTTCTGTTGGCTCCAGGAACACAGAGAGGATCAAACCGTTTGTTAAGGGTCTTGAGGAAGAAGTCTGACCATTTCGTAGGTGGGTAGCCACACATTCTTTTGCCATATCGTGGAATTAAGTCAGTAACATCTCTAGTCTAGCGGTCATCTCCAAATTATGTGTCTGGCCCATCTAATTTTCAATGCCTTGGCAAATGAGGCAGCATCGTCAACAGAGGTCAGAAATCTGAATTCCTTCTCTCACTTGAATGAAACTTGATACTCCAAGCATAGCTCTTTCGATTCCTCTTTGGGATACCCAAATAGCTTTCTCATCCTGTTTTCGTGGTGCCCATATCTCTGAGGCTTATGATAGTGCAAGAAGAATGGTGGAGTCGAAAAGATGTGCCCAGAGCTGGAGGTTCTTCATCCTCTTAACAACTTCTTCAAGGCTCTTGAAGGCATTCCACACTGCTCTTTTCCTCTGGCGCAGTTCTGGTGCCAAGTCATTGGTCATGTTGAGTTCTCAACCCAGGTACACATAACTGCTGCATTCGGAGATGTTCGTTACATTGAGAGCAAATGGAATGTCAGGAACTGGTCTGTTTCTCATAAATACTGTCTTTGTGAGATTCAGCTGCAGTCTGACATTTTCACTGTTGAAGTCAGACAGCACTCGTGCCACTAGGCTAATATTTGATGTTATTAGAATGATATCATCAGTGAAGCGGAGGTGGTGAAGTTGCCGACCATCTATCTTCACTCCCATTCCTCTCCATTCTAGTCATCTCATGACATTCTCAAGGGTGGCACTGGAGAGGTTCAGTGAAATGGCATCACCCTGGTGAACCTCTCTCTTTACGTCGATGACCATTTCCTTGTATAACGGTGAGATCCTATTGGTGAATTCATAATACAGCTTGTGGAGGATCCTGATGTACTGAGTTTGAACGCCTTATTTAGCTAGGATTTCAATGACTGCTTCAGTCTCAACAGAATCAAAGGCCTTCTTTAAATTGATGAACATTAGACAAACCAGCATCTTGAGCTCTCACGAAACCTCAATGAGCTTGGTCAGCATGTGGGTATAGACAACTGTTCTGAATCCTTTCCAGAGCATGGTTTGCTCGCATGGTTGTCCTTCATCTAGTGCCCTGCCAATCCTATTCAGGATGACTCAAGTGAACAACTTGTAGACGACGGAAAACAGGTAGATTGGGTGACAGTTGCCTATGTCGTGGATGCCTCTTTTCTTGTACAACAGAATGGTCCTGCTGGTTTTCCATTGAGATGGAAACTTGCATTGAGACAAATAGCATGTGAAGAGCTGAGCCAGTGTATTGAAGAGTACTGGCAGCAGATTTTTCACGTGTTTGGGTCTCACCTTGACTGGACTGGGTGCCATAAGCTTCTTTACCGACAAAATGGCTTTCAGAGTTTCAGAAGGTAGAACTCTGGTAACGACATAGCCATCCTGTGGAATTGGTATGTGGGTAGGTGGACATAGCTACTGAAGAGATACGAGTAGAATTTGTGGATAGCCTTCTCCATTGCCCTTCTGGAAAATGTTATAGATCCATCAGGACATCAAAGGAAGTCATCTTGGTTTTGTAGTTTGCGAAGGACAGGTGGGCATTGTAAATACTTTTCCTGGCTTCTGCTGCATTGTCCAACACTGCTGCTCTTCTCTCTTTGAGGTCTTCCTTTATCACTTCTCTGCACAGCTTTGCATGCTTGGATGTTAGCTTGTAATTCCCTGAGGCTCACACCAAAACATGTTGGTGAATGTGTTTGAGAGTTTCTGAAGACAGGCTTCTTTTTTTTGGCTTTCTCTCTCTTGGCATTCCTTGCACAGCCATGGAGGTGCTGAGCCAGTCGATCATATTCCTAGTTGATGTTGTCAATGACAGCATCTTCCGACGTTTCCACAATAGTACCAAAGAGTGTCCAGTTGGTGGTCATTCTGGGAGTTCTTTTCTTATACTTTGCAGCCCTTTCCCCCTGCTCCGTGAAGTAGAATTTTGCACAAAGGAGACAGTGTTTGATTCCGTTTGGAATTTTGGAACAACAGCGACATCAGTCAGGCAAAAACATACATTTAATATGATGTGGTCAGTTTCATTGTGGAACTGTCCACCGGAAGACTCCCATGTCCAGTGTTTAGACTCATACTTCTGGACCGTGAGTTACCATGAATGGTCTTGGTAGACATGTTGAACTCAGATAGTCTCTCACCCTGTTCATTCCATTCTAGGCCATGGGTTATGATGCGGAGTTCTTTGGGCAAGATAGGACCAAGAAGGTCCTATCTTGCATTAAAATCACCAACAATGACCTTGTTGAAGGTATGGTCTTGTTTATAGAGTTTCTCCAGCTCCATGTAGGACTTCTCAATTTCTTCTTCATCATAGTTGGATGTTGGTGTGCGTAGACAACAAAGATAGCCACGTCTGTTCAAATGGAAGCATCCAATTTGGGTTGTTAAGCATTTGAACAAATCAATGCTCATGGCCAAGTCCGTGTTGACGAGGACAGCAACACCACCGATGCCTCTACTGCTGCATGTTCTGAGGATGAGTTCTACTTCAGTGTCGAAAACAGCATGACATGATCACTGCCTTTTCATCTTGGTTAATCTAATGCCGTAGTACATTATCTTCTTTGCTTGCACCATCAGGTCCTAGATGGATGCTTCTGATCCCAGCATACATGCATTGAAAGTACAGACAGTCATTTTAGTCCTTCTTCATTTTGGCAGCCTAGTTAGGCCCTGAGATTTTATCAGCCTCTCCTTGCTCTCCTTCCCAATGCTTCCATATCAGAGGCCCTTTCAGGGTCAGGGGAATGAGGCCCATTATTGTTTATGTTTTTGGCATATTGAATACGTCATCAGTATCTTGTCAGGTTCTGCCGGGAGGGCGGGATACATTTGGTAGCTTGATGAGTACTCCGAGAAGGACGGAGGCTATTAGGGCAGCCTCTAATCACCCTTACAGGTGCTCCCAGTCTCCCGAATGCAAGTTTTCCGTCGACTGGCATGTTGTAACAATCTGCATGTTGACAAACACACACCTACCTGCTTTTCTGGGCAGCACCTGTTGATTCATTCTTCCCCAGTTGGCACCATTGCCGGCCTCCCGCCCCAGCCATGATAATACACACACCAATGTAAATATTTATAAATGTAAGGCAGTGAACCATTGGTAATACACACACCAATGTAAATATTTATAAATATCATAAGTAAAGTCTATATTTTATAACAATCTTGTTATTTCAGAATAATGTTGGAGTTAAAAATTGTGAAAACGGGTTAGCAAAATCTGGGATGGAATAATGGTACAGGGTAGGGCAAAAGTTTTGCACAGAACCTGGGTCTAGGTCCGACATATCATATTGTCCCCAAGCCCTCCCAGAGTGATCACTGAGCACAGAGTCAGAAGTAAGCACCACAGGGGATTGTCCAAAAACCAAAAATTTTTAAAAGTTTACCAAAATCTCATATATATCTTATTTAGTTTCCTAATTGTTGCCTCTTATATTATTGAGTTGTATGTGTTAGAACAAATGAAGAAACATTGGCACATTATTTATAGTATGGTCCATGCTATCTTTAGTGGTCCTGTTATTTTTCCTGCCCTTTTTCTGTTTGAAAATTGCACTTAGGGTGACCTGTTTTAGATAAGTTTCCTGGCTGGAATATTTCTCAGATTTACAATTTATGGAATGGCCTAGAGAGTTTTGTGAATATTCTTCACAAAGCATTTTGTAGAATATCTTTCAATGTAAATTCCTCTGTTACTTTTGTCATGAATATATGCCTGAGGAGTGATTTATTTTCAAGCATGTACATAAGATCTATATTAGTAAGATATAGTTAAATTTTTGATGGGTAGATATCCTATCATTCTTTGTTGAAAACTCCATTTTCTCCATAGAATTGGCTTTTATCCTTTGTCAAAAATCAATTTACTGGGGCTGGAGCAATACCACAGCAGGTAGGGCATTTACCTTGCATGCGGCCAACCCGGATTCAATTCCAAGCATCCCATATGGTTCCCTGAGCACTGCCAGGAGTAATTCCTGAGTGCATGGGCCAGGAGTAACCCCTGTGCATCACTGGGTGTGACTCAAAAAGCAAAATAAAAAATCAATTAACTGTTTGTGATTATTTATTTTCAAGGCTTCTCCTGTATTTACTCTAATTTATTCATTTCTACTCTTAGGACTAACATACCTTTGATCACTATAGCTTCGTGGTATGTCTTGAAAATGATTGTGTGAGTTCATTGATTTTACTCCTTACTATTGTTTATTCTAGGCTGTTTCTTCTCATATAAACCTGATGCTCAGTTTGGCACTGTGGGAAAATAGTTTCCTATAATTCAAATTGGAACTGCATTCATTTGTGGATACATTGGGAAGAATTTACTTCTTAATATACCTAGTCTTTGATGACTTTCACAGATTCTTGTTCTGTTGACAAAATGATTAAATGAAAACATCTACACTATGGTCTCTACACATACTGATACAATTCTACATACAAGTTTTCTTTTGTTGAGGCTACATTAAATGATTTTTGTGATATTTCTCTTTCTAATTGTTCAGTATACCAGAATATTAGAAAACTAACTTAGATTTGCCTTGTATCCTACAAACTTAATTGACTTGATATTTAGTTCCATGTTTTTTGATAGTCTTTAGAATTTTTGTTTCAGATTATTGTTGTCTGAAAAATATAGTTTTGCTATTTTCTGTCATTTTATGCTAAAAAGTATTTCCAATAGTTATTAGTACTTATTAGTTTAGTAGTACTGATCAGAAGATAACATATTCCCAATCTTGTGAGGTAAACATTCAGAATTCTTTGTTAATATTGGAACTATTAGGTTTTTTATAGATATTCTTTATCAAAATGGGAAAGATCTCCTCTATTATTATTATACTGAGATTTTAAATTATGAATCCATGTTGAATACTGTCAAATAATAAATATAAAAATAAATATGATCAAATATTTTTTTTCTAGCTTATCATGTGGTGAATTACATTCACTAATTTTCAATTTCTGTGCCATCCTTGTTCTCTTGGTAATCATGTAATTGTATTTATATATTCTTGGATTCAATTGGTCAATACTTTGTTCATATTTTTGCATCTATGTATAGGCAAAATATCTATCTCTAATATTCCTTGATTCTAGTTCTTTTATCTATATTTCATATTAGAATCACAACAATTTTACATAATAAGTTAAGAAATATTACTTTTGGTAGTATTTCTGGAATATATTGTTGAGAAGCTTTATCAGATGTTTCATAGATTTCACCTGTGAGACAGACCATCTGAACATGGCAATATTTGGGGCAAACATTCATCTTTCAAAACTATACGGTTACTAAAATTATATATATATTTATTTAAATTTGAGTATGTTCTATCAGGGGCTGGAGTGATAGCACAGCAGGTAGGTCATTTGCCTTGCACACGGCTGACCCAGTTTCGATTCCTCCACCCCTCTTGGAGAGCCTGGCAAGCTACCCATGGCATATTCCATATGCCAAAACAGTAACAAGTCTCACAATGGAGACGTTACTGGTGCCTGCTGGAGCAAATCGATGAGCAACAGGATGACAGTGATACAGTGGTACAGTGATATTCTATCAGAGTTGGTTTGAGTTCGTGTGGATAGCACAAGTGATAGAATTGAAGACACATCTGGCAGTGCACATTCATGGATTCTACTCTGTGTGAAATGGTCCTCTGAGCATTTCCAAGTATAGATAGGAATGGTAATTCCCAAACATCAATGGGCTAGGTACCAAACTGTCTAGTTTGGCATTATTAGGAGAAAACCTCACCCCACCTTCCACCCATACTGCTGAGTGAGACTCCTAAAAACAAAAAGAAAACCAAAGTGTTTTTATTTCATTTATTGTTTTCAAATTGTGTGACAGTAGCTTAAAGCACTCCTTTATTTTCTATTTAATGCTTATGTAATGAGTTTGATGGGACTCCCTGTCATTTCTGATAACATGTGCCTTTGTTTTTAATTTTACTATTTTCTAGGTTGGTTTATGAATTTCAGTAATCATTTCAAAAAACAGCCTTTGGTTGGGATAACTTATATTTTGTTCATTTTCCCATTTTTCATTCTGTTTTCATTACTATTTCTCACATACTACTCAAGTTCAACTCATCTTCCTAGTCCCCAGATACATGTAAGTACTGAATTCATTTTCCAGAGTATACATTAATTGTAAATCCAGGCCTTAATGTTTAGTGAGGTTTTTAGCCAAAGTTAGCACCCATTTCATAGAGATGCGTAAGTCTGAAGAAAGTCACATGAAATGTCAAACTATCTGAAACTCCAGGTTGGTGGTTGCTCTTGATTTTCACTCTTACCTATGCCGTGCATGCTTCTCCATTTTGAACAACAGAATATAATGTGAGTGTCAGTCAGATAACTTACTGAAAATCAGTTGACTCACTCTGCAGCATTTCTGAGTTTATAGTCTCATAACCACATCAAAAAAGACAATTGAACTAGCCTAGTGTAACTTATTTAATGAGCTTATATTAGTTCCTCATCATCACCATTCTCTTTTATAGGTGTTCCAACACTGATCTTTTATTAATGGACTCTGGTAAATTATGAAAGCTACCATTAAGATATCTGGTTTGCATAATGTGTCTACTTCTTGGACTCAGCTCTTATAAATGCCTTGAATATTTTTCTATAATTTTATACTAATTTTTAGAATGATTCTGCATTATAGCTATCATAACCTATAATGCCTCAGAATTTTATTCATACAGTGCAGATATGAAAAATGAGATACTTGTTCTCTTACAATCTCCTCTTTTATTTTGATTTAAATTTCCTTTTCCCAGTAGCAAGTAAAAAACTTTCTCTTCTAGTTGAAATTATCCCCTCTTTATTTAAACAGAATAAAAGAGATCACAACAGACATGAAGAAAAAAAATATTTCTTCAGATTTATCATTAGCATTATAACATTTCTCAGAGAATGAGAATATAGCTTTCTGGCTCTTCATCTGAACATAACTGAAATTACCTTTCTTTTTGTTTGAGGGTTGGGGTACACATGCAATTGCACTCAGTGCTCACTCCTGGCTGTGTGCTCAGGGATCACTCCTGCAGACTTTCGGGACCGTATGGGGTCCTGGGGATCAAATCCAGCTCAGCTGCATGTAAGGCAAGGACCTAGCTTACTGTCCTATCTCTCTGTCCCCCAAATTACCTACCTTACATTTTATTAAGTTTTTCCTTATAAATACCAGTTAGTTATTTGGAATATGACTGATTCTTGATTGTATTCTTTGCATATTATATATATACATATATATATAAATAACAATCCAGGTTTATCACAGTGCTCTTTGTGAAATCACATCAAAGTCACTGGGTATATATTTATAATTTATACCTTGCTTTTTCTATCAAGCATTTACAATGATTGTACTATAATGCCTGACAAAATGCTTTCTTCCTCAATGGAATCGTTTGTTATTATGCTGTAAAAATTATTTTCTGGAAAAGTCAACAGTGATATTTAAGACCTAGAAATCTCTTCTTGAATTTGGAAACATAATTTTGGTGTACCCTCTTGCTTGCTGATGCTAATCAGAATCATTGCCATGTTTCTCTACATCACTTTCTATCAGCAGGGAAATTTCCTTTCAGTCTGTATCTGCAATCCCTTGGTCATGTCTCTATGACTACTTGACAAAGTAAGGAACAGACAATGTCCAATAGCAACACTCCCTGAAATGTTGCCAAGAGAACTGAAAATATAAGGAAGAGTGCTGAAGAGCTACCAGGTTGGCCAAAGAGGGACCATCAGGCCAAGAGTGAAGAGATATTGACATTTTGGTCATGGGTGTGTTATAGAGTCAGTGTTCACATAAAACAATGCCATTGTGAAATTATGATACTCTAATAAATTTAAAAGAATGTAAAAAGAATGCATAAAAATAACAAGAGAAGCAAGAAGAAATTAGCACAACATCGAGAAAAGGATCATTTAACTTTTAGCTGCTGTATGTTCAGGTAACCAGAAACACAAATTGCAAATAATATTAAAAATTGACTGTGTGGTGGAGCAATAGTACAGTGGGTAGGGCGTTTGTCTTGCATGCAGCCAACTCAGGTTTGATTCCCGGCACCTTATATGGTCCCAGAGTAGTGCCAGGAGTAATTTCTAAGTGCAGAGTCAGGAGCAACTCCCGAGCATCACAAGCTATGAGTCAAAAAGCCAAAAAAAGAAAAATGGTGGGGCAAGAGTGATAGGACAGCAGATAGCGTGTTTGCCTTGCGTGAGACCAACCTGGGTTCAATTCCCAGCACCCCATATGTTCCCCCAAGCACTGCCAGGAGTAATTCCTTGGTGCAGAGCCAGGAGTAACCCCTGTGAATTGCCAGGTGTGACCCAAAAAAACAAAGAAAATAATAATAAAATTTAAAAATTGGATAGTAAACATAAAGATCATCATTCTGATGATGGAAGTAAAGAGTTTTCGTTGACATAAAATATTGTTAAAACTGATGGCAACTAAACCTTTGTAAATTTCTTAATGTAGAAATATTAGAAAAAAATCTTATCATAATATTATCTTGCAGAAACTGCTGGCATTTTCCCAATACAACTCTTGATTAAATAATTGAAACATCAAGTGAAGAAAATGCTTGGATAAAATAATATGAGCAGCTTCATATTAGCAGTAGTTTCCTCAACTTGTAACAAAAGTAGAACAGATAACATTCTAATAAATTTTTTAAAAAATAAGGCATTCAATCTATCATAGGTTTTATCTAATCCTGTCTTGCCTTGGAACTGTCCATGCTTAATCCCACATGTAAGATAAATAAACCTCTGGGTTGTTCTCAATAACAAAATAAAATTGGATGGCATTAGTACCTAGGAAAAAAGAAACAAAACATTTATGAGGACTGACCAACTGTGGAATATAGCTTCCAAAATCTACTCTTCTAAACATTCAGAGCTGGTAAAGAGTCCTTCTCCTTTTCTACCTCTCCCCTGAGACAGAGTGTAACGCATTTAGAAGTGATAAATTCTTGCAGAATGGATTACCTGCACTGTGCATATCCACTGCAGAGTTCATTCCTATTTAATTGAGTTCACTGATGTTGGCTCAGATAGATATAATCTTATGATATTTCCTCAAAATTAAAAAAAAAAGATTTGCACACAGTTCTGAATATCTTTGATGGAAATATAAATTTATGGGTCAAAGAATGTTTAATCTGGAATCTTTCTTTTTTTAATCTGAAAATAAAAGAGAATTTTAACAAGGCGTGCCATCATAAGCAGATATGTAAGACTAGATGAATAAAGAATAAATAGTAATTAAAGCAACCATTTAATATGTCCAATAGCATATTAATATTTGCAAATTTAATTGCCCAGTTTATCTAGAAACTATGAATCCAAATAAACCTTGGTTGGCTGGTGGGAGTCTGGCTTCTACCTAAGTATTTGGCTGGGCATGTGTTTCTGTTGGCCCTCTTTGAAATGGATGCTCCTTATAGTTCTTTTGTAATATGAAAGAAAAAAAAACAGTCAATGTTGGGAGTTCATAGCACTGTAGCACTGCAGCACTGTCGTCTCATTGTTCATCAATGTGCTCAAGCGGGCAACAGTCATGTCTCCATTGTGACTTGTTGTTACTGTTTTGGGCACATCTAATACCCATGGGTAGCTTGCCAGGCTCTGCTGTGCTGGCAGGATACTCACAGAAGATCTCTGGGCTCTCCAAGAAGAAAGGGAACCCGGGTCGGTCGAGTGCAAGGCAAACGCCCTGCCCGCTGTGCTAGTAAAGAGAAAGTAAAGTGAAATTTATCAGCTACACAGGCGGGGTGGGGGATTGAGGGAGTTGGGGGATTGGGGGAGGTTTACTGTGGTTCTTGGTGGTGGAATATGTGCACTGGTGAAGGGATGGGTGTTTGAGCACTGTGTAACTGAAACTTAAGCCTGAAAGCTTTGTAACTTTCCACGTGGTGATTCAATAAAAAACAAATTAAAAGAAGAAGAAGAAATGGTATTGTTTTGTCTGTTTGTTCTCAGATATACCTGGTGGTGCTCGGGGGTTTCTTCTGGCTCTGTGATGAGGAATCACTCTTGTTTGGTGTGAGGGACCATATGGGGTTAAGAGAATTAAACCTCAGTCAGTTGCATGTAAAGAAAGCACCCTACCTTCTATACTATCTCTCTTGCCCCTTAAAATGCTATTGTTGATAGAAATGCAAGAAAAATGTCTATAACTGTAAGTAAAACAAAATTCAAAACTATGCATAAGCTTTCAGACATATTTAGTGCAATTTAGTACTTCTATAAAACAAAAGAAGGCAAGTACAAAAATCCAACAGATTATACTGTGTTGAAAATATCAAAGACAAAGATAAAATCCTAAAAAATTTCAGAGATAACAGATTTTATACAGACTAATGTGTTTCTCTATAGTAACATTGGATGTGAGAAGATAAATAACACCTCAAAATATGAGAGTAGAAAATTTTAGTAAGACTATTATGGCATCTAAATAAAAAAAAACTATGATGAAAATATTCTCATAAATACAGAAATACATCCGCAGAAGTATTTGAATACAAAAACTTATGGAAAAGAGCACTCTTAAAATGTATTCGGGGTGCTGGAGCGATAGCACAGTGGGTAGGGCGTTTGCCTTGCACACAGACGAGCCAGGTTTGATTCCCAGCATCCCATATGGTCCCCGGAGCACCACCAGGAGTAATTCCTGAGTGCAGAGCCAGGAGTAACCCCTGTGCATCGCCAAGTGTGACCTGAAAAGCAAAAAAAAAAAAAAGAAGTTATTCAGGAAAAATACATATAAAGCTGATAAGATTCTTTCAGTAACAAGTTTTGTCTTTAAACATATAAATATTACAATTAATAAAGCATGCCACAACATAAAAGTACAAATAAAATACATCCTTAACTACAGAGAGCTAAATTTCAAATCGTCAAATCTGTTATGGTTAAAAAAAAAGTGTGAATGTTTTTAATAAAAAGGATGCTGAAACTTAAAAAATAAATGTCATATCTATTTATGTTTGCATACATATGTTCTTATGTATGCACATTTGTATTCTATAGCTTCTACGCACGAGGCACAAATGTTTTCCCCCAAGTTTTACCAAAATTTCATGACATTCTCTCAAACCTCTAGTCTTCCAGAAATATCAAAGAGAGCTATTACACCTTAATTCATCAAGTGACACCAGCCTAACAGTGAAATAAAATGAGAAAACTGTGTGACACCTGGTGAGAGATTGCTGGTGGAGACACTGGGGACAGCCATGGAACAAAGGGAGATCTCAGGAAATGCAGTGAACTCTGTTTCATCAGTGAGTTGAGAGCTGAGGAACTTGCAGTCCCAGAAATAGGTGATTGTATGAATCAACGCGGCATATTTGATATACCAAGTACAGTAACAAAACAGGTCTCATTCCCCTGACCCTCAAAGAGCCTCCAATCATTGGGAAAGACGAGTAAGGAGAGGCTGCTAAAATCTCAGGGCTGGGATGAATGCAGACATTACTGGTGCCCGCTCAGGTAAATCGATGAACAACGAGATGACAGTGATACAGTGATAAACCAATGTGACTGGTAAAAAAAGCTGACCGTGGAAAACTTGTTTTGAAACGGATCATGGTCACCAGGCCCATAAACTATTAAGAGCATCTAACCTGCAAAGTCATATAGGGCTAGGGCTAGGGAGATAGCAGCTTAACGGGCTGGAGCACATTTTGCATGTGGAATATTCTGGCACCTCATGGTTCCAACACTTCCCATCTCTTTATTTCTCACTTCTCCCCCACCCCTGCCCAGCCTCTCACAAACACACACGATGTTCAGGGATTACTTCTGCCTTTGTGCTCAATAATAACTTGCTGGAGCTTGGAGGACCATGTGGGGTGGCCAGGTTCAACTTGGTCAGCTATATGCAATGCAAGAAAGAACCCCACATGTTATATGCTCTGGCACCCCAGTATTTCTTTCACTGTGTCACTGTCACTGTCATCCCCTTTCTCATTGATTTGCTTGAGCGGGCACCAGTAAAGACTCCATTGTGAGACTTGTTGTTACTTCTTTTGGCATATTGAATATGCCACATGTAGCTTGCTAGGCTCTGCTGCGCGGGTGGGATACTCTTGGTAGCTTGCTGGGCTCTCCAAGAGGGATGGAGGAATCAAATCTGGGTTGACCGCATGCAAGGCAAACGCCCTACCTGCTGTACTATCACTTCAGCCCTAGTATTTTTTTTAATCAAATAATATTATCTTTGTCTCTTACTCTAGTGTAAACCTTCTCCACTAGAAAACATGGATTAAAAGATTTGGGGCAAAAACAAAAGTAAAGAAACAGGACAAAAAGGTTACTTGTCATTTCAAGTGTAACTGAAGTTTGAGGGAAACTCTGTAAAGAGTTGGGTATAAAACACACATGTCCAATTGAACTGGATTCAGTTTGCAATGACCTGAGATTATTCAAAGGTAGAATATTTACTGATAAAGTTAATAGCAATAAAAGTTGACTTAAAAAATTGATCAGGAGACCCAAGAGACAGTACAATGGATAAAATGCTGACCTAGCATGTGGTTGGGCCTGGGTAAAACCACCAACACCATATAAGGTCTCCTGAGCATTCCCAGGAGTGATCCCTGAGCACAGATCCAGTTGAGTGAGGCCATAAAGCAATAACAAAATCCCATAATCAACAGAAGTTGTAGGAGAAACAATTTTTTTATTCAGTGTGTTAGAAAATTGATGGACAAACTTGGGGGGGGTGGCTAAACATAATATAATGACTAAAGCACAGTTTTTGTTTGGTTGGTTTCAGGGCCACACCCCACAGTGCTCAAGGCTTACTGGGTACCTGGCTCTGCATTCAGGGATCACTCCTGGTGGGATTCAGGGGACCATAAGGGTACCAGGGATTGAACCGTGTCAGACTTGAGCAAGGCAAGTGTCATACCAGCTATACTATGGCTCCTCCCCTTTATAAAGGACTGTGTTCCAAGCTGCCAACTCTGGTTTGATTTTATCTCTGGCATAGAATATGGTCCCTTGAATGCCAATGGGAAGGAATCCCTGAGAATATAGGAAACCACAATACCCAAAAGGAGAGAGAGAGCAAAAGGGAATGCCCTGCCACAGAGGCTCGGTGGGGTGGATGGGACAGGGTGGGGATGGTGGGAGGGATGCTTTCAGGAGTAAGTGTTGAGCACTGCCAGGTGTGACCCCAAAACAAAAAATAAATAGAAAGACAATTTTCTTTAACTTACCATAATAACTTTTATAATAGAGGAAAGTAACAGATTTCCAGTAAGAATTCATGATATTATTTTTCTTTTATTCATTTCACAATTTCATATATTGGATTAACTTTTACAAACAATATATAATATTAATATTAAAATTTATAAAATATATCTGCATTTTAGGTTAGTTTATACTAATTGAACAAATAAAGTAAAGAATACTGATAAAATCAAAATGGGCAATTTAATTCATCTTGAGGAATAATTTTAATAAAATTATCTGGAGAAATTATTAAAAATTTATTTAAATGAATTATATATTTTTAATTAAAAAAATTGTATTAGTGAATCACTGTGAGATAAAGTTGCAGACTTACAAACTTTCATATTTGTGTTTCAGTCATACAATGATTGAGTACCCATCCCTCCACCGGTGCCCATTTTCCACCACCAATGGTTCCAGCATCCCTCCCACCATCCCCACCTTGTCCCATCCACCCAACCCCACCTCTGTGGCAGGGCATTCCATTTTGCTCTCTCTCTCTCCTTTTGGGTATTGTGGTTTCCTATAGAGGTATTAAGTAGGCATCATGATTAGTCTATAGTCTATTTTCAGCCCTCATCTCCCATCCTTAGCGGGCCCACTTAGCACCATTTGCTTGGTGGTCCCTTCTCTATCTGTACTGCTCTTTTCCCCATCAGCAAGGCTGGCTTCCAAGCTGTGGAGAACTTCTCTTGGGACTTATCTCTACTATTCTTGGGTGTTAGTCTCCCATTCTGTTGCTTCATATTCCACAAATGAGTGCAATCGTTCTGTTTCTGTCCCTCTCTTTCTGACTCCTTTCACTTAACATGATACTTTTCATGCTGAACCACCTACATGAAAATTTCATGACTTCATCTTTTCTGACAGCTGCATAACATTCCATTGTGTAGATGTACCAAAGTCTCTTTAACCAGTCATCTGTTCTCGGGCACTCGGGGTTTTTCCAGATTCTGGCTATTGTAAACAGTGCTGCAAGGAACATATAGGTGCAGATGTCACTTTTACTATACCTTTTTGCATTGCCGGGATATTTCCCAGAAGTGGTGTTACTGGGTCAAATGAGAGCTCAATATATAATTTTTTTAGAAGCATCCATACGGTTTTCCAAAAGACTGAACCAGTCGGCATTCTCATCAGCAGTGAAGGAGAGTCCCTTTCTGATTTTATTCTTATTGATGTGGGCTAGCTTCTGTGGTAGGAGATGGTATCTCATTGTTTTGATCTGCATCTCCCTGATGATTAGTGATGAGGAGAATTTTTTTATGTGTCATTAGCCATTTGAATTTTTTCTTAAGAAAGTTTCTGTTTGTTTCATAGCCCTATTTTCTGATGGGGTTGGATGTTTTCTTCTTGTGGAATTCAACCAGTGCCTTGTAAATCCTTTATATCAACCCCTTATCTGATGAGTTAAAGTGAATATCCTTTTCCAGTCTGTAGAATGTCTTTGTATTCTGGTCACTGTATCTTTTGAGGTGCTGAAGCTTCTCTGTTTAAGGTAATCCCATTTGTTTATCTCTGTTTGCACTTGCCTGATAGTGGTGAGTCATCTTTGAAGATAACTGTAGCTTCAATGTCCTGGGGGTTTTTGCCGATCTTGTCTTCAATGCACCTTATGGATTCTGGTCTGAAGTTGAGGCCTTTAATCCATTTTTATCTGATTTTGCCTGGTGTTAGGTATAGGTCTGAGCCCATTTTTTTTTGCATGTAGCTGTCCGTGTAGCCAGCATCATTTTGTTAAAGAGGCTTCCCTTGCTCCCACTTCACATTTCTTGCTCCCTTATCAAAGATTAGATGATCGTATATTTGAGTGTGTGTAAGGATAGTCAACCCTATTCCATTGGTCTACTGCTCTGCCTTTGTTACAGTACCATGGAATTTTAATTATTACTGCTTTGTAGTAGAGTTTGAGGTTGGGGGAGGTGATGTCTTCCATCTTCTTTTCCCCAAAAATTGCTTTAGCTACTCGTGGGGTGTTTTTAGTTCCATATGAATTTCAGTAGTGTTTGGTCCACTTCCTTGAAGAATGTCATGGGTATCCTTATAGGGATCGTATTGAATCTGTGTAATACTTTGGGGAATATTGCCATTTTGACAATCTTAATTCTCCCAATCCATGAGCAGGATCTGTACTTCCATTTCCGTGTTTCCTCTTTTATTTTGTGAAGTAACATTTTGTCATTTTCTCTGTACAGGTTCTTCACCTTCTTAGTTAAGCTGATTCCGAGGTACTTGATTTTCTGATGCATGATTGTGAATGGGATTGCTTTTTCATATCACTTTCTTCTCTCAAATTATTTGCGTATAAGAAAGCCATGGTCTTTTGATTATTGATTTTATAGCCTGTGACTTTATTATACATGTCTTTTGTTTCTAGTGGTTTCTTGGTAGATGCTTTGGAGTTCTATAAACATAGTATCATCTCATCTGCAAATAGTGAGAGATTGATTTCTTCCTTTCCTATCTGGATTCGCTTAATGTTTTTTTCTTGCCTAATTGCTATTGCAGGTGGTTCAAGTACTATATTGCACAGAAGTGGTGAGACTGGACATCCTTGTCTTGTCCGTGATCATAGGAGGAAAGCCCTGAGTTTTTCCCCATTGAGGATAATGCTTTCTATAGGCTTGAGGTAGATGGCTTTGACAATCTTGAGGAAGGCCCCTTCTATACCCATTTTGGCGAGAATTTTCATAAAGAATGGGTGCTGGATCTTGTTAAATATATTCTCTGCACCTATTGATATGATCATATGGTTTTTATATTTGCTTCTGTTGATATGGTGAATTATGTTGACTGCCTTCCTAATGTTGAACCATCTTGCATCCCTGGGATGAATCCCACTTGGTCGTGGTGTATGATCTTTTTGATGAATTGTTGGATTCTATTTGCTAATATTTTGTTGAGGATCTTCTCATCCATAATCATCAGAGTTATGGTCTGTAGTTTTCTTTTTTTGTGGTGTCTCTGTTTGCTTTTGGTATTAGTGTGATATGTGCTCACAGAAACTGTTTGGGAATATTTCTCTTTCCTCGATTTCCTTGAATGCTTGAAAATAACTGGCAATAGGTCCTGTTTAAATGTTTGGAAGAATTTGTTAGTGAATCCATCTGGACCTGGACTTTTGTGTCTGGGGAGACTTTTGATTACAGTTTCAATTTCCTTGATAGTAATGGTAGTCAGTATTACAAATCATCTTGGTTCAGCCTTGGGAAATTATAGGCATCCAGGAATTTATCCATTTCTTCTAGATTTTCTTGTTTTGTGGCATACAAACTTTCAAAGCAGTCTCTGATGATCTTTTGAATTTCTTTGGTTTCTGTTGTGATGTCCCTTTTTTCATTTCTGATTTGGTTTATTAGAGTTCTCTCCTCTCTCTCCTCTCTCTCTTTCTCTTTCTTTGTGAGTCTTTGTAGTGGTTTATCAATCTTATTTATTTTCTCAAAGAACCAGCTCTTAGTTTCATTGTTCTATCAGATTGCTTTTTGGGTTTCCGTGTCATTGATTTCTGCCTTAAGTTTTATTATTTCTTTCCTTCTGCCAAGTTTGGGGTCCTTTTGTCAGTCCTTTTCTAAGGTCTTGGGCTGTGAGGTCAGGTTATTTATGTGGGCCCTTTCTTGCTTCCCCATTGAGGATAATGCTTTCTATAGGCTTGAGGTAGATGCTCATCTTCCTGAGATATGCTTGCAGAGCTATAAATTTTCCCCTTACACAGGTTTAGCTGCATCCCACAGGTTCTGGTAGTTTTTGTCTCCATTCTCATTTGTTTCCAGGTATCTTTTGATTTCTTCCTTGATTTCCTCCCTGACCCACTCATTGTTCAACATTGAGTTGTTTAATTTCCAGGTGTATGATTTGATTCTCTTTGTCTGTGCATACTTATCTTCTATCTTCAGTGAATCATGGTCTTAGAAGATATTTGATACAATTTCTGTATTCCTGACTTTATTGAGGTATGCTTTGTGGCCCAGCTCATGATCTAATTTTGAGAATGTCTCATGTGCACTGGAAAAGAAAGTGTATGTTTTTATGGGGATGCAAAACCCTGAGTAGATCTATTAGCCCTCTCTCTTCTATTTCTTCCTTCAAGGCCAGTGTTTGCTTGCTTAGTTTTGATCTTGTTGCTCTATCCAGAGGTGATAAGGCGGTGTTGAAGTCTCCAGCTACTATTGTGTTGCTAGCAATGTCCTCCCTCAAATCTGTTAGCAGTTATTTTAAGTATTTAGCTGGTCTTCCTTAGGTGCATATACATTTAGGAGTGTTATTCCTGCTGTACATATCCCTTGATTAGTAAAACATGGCCTTCACTGTCCCTTCGAATCTTTTTCAACCTGAAATCTATGTTGTCTGATGTATGGTCACCCTGGTATTTTTGAGGGAGTTGTTTGCTTGCAGGATTGTTTTCGACCTTTTGAATTTGAGTCTGTGTTTTCTCTGACCATTCAGATGTGTTTCTTATAGGCAGCAGAATGTTGGGTTTTGTTTCCGAATCCATTTTGCCACTCTGTGTCTCTTGATGGGTGCATTTAGACCATTGACGTTGAGAGAGATTATTGTCATGGAGTTTTGTGCCATCTTTCTGTAGGAGTTTGTTGTGCTTGTAGTGGTTTTTCTTGCCTTACAGGAGCCCCTTTCGTCATTCTTTTAAATTTGGTTTTGAATCTATGAAGTTCCTGAGCTGCTGTTTATCCATAAAATTGTGTATGGTTCCTTTGAGTTTGAGTGAGAGCTTAGCTGGATAGAATACTCTTGGTGAGTTATTCACTTCATTAAGTTTTTTCACTATATTCCACTACTGTGTTCTGGCTTGGAGGGTTTCCTCTGAAAAGTCTGCTGTGAACCTGAGGGGTGCACCTTTGTGTGTGATTTCCTTCTTCAACCTTGCTGCTTGCAGTATTGTGTCCATCCATCATTCTGACTATGATATGTCTTGGAGTCTATTGTATTAGGGTCTCTTCTAGCTGGCACCCTTCGACTCCTAAGGATCTGGACATCTGCATTATCTAGCTCTGGGAACTTTTGTGCAATGATTTCTTTAACTGTGGCTTTTTCATTAGGGTTGCCTCCCTGTCTTTCCAGTACTCCAATGATTCTAATGTTATTTCTCTTGGAATCATCCCCTAGGTCTCTGATTTAACCTAGAGCTATTTTGAGGTCTTTTCCCATTGTTTGTTGTAGCCTGTGATCTTTCTGATGCTCATCTTCAAGCTCATTGATTCTATCTTCAGCTGTACCCATTCTACTGTTGAGGGCACCCACTGTGTTTTTTCATTTAATCTATTGAGTCTTTTATTCGCGGCATTTCTGAATGTAGCTTTCCTATTTCTGCTCTTACTTCTTCCCGTTTTTCCTAGCGGACTGCTCCATTGTTTCTTTAAGTTCATTGAACATTCTCAGCATTTCTTCTCTGAATTCCTTACCGGAGAAATCATATTTGTGGGTAACCCTTGCTGAGGTTTCTGGACTCTTTTCTTCATTCTCTCCTTGTGGTGGGAATTTTCACTGTTTCTTCATGTTGTCATGGTTGTCTAGAGATGGGACCTTCCAGTTCACTGGTGCTGTTCTCTCTTTGTGAGGTTTCTGGTGAAGGTTCGGAGGATGTGTTCTTTTACATTGGGCTTATATAACTTCTTGTGCTCATCAGTATTTTGGTGTAATTAGAAAGGATTTGTGCTTACTGTTATTTTGGTGCAATTAACAGGCTAGTGGACTAGTGCGTTTGAGGTAGCCAAGAGTTCTTTACAGAGTTAGATAATGGAGATCGAGATGTCTGTCAAGTGTACTGGAAGAGAGGTAAATAACGTCGGCTAGGTGAGCAGCTGCAGCCCCTGGAGACCACGCCCCCTGCAACAGAGTCCATGCCAACTACCGCTGAGGCCACGCCCCCTTCTGGCCCTGTGTGAGGAGGGCTGGTGCACCTGGATGAAGGAGCACGAAGCACGGGGGTCTGTGGCAGAGGCTGGGAGCTGGCACTCCCTGGATGCTGTGTTGAGATTGGGTCCTGATGCCGTGTGGGCGTGCAGTCACGGGGTGGGGGGGAGGGGATGGGGTACCCGGTGAGGGAGGACTGGTGCATCTGGATGAAGAAGCAGAAAGCTCAGGGTCTCTTAAATGAGTTTTAAAATATATAAAATATATAAAGCGTAAAGCACTTTATTGCTTAGGCATATTTTAAATTCTATAATTTAGTGACGAATATGCACTTTGCACAACCCAAATTATGAGACATATTGAACTGAAGTGTTGCTAATTGATGTAAAGTTTCTAATGATTATGGCAAGTTTTCTAAAAACAAAAAAAATGAACATTCGATCCACTAATTTAATTTATCTTAATGATGCTAATTGCCACATAAGCAATTCTGTTAATAGGATCAGTATCTGTCTTGTAAAGACAGGTTACAAAATTGAATTGGCATTCCAAAATTGGAATTCATTCATTCAATTAACCCTGAGTTACTGATCATCTATTACATATACGGTCCAATTTGAAACATACAAATGTCGAGGAGAGACCCAGAAGAATTGATATAGAAATATACTGTCAAAAGAATTGCTATAAACAATAATGCTCTTAAGATTGCAGATTAAGTAGAAATAGTGGTAGAATATAAAGTCAACTTTAGAGGACATAAAAGGAATTTTATAGGAGTAGAACAAGGCACCAAAAATTATCAAAGCACTCTTTCAGGTGGAGTTGTAAAATTCTAACATTTTTATTTAATTACATTCATAATAATTTTCAAATTTTAAATAATATCATAATTAGTTAATTGTGGGATAAATTCTAGGCTGAATATTAGTTTGGTGGAAGCCTTTAATTTAAATTTACTTCCTAGACTCTCCCACAGGAGAATTTTCCCATGATATAGAAAAGAAAATTGGTTGTAAGAATGGAAAGCTGGAGGCATTTCAGGTAGAGCGGCTGGAGGAAACAATTAAAACAGAGATTAGTATCATTGAGAGCACAATGTTAAAGAACATATTCAAAAATAAGGGTCCCAAATCCAAATTAACATTATTATAAGCCTTCAATAATTCACTCAACTTTGACTGAAAATGGTTCCCAGAAAAAAGTGCAGTAATAAAAAATAGTTTACCCGGTAGATTATTCTACAATTGAGAGTAAAATTAAATTGACACAGAGAAAAATGATGTTTATTGAATTTTATTGGGCCAAGTTTAACATCAGATGTTTGTGCTACTTTTTCTTCCATTCAATAAGTATTTATGAGCCCACATTTACCAATGACCAGACTAGGGGCATATAATAATTAGTGAGCTAGACAGCCAAATCACACTTTTATGGAGTTAAGGATCCAGTTAAAACAGATATGAGATAAGTAAATACATATTTAGAACATAACTTTAGATTGTGGCAAGTACTGTAAAAAAAAAAAATTAAAGTGGTACTTTCACAGAGCAGCAGCCAATCGGAGTTGGGATAAATCAACGTACAATGGTGTATTGACTATTAGATTCTCCTAGGAGACAATATTTGGTCTAGATATTAGGGACGGGTTTTAATGGGAATTTTTGTAAAGACTAAAGAGTTCTGTAAGCTTGATGAGGGATGAGAAATAGGGGAGAATGAAACAGTACTATAGTCTTAGCGATGGATGCTTTTCCTATGTGAGTAAGAAAAGAAAATTGATTCAATGTGTCTGAGTTCACAAAACTAGAACATTTTATCAAGTCCAAACCCAGCTATTTTGAATAATTAAAGTATAAATGCTAATATTTACAAATGAACAATGTTTTTTTTTATATTTTACTCTGTTGAATAAACGTGTGTTTGAATACTATACTCTGCTCACTTATTTCAATTTGTAAATTTTCTCTAATTAAGAAATAATTTCCAGCTAATATTACTGTGTTCTAATACTATCTATATTTTCAGTATTAGTTTATCACTTGTATCACTTGTCATCCCTTTGCTCATCAATTTGCTTGAGCGGGCACCAGTAACATCTCCATTCATCCCTGTCACATGCTAGTGTAGCCCAGTGGCATCTGCTCGCTCCAGGAACACGAAGAGCCTCAAACCGTTCATTCAGGGTCTTGATTAAGAAGTCTGACCATCTCGTTGGTGGGCAGCCAGGAGTTCTTTTGATGTCCTGTGGACCAGTTGGTAACAGCTCTAGTCCAGCCATCGTCTCCAAATTGCATAATGTGTCCGGCCCATCTGATTTTCAATACCCTGGCAAACAAGACAGCGTCCCTGATTCTCGATCATCATCAGAGGTCAGAACTCCAGATTTCTTCTCTCACTTGAGTGAAAAGTGATACTCCAAGCATAGCTCTTTTGATTCCTCTTTGGGAGACCTGAATGGCGTTTTTATCCTGTTTTCATAGGGTCCAGGTCTCTGAGACGTATGTTAGTGCAGGAAGAACGGTGGAGTCGAAAAGATGTGTCCAGAGCCAGAGGTTCTTTGTCCTCTTAACAACTTCTTCGATGCTCTTGAAGGTGTTCCATGCTGTTCTCTTCCTCCTGCACAGCTCAGGTGCCAGGTTGTTCGTCATGTTGAGTTTTCGACCTATGTACACATAACTGCTGCATTTGGAGATCTTTGTTCCGTTGAGAGCAAATGGGACATCAGGAACAGTTCGTTTCTCATGAACATTGTTTTTGTGAGATTTAGCTGTAGTCCGACATTTCCACACTCATGGTCGAAGTCAGCCAGCATTTGTGCTGCTTGGTTAATGTTTGGTGTTACGAGAATGATGTCATCAGCAAAGCAGAGGTGATGTAGTTGCCTAAATATTAGTTTATAGTATGAAATATATAAACTGTACATAAAATTAATGTGTTTTTGGGAGTGTGTGTGTGTGTGTGTTGTATCTGTGTGGTTTTCGAACCCATCATAGAATGACTTACATACCCAAATACTGAGTTCAAGAAAAAATATTAAAATCAACTCTATAATTAACTACCTGCACTCTTCCTCTAGCTAGTGGGCTCAAAATAAGTGGGAAACACTAATAATTCATCTTTATAATTACTACTTTTAAAACAGGTCTGATGTACCATTTGTTTTTAATTAATAGTGCTTAAAAGCTGAGGGACATGTGGATATAGTTGTATTCAAGATATTTAATAAATCCTTTAGGGTTGGAGGGTTAAGGTGCTCGTGTTGCATGTGGCTAATTTCTGCTTTGATCCTGGCACTGTATGGTCTCTTGAGCACTGACAGGAGTAACCTGTAAGAAAAGAGCTGGAAGTAACACCTGAGTACCACTGTGTGTGCCCTTCTCCTTGCCAACCCCATGTACCTTTCCCAACCCACGGCCTCACAAACAACAACAATCACTTTTTAGGGTTTTATTTGATTGTTCTCTTCTACTCAACTATTCTCCATACGACTTTCAACTGCAATGAAGTAAGAGCATTTGGGAAAACCTATATGAAATTCCTTTTGCTTTTTAAGCAGAGTTAAAAATCTATTTATATTCTATAAGATTTGAGGTTTTTATAACTGCTACAGCTGCCAGTCTTCTCTTTGTCGTTTTGTGCATAAAATGATGACTTCAGGCTCTTTGTGAGAAAATCACAGTAAAATATCCGAAGGCTTTTATATGGCATAAGAAGGCAAGGTGTGCAAAGAAGCACAGAAACAGGGGTTAATGACATGCTTCTAGAAAAATCATCTAAAAGATAATGGAAAGGCAGTTGGGTTCCAGCTCTAAGATTTCATTTGATCTTTGAAAAATCTGTAACAAAGCAGTCACTTTATAAATTGCTCTTCAATTGATTTTTATTCCTTCATCAACTCATTATTTGTCATCTATATATTTGCATCACCTCCAACACGTTTAATTTGCAAGAAAGTTCTGCTTATAGATGTGTGCCTAGTTTCTTTAGTAAACAGTCTCCAAATATCATAGACACAGTTGGAGACTTTCTGCATAGCTAAGGTAGGATTATAATTCCATTTTAATGTTTGTATTCACTGATAAAAATAACATTGCCGATACAACAGAGGGGACGAGATGGTTGACAGTCTGAAGTAGCATGCCCTAAAGAATGCTGATGGCTACATTTTTTGGCAACCTCGGGCAAGTTTCATGATTAAAAAATTTTAAAGTACTCTTGTATCTACTCAGGAAATTTTTAAAAGTATCCTTCGGAATAAATTTAATGACATATCATCATAACATTTCACAATACATCTTAGGAGCTTCAAGCATCTCTTTTTGTTCAAAATTCATCTGAGAGTTAATTCCTCATGCTTAATAGCTGAGAGCTATGCAAAACAAAAGATTGGTAATGCAGAGGGAGTCATTGTGTTACATGAATAAATCCATCAATTCAGAAAATGATCTCAGAATTCACGGGTATACATATATGGACTTTGGCAGCCAGGCATTGTATAAATATTCAACACTTTATGTTAGATATTGTTTCTAAATATGCATTTCATTCTTGATGAAATAAGAGGCTCTATTAACATCTGAATTCCATCTAATAAAAAAAAGAAAATATAAATGTGCTAGAGTAATTAACTGATTTACATTAATCTTCTTTTCTAAATGTAAGGCTAGGAAAGTATATTTATGTTTAGAATCAAATGCCATGGACCTAATACAGAGCTCAACAAAATAGACTGCTGATTCAAGTAGATTCACCTAGCCAAGGAAATAACCAGACCAAAGTAGCAGCCATTTTGAAGTAGTACAAATTCCTCACTATGTATCTGCAGACGATGTGCTATTGCCATAAAACTGTACCTAATCCTGCAATTCTCCTTCTGTCTCCTGGACTAGAAGCAAGTCCATGAGGAATGGCCAGGGCTTCAGCAGCTTAGTGACCAAGCACTGAAGTAATGCCATGTAAGCTCATTGTAATTTGTACAGTTGGGCTTCTAACTTATGTTGATTGCCTTCTCAATTATATTTCTGGGGTTACAGGTGTTTTGTATAATTTCTTTCCTTATTATATACTTGGAGCCTCAGCAACAGAGATAGAGATAACCTAGCAGAGAGTACTTTCACCATCACAAAAATTGTTTTAAGAGAGTGATGCTGTTACAGAAATTAACTTGTTTGCAGCGTTAAAAAGGCACTTCCAAAGTCAGAGAGAATAAAATGGCAGATATCATATTTTTTAAAAGGATGGTCACTGTCACTTTCATCCCATTGCTCAATGATTTGCTCAAGCGGGCACCAGTAATGTCTTTATTATGAGACTTGTCGTTACTGTTTTTGGCATATTGAATACACCAGGGTAGCTTGCCAGGCTCTGCCATGCAGGGCAGGATACTCTCTGTAGCTTGCTGGGCTCTCTAAGAGGAATGGAGGAATCAAACCCGGATCAGCTGCGTGCAAGGCAAACGCCCTACTAGGTGTGCTATCACTCCAGCCTAAAAGGATGGTAGGATTGTAATATTTTATGGCACAATTTGGGGCAAAAGGAATAGCAGAGAACTATGTAGAGCTTGTGCTCTGAAGCAAATCTTTAGATGGATGGCCAAGGAGTGTTGGATATCATTGGTTTGTCCTTTCCCCCTTGCCACTAGGAGCTTAGGTTTATCAGTCACACCCATCAAAGTGCTCCCGAGTCACTCCCATTCCTTTGTTTATCTGTAACCATTTCTACCAGTTTCTCTGCTCCTCCCTTAATCAAACTCTGTTAATTGGTAAGGTCAGAAATTCCTAGGACACTGAATATTATAACATTGCCTTTCTCTCCTATTTATGCCTTTTGAATAATTTACTTTAAAGCTATGTCTTTTTTGTATAGACACAAGAAGACAATATTATGTTTTTATAACTTAAGACTTAATTGGCCTCGAATATTATTCCCTCCTGGGCATCTGCTTTCTCCACTTAAGCCTCAGTTGCCCTCAGTTCCTAGCACCACAAAGTAGGGTCCCCGACGTGGGACGGGAAGGATCAAGCGGTGAGTTATGTGCTACCCTGGCATCAAGATGGGCCTGGCCAAAGTGCCTAATTCTTAACTATAAGTTAAGAGCTTGATCATAGACAAATGCTGTCATGATCCAATAGTAATTATGAGACTGGGACCCTGCCAGGGATAGGAAAGACTGATCTGGCCTGAGCACTGTAGTCTGAGATTGAGATGGCCCCAGGAGAGCAATTCTATAAGCTTTAATGCATCTCTTATTGTGTCCATACAAAATGATTAATATTATGAATTCTCATATGTTTGCTGGCTGAGGAGAAGAGAAACACATTCATGGGACTCTGCCCTTGGGTGGATCCTCCTGCTGAAAGAGAATTAAGTCCTAGGACAAGCATTCCCTGAGGGAAAAGAACCTTACCCTATTGCTGACCACACCTATGTGTATGCCCCAACCCCCTCATGCTGTGGAGATTTAACTAGGCTGTAAGAGTGGGTTGAGGGGCCAGATCCACGGGGGCCAGATCCACAGATCGAGAGAGAGACGGAGAGCCGGGAGAGAGACAGATCGAGAGAGAGAATGAAGTAGGATGGGGGAGAAAGAAGCAGGGGGTGAGTTCCAGAGGAGAGTGTATAGAGGGAAGATTGGAATAAACTGCAAGTGAGACCAACCATCTTGACTCCATTCCGTCCCTTCCCTCCCCTCGCCCGCGCCCTTTTCTTTTTATTTTTGAGTTTTACACAAAGGAGAAAATGGCTGGACTTACACATCAAAAATAAAGAAAAAATGATATGAAATGAGAAGAATTGCGAATTGATTGCTATCAACTCAAATTTCCTCCAGAAAATGTCATCAACCAATAGAAAGATCACTATCCAACTTCTGACAGATTTTATCTAGTGATTTGGGAAAACAATAGAACAAAAGTCCTAATCTCTCTGCCTTAAATTGGGATATCTATGAAAGCTCCCTCTTTTTTATTTTTATTTTTTTGCTCTTTGGGTCACACCTAGCAATGCACAGGGGTTACTCCTAGCTCATGCACTCAGGAATTAATTACCCCTGTCTGTGCTCAGGCGGTGCTTATGGAAATGCTGGGATTCGAATCCAGGTTGGCCGCGTGCAAGGCAAATGCCCTACCAGCTGTGCTATCCGCTCCAGTCCCGATGAAAGCTCCCTTGATCGGGTCTTTTTCGCTTCTTTCTTCTTCATCCAATTGTTAGAAAGCTTGGCCTATGGTATAAGATCCTTCTGTCTCTGTGTCTTATGGAAAAAAAAAAAAAAACAGAAAGTGGTACTTGCCAAGAGTGATCATGACATTTTTTCACACATCATGCAAGAATACCAAATGATTAATCCACATTTTTACCATATTCACACTGATATTGTCGATGCCATTCTCACCTCCTGGACTTTATGCCATAATTTTCAATTAAAGACATTGGAATTTCTAATCAATTGATATTAGCACTATTTATCTTTCTTTTTCTAGTGTTGTCATCCAAAGAAAAGTGTTCTACCCTGCTACCTACCTGTGTTCATTACTGAGTACAAATTTTTAATATATGCAGACTAAAACAAAGTATCACCTTTGAAATTAGCTCCTTGTACTTAGTCTATTTTAAGACTTCATTCAGACTGAAGCATGAATTAATATATTTTGTCTCTTACAACTGAATAATTATTATATGAACTCCACATTTTGTTTTAATACTCATATGCCAATGAACATTTGGATATTTGCACATTTAATGTTTAAAAATAAAATGTACTTAGGTTTACCATGATGTATATATGCATATATATATATATATTCCTATACATATACATATCACATTCAAGTCGAGTTAATTAACATATGCATCTCTTCTCAGAGTTACCATTTCCCCCATGGCAAAAATTTAAAAATAAAAGAGTTAGGTCATTAACTGAGACCTTCTCACTGAGTTTTGGATACTTAGTCTGGGACAAAGTGATCATTAGTCGACTCTAACCACAGAGAAAATAATTTGCACAATTTTCCCTTTTATTATTTGATCTCAGAAATGCCAGCAACTTTAGAACACAACTCACTATGAAAACTGAGCTCTTTCAAACTGATATTATCTCTGGTTGTTAAATGATTAAAACAAAAATATTTTTAACCATTTCACTGTATCACTATATCACTGTCAATCGTTGCTCATCGATTTGCTCAAGCGGGCACCAGTAACGTCTCCATTGTGAGACTTGTTACTGTTTTTGGCATATCTAATACACCACAGGTAATTTGCCAGGCTCTGCCATGCAGGCGAGATGCTCTCAGTAGCTTGCACGTCTCTCAGAGAGGGGCGAAGGACTCAAACCCGAATTGGGCATGTGCAAGGCAAATGCCCTACCAGCTGTGCTATTTTTAAGCATTTAAATATTTTAAATCACTTTCTATTCTTCTATTTTCTGGTTTTCTATTCCTATTTTAAATTTCTCTATATTTTAAATCACTTTTTAAGACGATAAAATGCATTTAAGAATATAAAACAATTTTAACATATACTTTTTAACATTTGGATTTCAACATCAATTCCCTTTAAGGGATACCCTTTGAAAATAAACTCTTTTTCAAATGGCCCCTTGTAACTCTTCTCTGCAGCAGTGAGAGTGCGTGGTGATTTGAAACACCACTGCCCCGAGTTCTGCTTCAGGTCCCTAAACTTCAATATCCCATTTGGATCTGTCATATTGCCACTGTCATTTCAAGTAGCATTTTATTTATTCTGACTTTCCATTTCCGATCATAACTTGTTTTCCTTCTATAGCAAGCCATGTCTTCTGTTTCTTTTGATTTTAGAAAAAATAAAGGCTATAAGCAGAACGATTGCTCGTGTTATCCTGCAGACTCCAGTGAAACAGGAACTGAGATGAGGACAGGTAACTGCACACACACACACACACACACACACACACACACACACACACACACACACACACACACACTGTCGCCAGAGGCCAGTAAATTATGACCGCAAGTGCAGCCGTATTATTTAAGTACTCTTAAGTTTCTGATGATAAAGCCGTAGCTTATCACCGTGCTGACAGCTACAAAGCCCTGGGACCCTGGTTCCTGTCTTTTCTGTCCGCATCCTCGTCAGCCACATGGAATTTAACACTATACACTGTAAAGCACCCGTCTTAAGAAGCGCTCAAGGAAAGACACGGAACAAAGTGAGTTAAGACCTGATGCCTTGTCAGCGGACGGAATCATTTCTTCCACCAAGCAGCACCTCCTCATTGCCGATGATAAACCAGATTTGAAATTCATAGAGTGCCAGGGACTCTGTCTGATTTATTGATTATCACTGTTACAGAGAAGAAAGAAGACTCATTCTGAGCTTGGAGATAGAAGATTAAAAAGAAATCCAAATTTAGTTTACAATCTCAAATAATTATCTATTTTCGTTTCCTAGTTTCACTTCTATTTGGAAGAAAGACAACTATGTCTGAGGCTAATAGCAAACATTTATAAGAATTTAAATGCGGTTTCAAAAATTTGAAAACAAATATTTACATACATAAGTACATTTGCGGACAGGATATTTTAACTAAGAATGATTAGAGAGTAAAAAGATGAATGATTGGAAAATCAGTAAAGCAAATGATTAGAGCAAAAGTTTTGGTGACTGATTAAAATGCCTTATTACCCATATAAAATATGCATTTGTTGGTCCCAAAGTCAATAAAATATGTAAGATACAGATTCATCATTCTAATAAATAATATTATTGGTTAATATTAAAATAAAATATTTCTTCAAATATGTACCTTTTTGAAATATAGATCACTGCCAGAAGAACAGGTATTTTTTTAAATAGAAATAGAAATACTTTCCTTTTACAAGAATGTAAAGATCAAAACACAGCTGAACTATTTCATGATGATAAAATATATGAAATGTGCCATTAACAATCTGAATATTACATATAATTTTGCTAAAATATAGCATTTGAACTTCAAGATAATTTACAACTCCTCATCAATTTAAAAACAAGTAATTTATACCATGAAATTTGTACATTAATAATTACTTACACAACATTTTTTATACCTCTTCTATCATTATGTAAAAACATATAACTACATAGTAAATCCTTTTTTTTTAATTGCTCCATGCCAGTAGTTTCTTTCTTTTTTTTTTAACTCTTGCCATTTGTACCATGGAAAATAATTTGTGATGAATGCTGAAATTTATAGATTTTTATGTGTTTGCATGAGATGAAATCTAACATGTTGATTAATTTGAATACTTTATTTCAAAGTGGTAGAAAATACATTTAAAAAAGATTATTCTCTAAAAATGAATAATATGTAGTGGATAAAAAATGAAAGAAAAATATAGAAGACATGTATAGATAATTGTTGAACTTATCTGAACTTATTCCTCAGATAAAAATGTTGGTGATACTTTGCTTAATTTCTCATTTATCTGCCTGATTTTTTCTTGAAGAAAATATGATTTGTTATTATTTGAACATTAGCCTATTTTATTTTTTCCTTTCTAATACAAAAATTTCCAAAAAATAGACTTTTCTTTCATACACAGTACATGTATTAGTTCAGAAAGAATATATTTATAGAAAGAAGTCATTTTTATTCTATTTAATTGCATATTCAAGTTTCTACTAAAAACTTCCTTATTTAAAACTAGGTGACCAGCCTATATAATGACTGACTTACCACTTTTTTGTTTGTTTTTGGCCACACTCAACTGTGTTCAAGGATTACTCCTGTCTCTGTGCTCAGGTCTCACTCCTGGTAGGGTAGGGTCCTATGTGGAGCCAAGGATGGAACTTGAATCAGGTCCATGCAAGGTAAGTACCTTACCCACTGTACTATCTCTCTGGCTTCTAAAAGATACTTTTTAGTCTCAGCACATATTTAATTTAATTTTTTAATTAGAAAGGAAATAAATAACTCTAATGCAGAACATTGCAGATGCTTCTAAAACAATGCCAATCTTTTCATCAAACCACTCAAGAGGGGAAGAAGGTTCTTGACTTACAGCATTCAATAAGAAAGAATAAACAATACAGACTGATTTAGGGGAGGGTAAATATTTGAATTGCCAGCCACAGCCACTGACATAGATTTAATTAAGAACAGAAGGTTGGGGAGATAACTCAAAGGGGTGAAGCAAGTATGTTGCAGGTGAGTGTCCCAAAACAAATGTCAAGGAATAATTACGTACATAAATCTTTCCATGCTTAGGTAAAACTTAATGACAGAGAAGCAATATTACACTGTCCCCAAGCAACCAGAGTCATGGGGCCACAGAGGTAGTACAGAAGGTAGGGTGTTTGCCTTGCATGCAGCCAACCTGTTTTCAAAACCCAGCACCCCAGATGGTCTCCCAAGTCTACAAGGAGTGATTCTTGAGCACAGTTCCAGGAGTAAGTCTTGAGCACCACTGGGTATGGATCCCCCGCAAAAAAAGGTAAAAGAAGAAAAACATGTTCAAGAAGTAGCTAAATATTGAAAAATACTTTCAAAATTAACAAAAAAAAATAAAAATTTTCAGTCAATTTTATCCGTCAGTAAAACAGCTGAAAAGATACAATAGTAGGATCTAAATAAAACCTGTGGTGTTTTGGTGGGAATTATTATTGACAAAAATTATGATTTTACCAAAAATTAATTTCTAAGAAAAACATTTTAAATAAATAAAATATGAAAACTATATAAAATGGCATATCTATGGTGATTTTCAAATATACTAGCCATTCTAGAATACAATGTCCCTTGGAAGTATTCTTAGATGAGAACAGAAACACAGTGTTGTATTCAAGAAAACTAAGGCAGAGTATATGTTAACATCTTCGTAAGAGAAGAGCATAAGAGCAAAGGGAATATAGAGGTACAGGAGTTCCTAAAAAGAATATTATTTAAAAGGAAATTCAAGGAATAATCAAATACAAGTCAATATAGAGAAATCGTGCCACTCGCAAAACACATCATGAAAATATACTTTTAGGTTGCTGGGTTTTATTTCATCTTACAAGTGAATTCAAAATACAAATAATAAAATCACTAATTTATCATATACTTTTGTAATAAATAAAAGATCTTATCTCTGAACAAAAACTAAAATAATCCAAAGAACAAAGAAAACACAAACAAAAACCAAGAGAATAAAATGCTAAACATAACATAGATTTGTCAAAAACAGAAAACTGACAATTTTTTTTGGCTTTCCTTTGGTGTCTTTGCCTCCACAACTTGCCGTGCTTGTCATCTGTGTCTGATCTCCACAGAGAACATGCTCCATGGCTCAGAGGAACCACATGAGGGTCTGAGGGATTGAACCTGGGTCAGCCACATGCGAGGCAAGCACTTTAACCTCTGTACTATCTCTTTGGTCCCAATAAACATTTTAAAAAACTGATTAATATAATTCAGACACCAAATAGAAATATCCTCAGATAACACAAAATATTGATGGAAAATACTCTACTAGAAATATGTTATGTTCCACCTAAAAAATATACAATTTTATCATGAAAAAAGAAAACCTAAAGGAATTTTAAAAACATGTGGTATATTGCATAAATATGAACCTAAGAAAAGCTGAGAGCAAAGCGTTCAAAGATTGCTTTTTCTAAGAATAGCAAGTATTACAAAGATAGCAGAAAATAGCAAAATTAGGTAAAAGATTAGACTTTAAATCAAAAAAGCATTATTGGAATTGAAGTGGAATATGCCTAGTGGTAAAAGACTCAATTCTGGGGCATGAGAGATTACACAGACATCAAGGTGCTTGCAGTGCAAGGCTGTGCAGAGTACTTAATTTTACTGTTTTCTGCTATGTTTGTGGTCCGGAGCACTGAGTCAGGATTAATCTTTGGCCATTGTCAAGTTGGCCCACAAAGAAGGAGACAAAAAAAAGTGCTATTTCTTTAGAGACAATTTTTTTAAATTTAGATAATAAAACTATTTAAAATAAAATGAACAAAGATAGAAGTTTAATTAGAAAATTTCACAATCAGAATAAAGCACTTTAACAAATATTTTTCATATTTAATAATATAAAATAATAAAAGAAAAATATAAAAAATAAAATCATATTCAATTGGAATAATTAAAAGTTTCAATAATAATATATAGGGCATACACCTCCAAAGAGAAGATTACTCTATTTTTTAATGAAGACGGTATAATTAGGAAAATTAACCATAGTTGGGGCAAGGAGGGTGAGTTGCATTTTAAAGATATAAATTAAAAGAAAGATTTTTCAAAGTGATAAAAAAAAATCACCAATCTTTGTACGAATTCTTTAAAGCAAGATGAAAAATAGCAATCAAGTCTGAAAAAAAAGACAATAATAAGCATAACATCAATAAAAATTAGTTTAAAAGAAAACAAACACAATGAAGTGGTAAAGAAAATTTAATGTTTCGGTAAAACTATATGTAAATAATCAAGAATAAAAATATGAAGAAGCATATTTTTTATAAAAATAAGAGAGCTTTTTGAAAACTTAAATGCAAACTTTAATATTTAGATTAAGCCCTCTTGCCCAAGCACAATTTATTAAAATTAACAGAATCTAAATCTAGAAGTTGAATGATACTAATTCAAGAAAGTAGGTTGGGAATTTAAAACTGCTAACGATTTCTTATGAAATGTTCAAACTGTTAACATTTTAAAACAAAATTATACTTGTCTTCCAAGACTTCTACAGAGCACAGTGAAAGGAAAACACTTCTCTCAATTTCTTTTATGAGATCAGCTCACCCTTGATAACAAACTTGACAATGGTAATATAAAAAAATTACACCAACCTCTGTTATAAAACACAATTACAAAATTTCAAACAAAGTAATTGAGCAAAATTATTAACAAATTATAAATAAAAGGGTTTGTTCTAAGAAGATGTTAGGAGAACAATGGCTTCCCCATGATCTTTATACCCTTACCCTTCAAATCTGTGATAATATTAACACATGTGGTATAAAATACTTTGCTGATGCAACTGAGTGAAAAGATGAATGACCTTAGGTCATTCAGGTGTTATCACGAAGAGCTTTTATCAGATAGAAGCCGGAGTATAAGAGTGTTTTGAAGGTAGTAGTAACATGGTGAGAGTTCCTATAAAAATGTTCACCTGTATAATAAAAAAAAGAATTTTGCAGATATAATTATAGCTAGGGAGCTAAAATGAGGAGATTTATTTGGGTTACCTGGATGTCACCCTCATCCAATTGTTAACTTTTAGAGAACCTCCCCTGGATAGGTCAGATAACTGTTAGATAAGAAGAATTTGAGTTGGATCTCGGTGACTTTGGAAATAGAGGGAGTCAACAACTAATGAATGCATGACCTCTGGAAGTTAGGAATAGCTACCAACTGAGTTCATAAGAAGATGAAAGTCTCATTTATGTAACCACAAGAAATGGAATCTTCCCAGTCACCCAAAGATTCAAGAAAAGGATATTTCTGCAGAGTATAGAATGGAGCTAGATCCTGCCTATTCAGCTCATTCCTGCCTTTATTTTACCCACTTGAGGCATTTATTAGACAGTTAAGATAAAGCACTGTAAGATAAATGGGTTTGTAAATTGCTAAATATGTGGCAGCAATAGAAGTTATGGACCAATGAGGTGGTCCAGGGCCCACAGTGCCGGGGGCGACTCCTGGCATTGCGCTGCTGCTCTCTTCCTGTTGAGCTAGGAGGACCACGTGATGCCAGCAAAGCAATAGGAAATTAAAGCAGAGAATGAAGTGTTAGACATTTAATGACACTAACAGTGGATTTAACACAAAGAAGAAAAAAATCATTATCAATAAAGTGTCATTCAATAATGTAAAGTGTCTTCATGATACATGTGGCAAATTAGAAATCTAAAGATACACCCTTAATGTTTTAAGGGGAAGCTGCACTAAATTATTTTTCCCAAAAGTTGAAATGTTGAAATTTCATTCTTAGAGAATAAAAAGACATAATAATCACTATTGTCATTTCTTCATAAGAAAAACAGTGACAAAGTAAGAAAAGATGGAGTCAATATGGCAAATTAATCATGGCAGGATAATCATATCCTCCAACTGTTTCTGAATCTATGCTTTTGCAATGTGACTTTGCTGCTCCCAAATTGTGCTGTAGATAGAGATCATTATCGATTCCTTGAATATAGGTAGGCTGTATGAATTATTTTGACTAATAAGATATAACAAAATTAATAAAATAGATCTCAAAAAGACTTGCAACTTCTGTGCTTCAGCTCTTGGTCTCTTCTTATTTTGGCCATGAGGAAATCAAAATAATTAAAAAAAAAAACCCTTGAATTATGGTTCAGGTGATGAAAGCCAAAGGGTAGCAAAGCCGAAACAAAAATAACAACAAACAAACCAAATCACTGTCACTATTATCCTGTTGCTCATCGATTTGCTCGAATGATAGCGCATCGGGTAGGGCGTTTGCCTTTCACATGGCTGACCCAGGTTCAAGTCCTCCAGCCCTCTTGGACAGCCCGGCAAGCTACCGAGAGTATTCTGCCCACATGGCAGAACCTAGAAAACAACCCGTGACGTATTCGATATGCCAAAAGCAGTAACAACTAGTCTCACAATAGAGACGTTACTGGTGCCTGCTGGAGCAAATCAATGAGCAACAAACAAACCAAATAAATAAATAAATACAATTTAGAAAGGTATATCACTGGCTACCAACTTATTTAAAGCCAGGAAAGAGAACCCAACCAAGTTTAGTAGTCATCTCCCTGGTCCACCTCTGCCTACGAACATGAATAAACTTTTATGAGAAGAAAATTCCAGAAAATATACACTCATGAGAAACAGGTATCCATATACACACACAACACATACATACAAATATATGCTTATATATATTATTTTATTGAGTTATTGCAATTTAGGTGTCATGGTGCTAATATTTCCACCTTTGGTATTCAAAGTCAATACAACTTTAGCCCTACCAAAGTTCTGAAAATCCTTCACCTTGCCCTGATGTCATGTGACTTCCAGTCAGCCTCTGCCTCTTCTCTCAACTTCCACAGCAGCTTCCTAATCTATGTTTGGTTCAAAAGCCAAGGGATTGTCCTCTACTTGACATGATGCCCTCCAGCCCCATCCAAGTTGAGAGATTGCATTTCACTGTGTATATAAGCTACTCATACGGTGGACATTTGGATGGTTTCTCTATCCTGATTATTATACTCAGCGTTGCAATGAACATGGTGTAGATTAAATCTGTTTGAGTAAATGATTTTGTGTTCTTGGGAATCCATGCTGAGAAGTGGTATTGATTGCTGTGTCATATGGGAGCTCTATTCTTAGTTTTTAAACAAAGTTCCTAATACTTTTCCATAGCTTCGATGCCATGTCAGTCTCACCAACAAATAAAGCAGGTTTCCTCTCTTTCTCTCTCTATCTTTCTTTCTTTCCTTCATTCATTCTCTTTCCTCTCTTTCTCTCCTTCTTTCTCTCTTTCTCTTTCTTTCTTTCTTTCTTTCTTTCTTTCTTTCTTTCTTTCTTTCTTTCTTTCTTTCTTTCTTTCTTTCTTTCTTTCTTTCTTTCTTTCTTTCTTTCTTTCTGTCTCTTTCTTTCTTTCTTTGTCTTTCTTCCTTTCTTTCTTTCTTCCTTTCTTTCTTTCTCTTTCTTTTTTTCTCCCTTCCTTCCTTCCTTCCTTCCTTCCTTCCCTCCTTCCTTCCTTCTTCCTTCTTTCTTCCTTCCTTCCTTTCTGTCTTCCTTTCACATCCCCCACCAAAAATAGTTATTTGCTGTATTTTTTTAACTGCTTTATTTTTAACATATGCCATTCCCACTGGTGTGAAATGATATACCATTGCCTTTTTTTTCTTTTGCATTTGCCTGATAATAAGTAACCCAGAATACTTTTTCATATGCCTATTGGCCATTCTATGCCTTCTTCAGAGAAGAGTGGTTCATATCTTCTCCTCATTTGAAAAAAATTAATATTTTAACCCCTTTTTTGGTGAGAGGGGAATGGTGGGGACATACCTCTTGATTCCCAGGGTTTACTTCTGTCTATGCACTTAGGAATTACTCATGGTAGTATGCAGGGACCATATGGGATGCCAGGGATCAAATCTGAGTCGATCAGTTGCAAGGCAGACCTACCAAATGTACTTCAGCCTCTACCCATTCTTTGATGGGCTTATTGATATTTTTTTGAGTTTTGGCAGTACTATGTATGTCTTAGATATTATGGTCTGCAAATATGGACTACATAAAACTAGAAATTTCTACATGGCAAAAAAAAATGTAGACTAAAATTAAAAGACACCCTAAATAATAAAAAACAATTTGAATCAGTCACTGTAAACAATTCAGTTCAGAGTACTTAGATATTAAGCATTATCTGGACAATGGATAATTTATAGGAAAGATGAAGGAGGTTACAGAAAAAAATATGATGCAGATCTAGCCACACCTAAACAGGAAATTGTATCCAACTACTTTCAATGAAGAAATATATCTATACAATACTTAGGAAATAACTAGAAGTTAAAAATATGTTTACTATTTTTTTTTCTCAAAATAACTCAAAATATGGATGAAATTGACCGATCCCTGTATTTGGGTCCAAGTCAGAAATGACTCAATGATTAAGTCTGACTAGTCTTTTTAGTAATTGGCTATTATAGAATGGAAAATTAACCAATAATAAGTGAATAATGTTAGAGAGATGAGCATGTTCAAAACAACAACAAACTGTTTATAAGAAAAAAACAGTAATTATTATCACAGATTATATTTTCTGGTTCAAAGAGCAGGAGCTTGGAATTCTCCTGATACATAGCTGTTTGCTGGTATCTGACAAATTCAACTTCCTGGAACTGCTCAATGCCCGTTGTTCTTTTGCCTCTCTACTACTACATTTATCTTCAAGAAAGTAAGACCAAGGAAAATAAGTGCTCCCTGCTTATCCATCTTGATAAGTTAATGCTTCTCTATGCCTGCAGCCTTGTACATTAATGTTTTGAGCAAAATCTATAGGTCAATCAATCTTCTGCTTCAACCAAAGTGCCAATCTGTCATGTATAGTAATGTACTTCTCTCCTCTAACCAAATTTTTAGACTCTGAAGTTATTTTTCCAGATGATCATGTCAGTGTGCTATATGACAGAAAACAAGTCATATGTTAACTATGTTTGCACACAACTTGATAAGGATCACCACAGAAAAATACTTGGATAGAAGGTTATATTAACATAAATATCACGGTCACAAAATCCTGTTAATCATTGATTTCTCGAGTGGGCTCAGTAACCTCTCTATTTGTCCATTCCCTGAGATCTTAGAAGTCTCTCTCCACTCGGCCCTCCCAAGGATGTCACACTGGAGGCACTTTCAGGGTCAGGGGAATGAGATCCAGCTTGTTACTGGATTTAGCATATGAATACACCATGGAAAGCTTGCAAGGCTGTCCCAGGTGGGCAGGAAACTCTCAGAATCTTGCCAGTTTCTCCCAGTTGGAGAAATAGGCTACAAACTTGCTTTTAAGTCTCTGGATGTTGGTCGTTGATGGGATTACACACACCTGGGTTCTTCTGCCGGTACCTTCATGCGTGAGGCCTGTCCAAACATGTGGAGAAGGGCCTGGAGCATAGCTGTAGCTAAGTTCCGGTGATCTTCCGCTGCTAGGAGCTCTGCTCGGGGTGGGGAGGGAATTTGGAGCCCATCCCCTCTGAGGGGCCGCAGGGAAGACAGCCAGTCGTGAAGGCAAGATTCTCTGCATCTCTCTCTTCTGGGAGCTTGCTTTTATGTCTCTGGATGTTGGCTGTTGATGGGATTACACACACCTGGGTTCCTATATATACCCAGGAATATAAATGTATTCTTATTATAATTATCTGGACACTAAAAACATTTTACAAAGTCTCAATATTACATAATCTACAAAAGGATAATAAATAACAAAGTTTCTTTATATTTTGAAACAAAGATAAGATTTATTTCCAGTATTTTATAAGAATACAAAATTACCTATCTAGTTAAATAAAATTATCTGTTAGGAGTATATAAACTGTAAATAAAAAGATAATTGTTTCTTTACATAGACAATAGTATTCCCAATTCAACCTAGGGAAATTTACTTAAAGTTGCTTAGTCACATCATCTTTTCTTATTAAATGTACTAATAAAACTTGCTAAGACTAATAGAAAGTCATAGGTAAATGCTTGTTTTTTTGGGGGGTGACACATGGCGATGCACAGGGGCTGCTCCTGGCTCTGCACTCAGGAATCACTCCTGGCGGTACTCAGAGGATCATATGGGATGCTGGGAATCAAACCCGGGTCGGCTGTGTGCAAGGCTAACACCCTACCCACTGTGCCATCTCTCCAGCCCCAAATGCTTGTTCTTTAACATGCATCAGATATTATGTTTAACGCAAGGGAGACACTGGATCAATTAATTTAAATTTAATCAAAATCTTCTCTAAATTAGGTAATGAAGTATATGAAAACTACTTAGTAAAATATTGATTCAAGTACCTACATGATCAGTGCCAGGCCTCACTTATCACCCCTCTCATTGGAAATGTGACAAAACTGTGGTATATCTGATTTTATCGACACCAGTGTCAGCACTTTATACTGAATGTACCCAAATTACTCTGATTATTAGTAGGTGAGATTGGTTGGATTAGATTATTTCAATTTTTGTCAAACTCAGTACAGTCTCCAAGAAAGGAATTATATCATACCAATCAAAAAGATGCGCCAGGTGGCCAAACAGAGCATAGTTTAGTATTAGAATTCATAGTAATTTATCTTCATAGCCCTGTAATTGTTCTGTTCAAATAAAAGTAAAATATCATCCCCAGAGTTGATATAAACCTTTGGCTGCCCTACAACTTTTAGTTGGATACTTATGTCTCATGGTCTAACCCATTGACCTGAAATATTAAATCTGTCAAAACACACTAACTGAAAGCAACTGAATCGATGTGTTCCTCTAGTGTATGTTACCCGGTATAAAAGTGACCTTTATCATTTGTAATTTTGTAGACTGTAATTCCCTTAATCCTCACCTTTACTCATATTCTTCGTCTCTTCCTTTTTCTCTCACCGTTCCCCAGTCCCTCATTTTTTTTTTGTCTTGGTAGAGGAAAAAAAACACTTTAAACAGATATATATCTTAACTGGAGTCAAGATGCCAAAGCAAATTTTCCTGAATGTGTAATATTTATGAACTTTCTTTGGGACAATTTGTCCAGAAATGTGTCAACTTGCTATAAATATTACTAATAAAATCACAGCAGATCTATCCATTTTAATAGCTTCAAATACAGTAATGGATCTCTATGTGGACCTCACAATGGCCTTTCATATCTACCCTAAGAGGATTAAGAGAAAGAGAATAGATACCATCTTGTGGTAAATATCTTCCACACACATTATTAAAGAAAGGGATGGTTTTAGATCTTCTCAAAGATATAGGAAACAAAAGAACAAGAACACATAAGCAGAGAGATAAAATAATGTGGTTAATATATGCCATTTATCAAATAATCCTAGAATAGCATAGAATAAAGGTTCTGAAACTTTTGATTTAATATTGGCTTTCAGAAACTTTTCTGAAACTTTTGATTTTACAATTGGCTTGAGTACTAACCTAACTTTACTTTTATCGTGCCCTGATAAGATCTAAGTTGAATGTATCCGGGCTGAGCTGAAGACTCTTTAAAGGAATAACCCTGTACTTCCATAGCTTTGCAAGGGTTCTTAGCAAGTCATATTTCACCTCTAATTAATACTGGATTTGGCCAAAATGAAATAAAAATCTACTCACATTTTTTTCCATTAAAGAACATACTAAATGAAAACATAAAATACCATAATATTTCTATATTAAGAATATTTCATAATTCCCCACTCATGGAAAAATTAGTAATTCCATATCTACTTTTCTCTGAAAAAAAAAGAAAAATTTGCTTCATTTTCTTCTACATGCTAAACTAAATACATAGAAGAATTAAATGAAAATCTTAAATGAAGACTCCTTCTAAAGATCACTGGAAAATTAAGTAAATAGAAAATCAACTTATCACTAGTGAATTATTTTTTAATGATCCCCAAAAGAGGAAAATACAAGATGCTATTTCCACATGCTGCAGTTTCTGACATGCACTCTTGACTAGTAACACGGATAGTCAAGATTATATTCTAAACATTTTGATCCATGTTCTTTGTAAATGCCAAGGGGCATAGGTGAATGTGTGTGCCATGAATCTCAGCCTCCTTGAAAGGATTGTGGATTTTGCTTCTAAAATCTAACTATATTTTCCAGCCTGTTGACATTCAGTGTAAATTTACTCAGCATCAGCATATTTCAATGGTTAGAAAAACTTTGTGGAAATAATATAAAAGATGAAAGTTTCTATTTGGTGATCCATGCAGCTAATAAGAAGGACTTCCAGGGCACTGGAAAAGTATTATAAGGGTTAAAGTACTTGCTTTGCATTCAGCTTCCCTGGTGCTCCCTGTGGCTCTCTGAGCACCACTAGGATGATCCCTGATCACAGAATCAATAATAATCCCTGAGCATCATAGGGATTACTATTGATTTGTAATCACTCACCCCATTTGCCAAAAAGAATGGGGCAAAAGAGATATCAAAAAGTTTAGTGAACACGTGGCGCACACCAAACCTGAATTTGATCCTGGCATTATGACTTCCCAGAAGGGTGACTCTGGTGGCCTCAGCACACAGCCACAGGCCTTAACAGTGAACTACCTGCCAGGTTCGTTGTGTACAGCTGAGGGTGACCTTGAGCCTCCCAACACTGTTTGGGAACATCTCCAAACCCAACACTTCTGGTTCCAACTCAGGGTTAATTATCTTTGACCATCAAATTTAAGCTGTGAAAATTTCAAGCTGACAAAAGTAATAGAACAATAAAATATCTGAAATGGGCTTTGCCCTGAGTTTGGTTGAATATCACTAGGCAATGTCAAAACAGTAAAACCATTATAAACTCTCTCCTTATCCTTCTCCCTCCCCCTTTCCCTCCCTCTCTCTATCTCTCTCTTTCTCTCTCTTTGTCTCTCTCTCCCTCCTTCTCCCTCTCTCTCTCCCTCCCTCTCTTCCCCCTCTCTCTCTCCCTCCCCCTCTCCCTTTCTCACTTTCTCTTTCTCTTTCACATAACATATACATATATATGAAATTTGTCTGTTTTTATTTTCCCCCAAGATTAGTACATGAAGGCTTGTTAAAAAAAACAACTTAACATTATACATGAAATTCAACATGCTTGTAATGGATTGTCATTTTAATAAGAAACATTAGAAAGAAAGAAATGTCAATATTAATGTTAAAATAACCCAAGCCCTCTCTCCTTATCCAAATTTTGCTAAGTATTGACCTTTGCTTAAAATATATTATACACAAATATAAAATTGCACATAGAAAAATAATATTTTCTTTTATCTGCAATGCAATATGTACATTATTTATATTGTCTCCAATTTCTAGGTATTGCTAATAACAACTTTTAAAATCATAAGTATAATTGTATAACTGAGACTTAAACCTGAAAGCTTTGTAACTTTCCACATGGTGATTCAATAAAAGAATAAAAAAATAAAATCATAAGTAAGTTACATTTTGTAATTATCAAATCACAAAGGTTAAAATGTATATTAAGTGCCAAATGTAAAAAATCATTTAATGACTACCACAAAAATATAGACTTCAGTTCTGAAGGGAGTTAATTGAGTTAAAAGCTGTACCCAACTATTTCCCAGCCAAATAAATTGGGCAAGTGTTTTAAAAATCTCTGCCTCAACTTCTTTACCTGTAAAATGAGGACAGTATGTTTTTAATTTATGGAATTATTTGTTTACTATATAACTCTATCATTTACTTCACAAGAAATGCTGAGGATGTCTTATACATGTAGCACATAGGAAGGAAATGAAGTTTAAAATAGCTGATGTGTGAATATAATTAAAAATGGGCTGATGGTGAGGCAATATGGAAAGGGAATTCTTGACTTCTCAGTTCACCGTGTGTGATGAACTTGGCACCATTGAAACTGACAAGTAAAATAATAATAATAATAATAATAATAATAATAATAATAATAATAATAAACTCAGCTAACTGAAATTAGAGAAGCCATCCATTTTTAGGGCCTGAGAGATAGTACAGAGGGTAGAGTGGGTGTTTGCCTTGTATGCTGCTAACGGGTTCGAGCCTCAGCACCACATATGGCCCACTCAAACCTCCATGAGTGATCCCTGAGCCAGAAGCAAGCCCTGAGAGCTACTGGGTGTGCAACTCCCCTCAAAAAAAAAAGGCCCGAGAGTTAGTACCTTGGGTAGGGTGCTTACTTTACATGTATCACACCCAGGTTCAGTCCCCGTATCTTACCCCTATCCCCCCACCAAACATTGCCAGTAGTGATTCCCTGAGTGAATAGCCAGGAATTAGGCGGGTGTGGCCCCTAAACAAAAGCCAACAAATGCCCCCAATCTTTAGAAACATGATAACCACAACTATGGCATTTTTTTCTATCTAAAAATAATTTAGAAATAAACACTATAGCAATTAAATGCATTTATCTCTCACTCTTTCTTTTCTGTATGCTAAAGCACTATAAGCATTGTTATGGCTCTTTTTAGATTTTATCATAATATGCTCCTCTTCCGGAAGCACCTTACCTATTTCTTCTTGACCCCTGAATTGTTTAAGCTGCAACAACAACAAAAAAAAGAGGTTGAGTTTTTGGCATCAACTCTCATGATACTTAAAATTTTATGAGCTTTACTTATGATTGCAAACTGCATTACTCAGAGAGCAACTGGGGAGTATCATAAAAATAGAAGAAAGAAATGACATCAGCAAAATTGACAAAGTAGGGCTTTTCTCTCTTCCTCATGAAAACACCAAGACGGACAATAACCTCCAGGTAATTTTAGACGTGTGGAACCAAAGAGTCCAACAGAGGCGTTCCAGCTCAACATCAGAGGCCTTGGGGATGATGTACTGCAGAGGGAGAGGAGGAGTGCTTCATTTTTTACATTTTATTCCTTATTCGGAGTGGGAAACGCACTGCCCAGACAAGAAAGCAGGCGCTTGAGAGTGAACCCCAGGCTTCCCCACTGTGTGAGCTCCTGCTAATGAGATGCCCTTCTTCCTCCCCATTGCAGAGCACAGACAGGCCTGGTGACAGTGGGATGGCTGAGAGAAGGGCTGCGACAAAAGCGTCCCAGGGTCTCCAGATTCAGTTCACAGACACCACCAGAAAAGCTGCTCAAGGGGCCGGAGCGATAGCACAGCAGGTAGAGCGTTTGCTTTGCACGCGACCGACCCGGGTTCGATTCCCAGCATCCCATATGGTCCCCTGAGCACCGCCAGGAGTAATTCCTGAGTGCAGAGCCAGGAGTAACCCCTGTGCAAACCCCTGTGCATCGCCGGGTGTGACCCAAAAAAGCAAAAAAATGGGAAAAAAAAAGAAAAAGAAAAGCTGTTCTAGTCACCGGGATGCCTCACCTGCAGATCCCGCCCCCCATGCATGGGTGCACCCAACACTCACCTCCCGTAGCTGACTCCCCCGTGTGTGCTCTTGAGGCTCTGCACAGAGCTAGTGAGCGCGCTGAGAAAGCCAGCTGACTCTGCAGTGCTGGGGAAAATAATGCATGGGCTTGAACTTTCAACACTGCCCTAGGGAAGGAAAACAGGAGGCTGTCAGCATGGGCCTGGCGCGACAGGATTGGGAGAAGGCCTCCAATCTTAAGCATTTCCCCGCAGAGGGAAGGAGAAATGTGGAGTAGGCATTCCCATAGAAAAAGTCGGCCAGAACTTCAAGATCCCTTGCAGGGCGGACAGAAGGTATTTCTCTTCCAAGCTGCTAAGTAAAGATCAGGGAAGGTGATTGATATTCAGATGTGAGGCAGGAGAGCAGTGAGAGGTTGCATAGAAAATCAGGAGACAGGGCACCACCAAAGGATATACACTGGTGTTCCAAAGGAATTGGGAGTTGTACTTTGCCCAGTAAAGAGTTTAACAGGAAGAAAGCTAAGAAAATTACAGAAAAACAGGAACCAGGGCAATAGGGTAGTAGAGGGCCACTTGGTTCACACTCAGTTGGCCAAGGTTCAATCACTGGTACCTCTTATTGTTCCCCAGAGTCTGTGAGAAGTAATCCTTGAGCACAGAGACAGAAGGACAGTTGGGTGTACCCCAAAACCTCCAAAGACAGTTCAGTGAATCAGACAGATGGAGAAATAGAGATAGTATAGAATGACACATAGCTATAGGCATATGTATATGTTTTTATATGTATAAAGAATTATATGGATTTATATATATGTATATATGATGAAATATTAGTCTGTGAAGAAGAATATACTACTTGGAGTAACAAGGATAAATGTAAAGAACATTATACTAAGTAAAATTACTTAAGATAGCTATATTATCTTTTTATATGTGACATGTTAAAAAAAATCTAAATTGGGGGCTGGAGCTATAGCACAGCAGATAGGGCATTTGCCTTGCATGCGGCCAACCCGAGTTCGATTCCCAGCATCCCATCTGGTCCCTTGAGCACTGCCAGGGGTAGTTTCTGAGTGCAGAGCCAGGAGTGATCCCTGTGTGTCACTGGGTGTGACACAAAATGCAAAAAAAAAAAAAAAACCTAAATTGATAAGAACAAAGATTGAAATGGACCCGGGTTACTAGGAAGTGGGAGTGTGGAAGAAGGGGAGATATTGGCCAAAGTTGTACCCTTTTGAGAATATAAATTCAAGCATAGAAACTATAATCAATAATACTGTACTATGTACTTGAAATTTGCTATAACATAGTCAAACATTATTTTACACGCAGAAAGAGTAACTATGTAAATGAAGAAATGAAATCATGAACAAAATCATGATAACCATTTCTAAAAGTTTATATTTCAAATCATCACTTTATACACTTTAGATGTTTTTATTTGAAAAGTATACTTTAATAAAGCTTAAACAAATTGATCAATACCATTAGATACATAATAAAAATATAACAATTTCATCTTTACAAATGTCTTTTTTGATTTTATTTTAAAAATAAAAATAGAACATATAGTCTATGAATTCTGTCATAACTTTGGAAAATTAAAGCCTTTTGAGTATTTCTTATTATTCTATGTCCAAACTTATCTTAAAATTCCAAAAAGATTATTTTGGGAGTTTTCCACTTCTCTATTTCTTTTGTTTGTTTTTAGACCATGCCTTACTGTTCTCAGGGATTTTCCATGGCTCTGCACTCAAGGTTACTCCTGGAAAGCTATGAAAACCACATATAGTATGGGGGATTAAATCTAGGTCATCTGGGTGAAAAGTAAGCATTCTACCTGCTATACGGTCTCTCATGCCAAGACTTTCCCACTATTTTACTAAGTTAAATCTCTTTTACAGGATTTCAGTAAACTTGGAAAAAAGGTTTCCAAAACATTTTTTTTTTACTTTTAGAAAACAGAAATGAAATAAGACTGAAAAGACAAATAATCAATGACAATTAATGATACATAATTCCTAGTTTGTTACACCATTATTTTGTATTCCTAAAGATGATAATAAAATGTAAAATGTTAATGTTGAACAATTAGAAGTTTTCATTTTTCTTGTATCTTTAAAGCACGGTAGTCCCGTTGTTCATCAATTTGCTCAAATGGGAACCAGTAACTTCTCCATTGTGAGACTTGTTACTGTTTTTGGCATATGGAATACACCACAGGTAGCTTGCCAGGTTGCAATCTGGGCAGGATACTCTAAGTAGCTTGCCAGACTCTCCAAGAGGGATGGAGGAATCAAACCCGGGTTGTCTGCATGCAAGGTAAACGCCCTACCTGCTGTGCTATCTTTAAAGCAAGTTACATAAACACCCATGCATGATTTTGTCTATGTCTATAGCATTTTGCTCCTTTTAAGCCATAAACAAGCTTTCTTGCAGAAAACATTATTGCCTTTAAAATTAAACAAGCGATTTTAATGCAAGATACAAGTTTTATTTGGTCTGGGGTAAGTAGGAACTTTAAAAATCAGACTACACTTATACGAGTATAAGCCAGTGGAAGCAGTAAGTTTTTGTATCTATACACTAACTTAAGTTAGCAAATATCTCTAATATTTCTTCAAAAACAAATATTGATTATGGATATAGAAAATGTTATCATAATATCAATTTTATTTTTAAAACTATACTAAATATAGATATTTAGGGTATCTGCCTTGCATGTGCTGACCCAGGTTCAAATTCAGCACCCATATGGTCCCCAGAGTCCCGACAGAGTGATCCATGAGGACAGAACTAAGAGGAAAACCTGAGCATTGCATCATTTGGGTGTGGCCCCAAAGCAACAACAACATACAGATTTAGGGCTACTAAATTTTATACAAATGTTTTTAATTGAACAATGAACTTCCTGTGAATTGATATACCTCCCAGTGCTGACTTTCTCTTCAGATCTAAGAATTTTAGGTTTTTATGTCACACCGGCCATGCTAAGTGCTTACTCCTGGCTTTGCACTCAAGGAACTCTCCTGGCAGGCTTCAGGGACCACCTGGGGTTCCTGGGATCAAATGCAGGTCAGCAGTAAGCAAGGTAAATGCTCTACTCTCTGTACTATGGCTCTGGCCCCATATTTTTATTTTTCCTTATTTTTTATGCTATCATCAGACTATATTCTCACTTTACATGATATAAAGAACCCTTCCATGACTGTTCAAATATAATCACCATTAAGTTTTTCATTTGTATGAAGTATTGCTTTATTTTTTCTCTCTTTCTCTTGTTTCCATCCTTCTTTTCTGCTGGCTGCCCTCCTGCCTCTCCTACATCTTTCCTCCCCACCTTCTACTGTTGCCTTTATCTGTCTACTTTTTTTGTTTTTTTTAAATTTTTTTTTTTTATTGAATCACCATGTGGAAAGTTACAAAGCTTTCAGGATTAAGTCTCAGTTATACACTGCTCGAACACCCATCCCTTTACCAGTGCACATATTCCACCACCAAGAACCACAGTAAACCTCCCCCCCCAACCCCCTCTCGGCCTGTGTAGCTGATAAATTTTACTTTACTTTCTCTTTACTTTGATTACATTCAATATTTCAACAAAAAACTCATTATTATTGTTTGGAGTTTCCCCCCCCACCAAAGTCAGACCTGCTGGAAAAGAAGCATTTGATAGTTTGTTTTCCATTACTGAGGATGAAGAAATATGAGGTTGTGTGGGCACAATAGGGGCCGTGATATTTTTGATTTCTGTATTTTAGTATTTTAGTAACTAAGTCCAGAGAAATTTCTGCCAGAAGTTGCATCATTGCAAGCTCATACCTCTCTGCTACTTTATATTCGACATATGAGTGCAATCTTTCTATGTCTGTCTCTCTCTTTCTGACTCATTTCACTCAACGTGATACCTTCCATGTTGATCCACTTATTTGCAAATTTCATGACTTCATCTTTTTCTAGCAGCTGCATAGTATTCCAATGTGTCTGTCTACTTTTTGTCCCTGTCATTTGCCAGCTGTCCAGTGTCCTGTCTCAGTAGTTACCTGTGTCCTTATATTTTTCTAAGTTCTAGTAAATGGTTAACACAAGGGGCAGTTAGATATACATTTTTTATACCTATAATAATGTAGGATTTGCAAAGTAAGCACAAAAAGTTGACAAATCAGATGAAGTGGAAAAATTTTTACATTGCAATATAATAAAGAGTTATGCAAATATGCTCTCCCTTTACCCCCCTCAAGATATCTGGTTGTCCATATTTCTGGATCACAGGTAAGTTTAATAATTGAAGTCACCAACTTAGGGGACTGCTTTATCTGACTGTACACTCTTCTACTCTTAGCTAAATTTCTGAGGCGGAACAGGCACAAAGTCATCCAGCCTGTGACTCTGTGACAAGCCCTAACAGCAGGAAGCACTGGCTGGACTCAAGGCACCCAGCGGAGAAGGTGCACCGGCCTCTGGTTCTAGCCCATGAGTGTGATGATTCATCCCCAGACTATACAGAAACCACGGAGAGGGCAGGAGAGACGTGTCATCTGACTTCCCAGATGATCTGAGCTCTGTCAATGCAGCGCCTCTATAGCAGACCCAGAAGTCACCCTAAAACTAAGATCCAACCGCCGGATCAGCGCTGCTGACCTCACCACATAGCTTCAGTGCGTATTTGTCTCCTTGTGTCACAGCTCACTCCTGACTGTCTTCCCAGGCCACTCTACCTCCCCTCCTTGCTTTCCACCAATTCTTAATAGTTCCCTGCAGTAAAGCACCTCTCTCTGAAACAAGGGCACTGAATTCTATTTCCCTCCCTGTCTACTTTTTGCCTATATGTTATCTATCATCTCTGTCCCTCCCTCTCCTCTATTTTCTGTTAATTACTCATCATGCTCTTATCCTTGTACTGATTTATTTTCCAGATAAACATAAAATAATGTGTGTGGGATTTTGTAATTGGGTATGATCGTATCACGATCACGAAATCCTGTTAATCGTCGATTTCTCGAGCGGGCTCAGTAACCTCTCCATTCGTCCTTTCCCTGAGATCTTAGAAGTCTCTCTCGACTCTACCCTCCCAATGATGTCACACTGGAAGCTCTTTCAGGGTCAGGGGAATGAGATCCAGCTTGTTACTGGATTTAGCATATGAATACACCATGGGAAGCTTGCAAGGCTGTCCCATGTGGGCAGGGAACCTCTCAGAAGCTTGCCAGTTTCTCCCAGAGGGAGAAGTAGGCTACAAGATATCGGCTGTGTGCTTCTGGGAGCTTGCTTTTAAGTCTCTGGATGTTGGCCGTTGATGGGATTACACAAATCTGGGTTCCTCTGCCAGAATTATATTATATGATCATATAATAATAATAATAATAATAGCTTGTGGATATTTTTAATGGTCAACAAGCGTGCTCCAAAAATGTATTTCCAGAAATCTCTTCAATCTTTTCTAATGTAACAATAAATATTTTTCTAAGGTTTTGCTATTATAGAAAATATAATTGTACAGATAATTTTTGTCTATGGTATCACTAATTTCTTGGAACTGAAATTACTGTTCCACAATAGAGATTTTGAATAACTCGTTTCCTACAGTTACATCAAACTTCCTCTTCCTCCTGAAGTGAATTAGAATAACCATTTTCCTCATACCCTTGCCTCAAATGTTATTCTTTATTTCCTTCTGACAGTTTTATTGGTAAAAAATTTCATTGTTTTGATATCCAATGAGGCAGAGTACATCTATCATTTATATTACTTTTCCCCCCTAAAAATTGCCTATAATGATCATGCCTCACTATCTTTCTGGAAAGTTCTTATTTAAAATTTTAAAATATTCCCAACATGCACAATAAACTTTATTTCTCTTGAATGTTGATCCATTTGAAAACAATTTTATGGATTTAATAAAAAGGTATTTAAAATAGTGTAATAGCCATATATTTACATTTATCTTTCTTCTAAAATTGTGACTGTATTTATCAGTCTTAAAAAGTCTTTTCCTAGTATATGTTTATCAAGATCTTAAAATATAGTTTCTTCAGATTAATATCACCATTCATTTATTTACTGAAGTCAGAAGTGAGAGGTGAATTTTTGATAAATTCCTTTCCCTTATATTTTATATAAATTTCAGGTGATTCTTAGTATATACCTACAGTGCCTATCAGCTGCCATTGCCTTCGCCTACATTATCTTCTCTCCCCAGACATAATTCAATAGCTATCAAATTGATTTTTCAAGTGCCTTTTTGGCTTTCTGATAAATTACCCACAGTCTGAGTAATTTTTTAACAAATATAAATGGGGTAGAATTATTTTGCCTAAAACCTCTCCAATTTGCCTTTCCATAGAATTAAACCTGAAACCTCCCCCCCCCCCCCCCCGTTAGCCCTGAGCCCTCCCAGTATTTCCAGCTTCATTGGAAGACAGATCACACAGCCTTCAGTCATTAACCGCCTATCCCACTAGCTCTATGTTCTTAGAAAATACTGAGCTTTTTAGCACGTGGGGACTTCTTGCTCTTCCTTTTACTTGCTGACATTCTTCCCCCAACTCTCTATTTCAATTACTTCACAGCCTAAACTTCTCTGCTCAGCCTTAAGATCTGATTGTTATTCTTTTACAAACTTATGTGCTTCCTCCAGAAAAAAACTCTAATTCAGTCCTTATTTCCTATGTGTCATCTCTGTATCTCTCTTACTCCCTTATGAGAGTATAGGGAGAAAATTGTTTATAATACCAGACCCTATGTTGTTCAACCCTAAGATACTGTGATATTATCATAATGGCTAATAGAAAGATAAGTAAACTAATAGTTGCCGGGTGTACCCACACTCGACTATATTTTGCCTAAAAAATTTGCATCACTGTTACCTAACCTTATGCAATATAGGTGTATTTGGGGCTTCAGTCGAATATCGTATTTAAGGTGGTGGCAAGGCCATTTCAGGCAATGTTCCTGAGTCCCTGCCATATAAACAAAAAGGACATAACACATTTTAGCTTTTGTTTATTTTTCTATTATTTTATCTTTTATTGTAAGGAAATCTTAGGCAAGACTTAGAAGACTAGAAGGAAACTTATTTTCCTTGCCTGCCTTTGGGTGAAGGCACTCAAATGAAAAGAGGCAATTAGTATGTTGAACTCCTTAACTTTGTAATAAATAAACACATCCTTTTTTTGTTCTGGCTTTGATGTCATATTAAGTTTTGCTTATTTTTTCATTAATGGCATCTCAAACCAAAGCAATCATTTGGAATTCTCTTATACAAGGCGACCTCTACTTTTCATAAGGTAACTTCCACCACGTTAGTCACTTCCAGTATGTTTATAGGACTGATTTCTATTTGAAGACAGCATGTGTTTATTATCTGTGTCCCTATGTTAGCATGAACATGTTATAAATATTCACTTCATATGTTTTACTTCATTCACACTATAATGTTCAAAATAATTCTTAGCTGATAAAAGAAAAATTGTTAAAAGGCACCACAAATAATCTATTTTGTTAAGGTATAAAATCTTATCTCAAATGTTAATTTTTGCTTATCACTAGTTCCATGATTCATTTGCAAATTATCTGGCTTTGTTAAAAAATAATTAAATCATCCTGAACTTTGACTTTTCCATTGATTTAAAGTGATGATTCTATGCTGGACATATAGTAGAGTAAGCAAGGCATTTGCCTGGCATGAGGTTGACCAGGATTCAACACTGGACACCACGTAAAATCCCTTCAACTTTGCCTAGAGCAATCCCCCAGAATAGAGCCAGGAGTAAGCGCTAAAAACGTTTTAGCCCAAAACTAACAAAATATTTAAATAATAGAGTGACTATTACTTTACTGAACTTGTTTTAGATCTCAAATAAGATAAAGAATTTGAACATATTGCCAAACTATAATACAAAACTTAATTTGAAGAAAACATAATCGGTATCTTGTTGAAGAGATCTCACTAAAAATTAAGAGCATTTTTAAATATTAACCTCAGTTAAGAAGATGAGTGTGTACAAATAAAATTCAACTGAGCAAAACTGGTTTTACTTAAGAATGTATTTATGATGGCTTTGGCTTTATTTAATAATTTGAGAATCAAGCAGCATTCCACCTAATGCACAGAAGATCTTCAAGAAGTTGTACAAATGAAAGATGTCGCAGGTAGCAGGAAGGAGCAGAAACAAGATAGAGTAAAAAGTCATTTGGCTAAAAGAATGTCCCTTTCTTTAGGGGATAAAAGAAGCTCATTAAACAAATTAATTTACTGGTGTAAGCCAGGTGATTTCTGATTGACTGGCTAGATTACGGTTTTTTGGAGAAATTGAAACAATAAATTATTAATTAAGTTTTATGATGTGGGTCCACACTGGACCACATGCTTCTTTTAACAGCACAGTACTATATTTGAAAACTATGTAAGGTAAATCTTAGTGTATTCTACCAATTAAATATGACTAGTTCATAATGAAACTAACTGAATATCTCAATTAGCAAAATAAACTTCTTAACCTGAAATTAAAATTGACACTGGGGATGATGGTACCATTAATAATTAATTGCCATTTTCCCCTTTCAATCATATTTTTAATTTAGATACAATGCTAATCCATATAGATTACTAAAATTTTGTTTAGTAAATGAATTTCTTCAACAAAACACATATTTGAAGCTTGAAAATACTCATTTAGAAGAAAATTTTTCTTGAAAATACTATCTGCTTTTACATATATATCCTTAAGAAGTACATACTAAAGATATTATAGATGAGACAACCCAAGTAATATTGCTTCATAGTTATGACAATTTTATTTTTAGCATACTAAATTTTGAAGACATGGCTGGAATTTATAAACACAAAAGCTAGAATTTGTGTTTGAATCTCAAGGACATTTTCTAAGAACTCACTTTAATTAAATAAAAGCACAGGGGTAATAATCCTTAAACCAAATACCAATTTCACATATTAAAATTAGTATCAGATATGCAAAAAATTCATGGATATATGCATGAACTAAGTATTGCTTGTCTCTAGAGCTACCAATAGTTGTTTATTGCAGCAAAAGTAATCTCATTTGCTCAAATTTGTGCATTCAGGATCTCTACAGTTCCATAGTTGTACTTAAAGCATTAGACTATGTGGATTTTACTGAAATAAGTCAATATTTTTATCTTTATTCATTTGAGAAATTTAAAAAAAGGTGTTGCCTAACAACCACAAATCAATGGCAGAGAAGACTGGTCAACTATTCCTTGTTCTGTGGTCAACTAGGTTTTGTTTTCTTTAATAACTAGCACAAGAGACCATGATGCAAAAGACAAAGCATTCTAAAATGCCTATTGCCTTTTATCTATAAGTTACCCAATTTCAGTAATTTTAATATTCCTCTGAGACCCTACTATGGACAAGGTGTTATGTTAGGTCCTGAAGAAGATTCAGATTTGATAAAATAACTTCCTTGATTTTAATATACAGGTGATAAAAAAGGTGGAACACATAAATCTTGCGAAACAAAGCTGTAAGGATCACTTTATTTATTTTTAAAAATATTCTTTTTGTTGAATCGCCATGAGAAAAATTACAAAGCTTTCAGATTTAAGTCTCAGTAATACAAAGATCAAACACTCATCCCTTTACCAGTGCACATGTTCCACCACCAAGAACCCCAGTATACCTCCCATCCCACGCCCCCCACCTGTGTGTCTAATGATTTTCATTTTAATCTTTCTTTACTTTGATTATAGTCAATATTTCAATAGAAAACTTGCTATTATTATTTGGAATTTTCCCCCAACAATCAGACCTGCCAAAAAAGTCATCATTTGATAATATGTTTTCCATTGCTGAGAATGAAGAGCATATGAGGTCTTCATTGTTTTGGATTTCTGGTATTTAGGTAATTAAGTCCAGAGAAATTTCTGCCAGAAATTTCTTGCATCACTCAAGCTCGTACCTCTGTTTAGTGGGTTCTAAAAGATGGCAGTCACCACCACCGCCGAAATGAAAGGCCGAGAGAGAAAAACCTTTCCCTCCCCAAGCAGCATGGGGCCATATCTTAGTTCACAGTCTAGATGCAATCTGCAAGAAGCTGCTGGGTGCCAAAAGTAGTTAGTGGGCCTCCGGGCTCATGGTCGCTCAGGAACAGAAGAGCCGTTCGTGTGTGGCAGCTCGGGGTCTTGTCTCTGTAAGTGTCACTTTAAACAGTTAAAATTGAACTTAAAATAAGATGAAGGAAATATGAATCCTATAGAAGAGGCTAATGTACTTAGAAGGCCAAGTCTTTCTAATACTCTATTTTATTATTCTTTATATTGCAATTGTGCTTCAAATAAAAGTAACAAATGATAGATTTTTATACCTTCTTTATTCAGATTATCTTTATATTACTCTGGTGCACTAAATCATAGTAAGTGTATTTATCATAATTGAACCCTTTATTGAATTGAATCAAGCACTATGGCATCACTAATTAAAAGTCGTATTGTTGGTGTCAAAATCAGAGATTAGTCCCATAACTATTGATTCTAAAACATAATCTTTTATCTACCCTGATGAAATGGTGTCTATATGTATTTCAAAAAAGTAAACAAATAAATAAAAACTGTTCTATAGAATTGAGAGAATGGTATTTGACTCTGAGGAAACAGAGGGTCTAAGCAAAGACTGAAATGTGATTTTTCATGGCACCTTTAAATAACTGATTATTCTAATAATGTAGGAAAGTATGGTACCTGAGGAAAAAAATAAAATGGAAGCATTGATACCAGAACATACAATACCATTCTAAGTCACTTAAATTCTATTTATTAAAAATGTGGGCTCCAGCTTCCCTCCCCACCCCGAGCAGAGCTCCTGGTGGCCGAAGACCACCGGAACCTAGCTACAGCCATGCTGGAGGCCCCTCTTCACACGTTCGGACAGGCCTCATGCATGAAGGTACTGGCAGAGGAACCCAGGTGTGTGTAATCCCATCAACAGCCAACATCCAGAGAGAGACTTAAAAGCAAGCTCTCAGAAGCGTGCAGCCGCTTTGTAGCTGCACAATATCTTTAGCCTACTTCTCCCTCTGGGAGAAACTGGCAATCTTCTGAGAGTTTCCTGCCCCCATGGGACAGTCTTGCAAGCTTCCCATGATATATTAATATAAAAAATCCATTAACAAGCTGGATCTCATTCCCTTGACCCTGAAGAGCCCCCAGTGCAACATCGCAACATCATTACAAGGGCCAAGTCCAGATGGACTTCTAAGATCTCAGGGAAAGGACGAAATGAGATGTTACTGAGCCTGCCCGAGAAATTGGTGATTAACAGGATTTCGTGAAAAATGTGGACTAGCTTCTTTACTGAAGATTGTAATGTTATTTGATGTGAAATTTAATAAGAATATTTCAATGAATAGCATTTAAGATGTATCAAATAAATAAGATAGAGAAAACCCGCTAGAGCATCTTTTGGAAACTAGGAAGCAAGCTCATGAACTGGGACAATCTAGAGCATATTAGATTCATTAGATTAAGAGAAAAGAATTTGTGATTTAAACTTAATTCAGTTAACTAACTTGGATAGTCCCACGCCCCAATCCTCAGAGTGCTTATCTAAACTCATCTGCACAAGGAGGAAATTAATGATATCTAGATACTGTTTAGTTTAATTCAACAAATTATTGCTTCAACTTTAGAACTATGGTTAAATGACTGTGATTTTGTAAGGTTTCTTTTTAAATAAAAATCTCTTACAGTGTGATAGTATCAGATCTTTGTTGTTTATAGTATGTGCTTTTCAGAAGGAGCAAAGGATTTTATCAGAGATATTTAAGGTGCTTCCAATGAAATAATGAGGTGTGTGTGTGTGTGTTTGTTTGTGTGTGTATGTTTAAAAAATGAGATTAAGTTGGAGAATACTGATAAAGCAATGGCAGATAAAGAAAAAAAAGACTGATAAAAAATACTAATAGAAATTGCCCTCTGAAGAGTCATAACTGTAAATCAGGAATGCAGCAAGTAATTCAAAATATGATTGTAGTTCAAGTAATAACATTGGATGCTCTATTTGAAATCTTGTAAAGAAATTAATTAAATTAAGAATAAAATATTTAGAGCAGAATGAAGGTGTCTGGCCTTAGAGAACAAAGGTTCAGTGAAGAAGACTGAAAGCAAAATAACTATAGAGGAACTGAGTGTGTTTGACCATTAATTTTGAGAAAAAATAGCACAAGATGTAGCTGTCATATGATGCCATACAAATTTTATAATTGACTGTTCTAAGTCCTTGAAGAATGTTGTGTGAAATTGGGTATAGTAGTTTAGGTAAGGTAGTCGTTTTGACAATATTTATTGTTCCAATCTACACAGATGTAAGGAATGATGAAATTCTGTAATTTGCAACAACATGGAATGGAAGTGGAAGACATCACGTTAAATGAAGTAAGCCAGGAAGAGGATAAACACAGTATGATATCACTTATATATGAATATAAGTATCCAGAATAACTGGACAAGGAGATTCAATATTTTAAAGAGAGATGCCCAGATCAACCATGGTCCAAAATATAGGGAGAAGAAGGAAAGAAAGAGTGTGCTTGAGGTGGGGAGAAGGGGAGAAGAGGCAGAGAGAAGCAAAGGGGACAAGGTTAGGGGATTAATACACAACCAAAGTGTTAAAGGATGATAGAGACAAATATGCAAACCACAGAATCTTAGAGAAAATCGATTTATGAGCAAACTCTGAACAAGGGGAAAATTAAATACACGTGTAATAAATGTTAGGCACACAAATTTTGGGTCAGTGTAGGAGTAAGATTAAATCAAGGAATACTTTCTTGGGTAAACTTCTAATTGTGGGAAGGACTATGAGAAGTTGTGTACTCATACAGTTATGAACAAAAAAAAAAATTGTGTGGCCAGAAAGAAAGGTTTAGAAGTTCTTTGGACTTGGGAATAACCACAGATCATGAGAAACTTAGTCAAAGCTTGATGGACTGAAAATCTAGTTTAATTCAATAGAAGGTAACTTTATACACGTTGTCGCTCATCAGTTAAACTTGTAAATCTAGGAAGGAGACAAGAAAGGGATAATTGAGGGTGAGAGAACACAATCCAAGTTGGAATCTCATACACAAAGCTGTGTTAAGAAATATTTTTTTTTAATTTTCAGAGTAAATGTTATTTAATTACCCTATAAACTAGGCTCAAATTCTTTAGTTAATAGAAATATTTAATAGAGATGGGTTATTCTGAAACAAAATTTTTAAATAAAACTAAAATCTCTCACAAGGCCAAAAAGATTCAGTGAAATTAAAAAAAAAAATGTTTTCTTACTTAATGTAAACCTAGTGCCCTCTAATACTGTCCACATGTTGTAAGTTAAAAGTAATTCAGGAGATGAGATGACACCCTCCCAAAATATTCATCTGCACAGAGCAAACAATCAGTTTTTGATATTGGTATGTAACCACCTGAAGAAACTCTTGTTATTTATTCACCTCATCCTGGTCTCTTTGAGTAGCTTGTCTGTTGGTATAGCTTGTCTACTTAATACAAAATCTCCATTTTGAGGACCCTGATACTCTCTAATCTCTTACCTTCTCTCTTGAAGAGTAAAATTTTCTGCATCTCAGCACTCTTCACACTCTTTATTATTTATCTGCCTGATCTGATACATAGGATAGGTGTGACCAAAACTCTTATCTTCTGCAAGTGGAACACACATTCAAAACATAGTGTAGAAATAAGTCTTGGATAAGGTCATAGTTGGGACAACCAGGAATTTAGGAGGCCAGATTGTTGGAAGTGACTCCAACTTTTTGCTTGGATTAAAGAATGGGCTATTATTTCTAATTTTAATAAAAGTTAGTGCTTTTATTTACAAAAATACAATGTAAGAGTGAGGGATGCTGTGAGAGGCCAGAACCTCTACAGGATTAGGGCTCTAAAACAGAAGAAAACGTTCCCAGGACAGCCCAGTAAGCTGATGTCTATAGAATCACTTAGCATTTGGGAGATGAAGTTCATATCTTGGCAATGCACCAGGAGAATGGGACCACAACTTCAATGTTGTTGCCAACGGGGTGAGAGGGAGAGAGAGAGAGAGAAAGAGACAGAGACAGAGACAGAGACAGAGAGACATACAGAGAAACAGAGAGACAGAGAGACAGAGACAGACAGAGAGACAGAGAGAGAGAGAAAGAGAGAGAGACAAAGAGAGGGAAAGAGACAGAGAGAGACAGAGAGAGGGAGAGTAGGGGCTTAAGAGCAGAGGAAGCAGCCACAATAGCTCAAAGGCTCTGACGCTCCTGCCTAGTCTATCACAGTACATCCTGGAAGATGATGGGACAAGGCTAGACTCCATGCAGGTTTGCCCAATTCCTGGGGTCTGGGCATTGGGCGGGGGGGGAGTCTTAAGTCCCCAAAGGTCCTTGTCTATTCTTAAAAAAGTGAAGAACATCAGAAAAGAGTGGAGTAAATGAGATTTATTTTGGAAATAGGAATCTAGATGAGGCTGGAACAGCACTGCCATGTCTCTATTTGTTAGCGATTCCCAGGCTAAAAAGTTCAGACTCAGAGTTGGAAAGTAATAAACCTCATTGGAAAGTAGAAGAGGAAAATGGAGCGCCCCGAAGAGGGAAGAAAGTATACGACTATATTATTTTATTTTATTACTTTTTAATTTTTTTAATGAATCACCAGGATTCATAAAAAATTTACAGTCACAGACTTACAGACTTCCATGATTATGTTTCAGTCATACAATGATAGAGTACCCATCCCCCTCCACCAGTGTCCATTCTCTTTTAAACTGTGCTCTTTTTCTAGACAAACCCGGTCTTTGTGTTACAGGGAATGCAGAGAAATTAAAGATAAGGATTTTCTTGCAGACCCTTCTAAATGAAAATTGAGCTCTTGGTAAATGTGATGGAGGATGCAAGCATCTAACAGATCCTTGTCTGGCCATTTGCCTTAGGTATTTCCCATTATCTTAGTTCCCCTGTGAGCCTAAGATCTGGGGGAAAACCTTAAGATGGACAATTGCTAACTCCCTATTATCAGAAAAAGCCCAGGAATTTACCGGAACAACAACAACAACAAAAACCTGGCCACAACAGCTGGTACAGGTAACCGGAGGCTTCCTCTTGCGATAGGAAAGAGAACTGGAAAAGAAAAGAATTCTGCTCCCAAACACCAGCGTGCAAGAGGATGACACTGCAGCAGAGTGCTCACGAGGTATTTAGGAAACACAGTCCACTTCCTAGCAGCCCGGCTTGTGGCTTTCTGAGCAAATAGGAGTCCCTAAACAGCCAGGGCAGATCAAGGGAAAAGGACACTGAGCCTTGGGTCCTTTATTGTCTATTGTTTGCTTTTGTTAGTTTTGTTTGGGGGTGACACCCAGGTACTCAGGGGCAACCATCTGTGGTGCCAGTGAGGGGGGGTGGGGAGAGAAGGAGGGGTATCTATTGAATTTTATCAGACTTTGTATCCTCACTGAAGCGTCTCTTTTCCTAAGGGGGTGGTCTGCCTTCCCCTTGGGGGATGGTTTATTTCAAAGTCTTATAAGGTCTTTGTTCTTTGGGGGCCCAGGACTAAAGGGAGCCCATCCTTGAGGTTTCTCCCAACCCCCCGCTGCAGGCCTGCCAGCTGCAGTATGAAAGGAGGTAGATAAAGTAGGGGGGGGGCGGGAAGCCAGGGAAAGACCCCCCCCCAGTGAGAAGATGGTAAAATCTAAGTCAGACAGGGCAGAGCTGCCTGGCCTCGAGAATTACGCATGTTCAGGTCTAAAGTATTCCACAGTGGTTGCGAAAAAAATTGAAATGTAAAGGCCCCAATTCAATTTTAGGTACTACATAAATAAAGTACTGTAGCAATGTCATCCAGTTGTTTATGGATTTGCTCGAGCAGGCACCAGTAATGTCTCATTGTGAGACTTGTTGTTACTGTTTTTGGCATATCGAATTCGCCATGGGTAGCTTGCCAGGCTCTGCTGTGCAGGCTTGATACTTGGTAGCTTGCCAGGCTCTCGGGATGGAGGAATGGAACCTGGGTCCGCCGCATACAAGGCAAACACCCTACCCCACTGTGCTATCACTCCAGTCCATACATAAATAAAAATGACAAAAATTCATTTCCTTCACCATGGGTGGTCCGAGCTCTATCAGAGGATCCAACTCACTCCTTTGTAGTCAGACCATGTACCAAAAATTAGTCATTTTTCAAGTCTCCCCTTTGAAGACTAAGTTCGAATTTTATATAATATATGATACAAAAAAAATCACTGTAAAGCACAAAGAACTTTAAACTCTTTAGTTTACTGATCCTTGGAAATCTAGTCTCTGATATAAAGGGAATAATAGATATTATTTTACTCCAATGAAAACTGAAGCAAAGCGCTGCCTATCTAAAGCCAATTATTAAAAAGAAAGAAAGAAAGAGAGCTAAAGGCTACAAACTATAGATGGTTTTATATTATACCTGACAAAGCTCAGGGGAAAAAAAAAAATCAAAAGCAGCAGATTCATGCTTTGCAGGCTTGCCCTAGGAAAGGCGGATTCTCTTTTATGTTAATCCACTCTCTTTGAGCCAAAAGCTGACAGTGCATAGACAACAAAGGACGTGCTAGGTCGGCTGTCCAAAAATACCCACTACAATTTGTCAGGCTTCACATTAAACATGGCTTTTTACACATCGCTGGCCTATAAACATAAAAGATCCTGGTGGTTTCCCTAATTAAATACTGTGAGATCAAAGGTTCACCAAAGTCTATCTGACTATCTTACAATATGCCAGAACAGAAAGCAAATGGGAGGAATAGGAAAAGTATAACAGAAGGTCTAGCTCTCTTTTTGCCTTCTTTACACTAAAATAATCATAATCATAATAATCATAATTAAGATCATCATAATCATAATAATCAATATAATTATGATTATTATTATTGTGATTATGATTATAGCTAAAATGCGGGAATACCAATGAAGAGTTTTCATGTTTTTGTTTTGTTTTCCTCTAATCAAATAATTATTTGGACATTAGGATTAGAGCAGGTGGGAGAAGCATATCTTTTCAAACATCTGATTTTTGCAATTTAGTTGTTGGCTTTTCACTAGGATCAAAAAATACTACAATGAATATTTTTCTAAATAGAAAGATATCTTCTAACAATGCATTTTCATAAGTCAATAACATATTATACCAGATGCATTAAGATAAAATATGGCTGACCTTGAGTACTACACTCTGACTTTAGACTCATGAATCTGTCCATAGATTATTCACAATAGAGGTTCTGTTTACAGGAAATTCCAGTGCCAAAGGAATGACCTAATCATGATTCCTTTGGGGTGAGTCAATATTGATTATTCCTATGAGGGGAACAATAAGAAATAAATATGGAAACGACCTCCTCTTTGAGGAGTTCTGTTTTCGCTGAATGAAATTTTGAAAAACAATGAAAGCCTAAGGAAGAAGTACCAGAATACCAAAATATACTCTCCACCTTTATTTTCCCAGAGCTACTCATTTACTTCAAGATTAATAATTATAGAAATTGTATTAATAATGCATTTTATGTAATAAATATCATCTAAAAAGGCACTGTGATTGTAAGATTATGCCAGCCATATTTAGGAGGCTTTAAATAGGTTTCCCATGTGTACATAAAGTAGACAAACAAAATTTTTAAATGACAATTAATTACCAAAAAAATTTATCAGGGACAAATATAAATGCCTGCATACTTTATGTAGCAGCAAAAAATTGTTACCTCCAATATCCACTTTATTAAAATACAATAAAAATCTCTCCTGAAAACCAGATGGTAGATGACATGATAAATTAAAGCCCTGTATAAGTGCGAAAGGAAAAAAAATAACTTGCTGCTGACATAATTGACATTTACAATATCACATATGTTTTTTCTGATGAATATAAGATGATCTTGATACTGCAAAAGACCTTTTTCCCAGAAATGAAATTGCCAAAGAGGAAAATAAACCACTAACTTGCATTTGTTTAGAAAGAGTTTGCTATCTATGATGTATATTCCAATCATAAATAAATATTTGAATAACAATAAATAATACAAATACACTATTATTTTTATTTAAATATTGTAATTTTATTTTATTCCTAAACTAATAAAAGAAAGGTGTTAAATCTTTCTTAAGGTTTAAGCACACTCATCAAATGTGCTTAAACTAATACCTAAGTATGTATGTGATTATGCTATAATTTAAATAATTGTTATGATGGATATGCCCAGTACATGTTTATGAGACTCTATAAGAGATTCTGAGTTAAAACAGATTTACTAAGAGATGGTATTCCACATATAACACTAGGGTAGCTCAGTAATTTGACCACAACTTCGAAGACTATAGCAAGGTTGTGGTCAAATTACTGAACTACCCTAGTGTTTGATTTCTTTTTTTAATAATATTGGATTTCATTAGTATGCAGCATAAAATTGTTGGAGATTTAAGTAGGATAAAATAAATAACACTGAGCCCGGCATAGGGGACACTTATTTCAAAAGGAACAGTTACTATTACTATTGTAATTAACAGGTATTACAGACAAAATATAAATGAAAATTTTAATATTAAATGAAGACCATTTGCTGTGTTAATTTAAATCACATTTTAAAAATCGTAACAGAACCTGTTTTGGCAGACCCTCATCAACAGTTGCTATTTGTGCCTTGCTGTGAAAATGTTAACATCTCTGCATACTAAACAGATCTTGGCCAATGTGTAAACAAAACATATAAAAATCTTAGGAATTGTTTCCTGCTAGAAATGGTCAATAAACTGCTTATTGCTTCACAAATATTGAACCCTGGAAAATAATGCTACATCTGCTAAAAACTCACAGAGAGTTGTAGGAGGCCCATGAGATCCTGAAATAAAGAGAGGACAAATAAGAATACTTGTGGGATTTAACAAAACTTGGTTTGGTCTACACTTACCACTAAAAAACTGTTCTGAGATTCTGAAAAAGAACACAATGATGCAAATAAGTTGCTTGTCTACATGTTAGAGAGATCTTAAGTGGCATTCTTTAAAGAAATGAAAATATTTAAATTGGAAAAACATGTCATATATCAAAGGATTTTGTGGTGTCTAGATCAAATATAAATTTGATTATCCCCTCTCAGTGCAGCACATTTTCTTCCATAGATGCCATGTCCCACTTCAGTAGAGTATCTTTTAGAGCTCAAATAGGATCTGTTGGATTGTCCAATTCAACCAGAAAACACTGACATGAATTAATAATACAAAGTCCTAAATCTAACCTCTGCAATAATGAGAATGTGAATCCCACAGATTTCCAAAGTGAAGCATTTTCATTGGGGTCGGATAGGAATAGGAAAGTTTATTCTGAAAATTAATCTCAGATGTTGAGTTTAATAGACAGTTCATGTTTTTCCTAACTGAACACCATTATGTCTCATGTCCTATAAAAGAAGCTGATTTAGGGGCCGGAGCGATAGCACAGCGGGTAGGGCGTTTGCCTTGCACGCGGCCGACCCGGGTTCGATCCCCGGCATCCCATATGGTCCCCCAAGCACCGCCAGGAGTAATTCCTGAGTGCAGAGCCAGGAGTAACCCCTGAGCATCGCTGGGTGTGACCCAAAAAAAAAGCAAAAAAAAAAAAAAAAAAAAAAAAGAAGCTGATTTATCCATGTCTATGCATGATGTATCAGTGAAGCTTCCTGGAAGACACAGATGGTCCTTCAAGTGTTGAAGTTGAACTGAAATGAGTTTTACAAACAGATTCAAGAGATAGCAGAGGTGAAGGAGAAGTTAAGGACACAAAGACAAGACAGAAAGAAACACTCAGGACTTGGCAACAGCAGGAAGTCAGAGCAAAACTGAGCTGAAGATGCAAGAAATAGCAGGTATGTGGAAAAAGAAACAGCCAACGGGTTCTGTGGATAGGGACAAAGGGGGCTCTGTCAGAAGACCAAATATTAATGCCTCCTATTCAACTAGGAATTGAACGCAGATCAGCCTCATGCAAGGCAAGTGCCTTATGCTATCTCTGGCTTCACATTGTGGGTTTTTCATCCCCCCCTCCTTAGGCTTTCTTTGCTCACTTGAAGATTTCTATATGATGCAGTGTATCAATATGTAGCAATTTTGTTCTTTTTTACTGTTAAATGTTGTTGACTCTAATTGCATATTTTATAGCCGTTTTCAAAAATATGCAATTATAGTCAACAATTTATAGAGGGCTGGAGCGATAGTGCAGCGGGTAGGGCGTTTGCCTTGCACACAGCTGACCTGTGTTTGATTCCTCCGCCCCTCTCCCAGAGCCCGGCAAGCTACTGAGAGTATCCTGCCTGCGCAGCAGAGCCTGGGAAGCTCCCCGTGGAGTATTCGATATGCCAAAAACGGTAACAAGTCTCACAACGAAGACATTACTGGTGCCTGCTCGAGCAAATCGATGAGTAACAGGATAACAGTGACAGTGATTCAACTTTCTCAGAGCCCTCTTCTTCAAGTGTCTCCCTTAGCAAAACCCAACAAAAAGTCAGACCATAAAGAAACCCACATATGGTTTCCTGGGTTTAAATCCAGGAGTTCAAAATAGGGGGAAGAAGAACTGGGAATTATGAGGGTGGGTGGGTAAGGGGATTCACAGAAAATATAATGCAGAGAAGGATAAAATGATTATATGGCAAAATTAAACTTTTTTTGAAAGTGCCTAAGAGTGATACTATAAAAGAGATGATAAAACTTTTCTTTATGGTAACTGTTTCACTATATGCATGAAATTGTTTCATCCACCACATTTCAGTTGTAAGTAGTTTTTAATTCATACAAATGCATGCAATAAAATGCAATTACAACTCAATTAAAGTTTCAGCGCAATTAAAGCACATTGAAAATAAACGGCACAAAACAAATCTTTGGTGGTGTTTTTTATTTGCATTTCCTGCAGTTTGGGCACTTCTAAAGACCAATCTGTTATTAGTAATATATGAACTTATTTTTTAGCTTATACAATAAATAAATCATAAGTTATTTGCAGAGGACTGCATGTAACTTGGATTATACTAGTAATTTGGGATTAGTATGTAATTTAGGATTTGAAATGACAAAGAGAAATGAGAAAATAAACATCACTATATTCTAATTGAAAGATGTGCACAATTTCTGAAAGTTTTTTTTTTTTATTTTTTAAGAAAAGGCTAGGGGGCTGGAGTGATAGCACAGCGGGCAGGTGTTTGCCTTGCACATGGCTGACCCAAGTTCAATTTCCAGCATCCCATATGGTCTCCCAAGCACTTCCAGGAGCCATTCCTGAGTGCACAGCCAGGCCAGGAGTAACCCCTGAGCATCACCAGGTGTGACCCAAAAGGCAAAAAAAAAAAAAAAAAAAAAAAGGCTAAAATTGGGCTGGAGACTGTTCAAATGGTAGAACATATGTGTGTCATGCTCAAGACCTCGATTTTAATGCCTGGCACACTATATTTTCTTCAGGACTTCTGGGTGCAGCCCTGGTGGCCCAAGTAACAATAGCCCCAAGAAGCACTTCCTGTGGTCCTAAGTACTGTACCATCAAGTCAGCCTTGAGCTTCAGGCTGAGCATCACTGGGAAAGGCCCCCACCCCCTGAACACCTGCTAGAGAGGAGGCCAATACAAAATGGACAAAAATTGGGGAGGTGAAAATCTCTCAAAGATCAAAATCAGTAAAGAGTATAGTAATTGTAAATATTTGTAAAATTTTTAGTAAAATGTTTCAACTAAAAAGCAAATCTATACTTTCTTATCCTCTAGGCTACATTGGCATGCAATGCTGTAGTTTAGAATCAAAGCAGCCTTTGAAAGAACAAATATTTCCTATGTTTTTCGTAAAGGAAATTTAAAGCATCGGCTTAAATGAAGTTATTCTATACATGTCCCCATAATCAGTTTCATTTCTGATATAACTGAAATGAGATGAAACTTAAGGACAGAAATATTCTAGAAACCCACAATGGTAAACTATTTAACATAGCAAACCATAAATTAAATGATGAATTTTGAATTTATTTGAACGTATTCTTTTCATGGAAATTTGACAAACATAAATCCAGATATTATTTGATAATCACTTAACAACAGCATTTTTCTAGAAAAAGGATTTTAAAAGAAAATGTGCGCAGTAAATATAGATTGAAATGCAAAAAAGAAAAAGTGGCTAAGTCTAGTGTGAGTAATTGGCCAAGGGCAATTTTTCCTCAAACTCAATCTAGCATTTACTTACACAGGGCAGTAGGGAGGCATTGATTCTACTTCTGAAGAAGAATGGTGCTTTCCATAGAAACAGAAGATGTCAAAGAAAGCTGAAAAAAAAAAGAGTTAACTATATAATCAAAGTGAGGATGTAGCTAAGCAACAGTCGGACAGATTTCACTCTGATAACTGCTCCAGTAGATACCAGTTTGAGTGAAGTGATATGACTCCAGAAAGAAACAAAGCAATGTCCTATTGCACTACACTGATTAAGAGATTGCAAAATATTGGGGCTAGAGCAATAGTACAGTGGGTAGGGCATTTGCTTGTACGAGGCTGACCCAGGTTTGATCCCCAGCATCCCATATGGTCCCCTGAGCACCACCAGGAGTAATTCCTGAATGCAGAGCCAGGAGTAAGCCCTGTAATCATCAGGTATGAACCAAAGAAAGAAAAAAAAAGAAAAAGAGAGTGCAAAATATATATTTTTATTGCTTTTTGGGTCACACCTGGCGATGCACAGGGGTTACTCCTAGCTCTGCACTCTGGAATCACTCCTGGCGGTGCTCAGGGGACCATATGGGATGCTAGGAATCGAACCCTGGTCAACTGCGTGCAAGGCAAACGCCCTACCCGCTGTGTTATCGCTCCAGCCCCGAGAGTGCAAAATATTGTAATAATACTTGTGGTTTTTAATTCATAGATTTTAAAGTGCTGGACCAGAAAGATAATACAGGAGGTGAGGCAGCTGACCTTGGATTTATCCCCAGCATCTTGTATGGTCCCCTAAGCACTACCAGGGGTCATTCCAAAGTACAGACCTGAGTACACCCTGAGCAGCACAAGGTGTGATGAAAAGCACTCCCTGCCTCAAACAAATTTTCAAAATCTTAGCTTTTATTTTACTAGATTTACTTTACTTTTATTCTACTACACATTTTACTAACGTCTCGGTATTTGAACTCAGAAAGAATCTATATTGTGTAGGAAATGAAGTTAAGCCTGAGGGTTGGTAAAGTTAGTCTATTTGGGTGGTTCTTGTTGGATTCTCACTGTTTGATCTCCTGTCACTGCTTTCTGGTTATAAGAGGTGAAGAAGTCACTGACTTCATTTCTTCAGAAGAAAGAGGATTTCTCTGCGTGTTCTCCTTCACAGATAGAGAAACAGCCTACATTGTGCCCAAGTTTTGGATCCCCAGTCGAGGAGAGACAAGTCCACACACGATAATACAGTAACAAAGAAATGTTATTGCTAGCTCGAGCTAGGGTCCAAGTCTCATCCAAGGCAGTGGAGTCTTGACAAGAACCCCGACTCGAAACCATGAGCAATTTACATAGGGTTCAGTTAAGAAGCGGTTTATATACTGGTTTGTTTTTAGCATTGGGCCTGTTGCAACAGTGGTCCACAATTTTCTCCAAGGAGGGTAGGCCCAACTACCCAGTTCCTTATCTAAGCAAACTACTCAACTGGGAGTTTACCAGAAACTGCAAGCCCAACTTTGGGGAAACAGAAACTGAGGCCTAGTTAAGACTTAACGTTAGCTGCAGTCTTTCATGGTGTCGGTTTCACCCTCACACCTAATTCTGACTCTCCCGGGGCAAGTTTCTTAGAATGTCTTTCAGCCCATCCCAACAAGAAGAGTCTCCAAATGAAACCACAGTCCTCAGTGGGACGAAGACATTCAGAGTGAAGTTATTTATTTCATTTTGAAGTAGGTGGGCCCCATGGTGGCTTACGTGAGGTGTCGAGGAGAGAGAGAATCAGCGCCAGGAAGGTGTAGCACATATTTAGTGAAGAAAAAGTAGATGTGTTCTTTGTTTAGAAGCCGACAAGAGTGAAGGAGGAGAGGTTGAAGATGACACCAATTCTCTTACTAAGGTGATTATTAGAAAGTCAGTCTGAGTTGTGGGGAGTTCGACATGGACAGCTGGCCTGGGACAGGAGGCTTGGGTGCCCTCTGGCCAAACGCAGTTCTAGCAGGAGCTTCTTCAGAGCAGCTGTGGAGAGGAAGTATGTTTCTGTGCTCACTCAGGAGCCTTTCGACTGACTCTCTGCTTAGCCAGGGGAAAAGGGAATCTTCTTTGTATTCACTATTATAAATCCAAGGCTCGGGGGTCTGGGGCAATCATAATGTGGCTTTAAAATCAAATTAAGGACATTTTAGAGTTATGTCATATGCTATGACTCTTTTGCATCTCATGAATTCTGGCTTCCAGGGCTGGAGATGTCCTGAGGCCATCTACGCAGTTAACCTAGGCTCAATGCTAGACACCAAATACGGTTTCATGAACATCACCAGGAGTGATCCCTGAGCACCGAGTTGGGAGTAAGCCCTTAACACAGTCAAGTGTTGACCCCAAAACAAAAGTGACAGAAAAGGTCTCTGAGTTCTAGACAGAATAGTAACACAGGTAGTGGTGATGACGGTGATGGTAGTAGTGATGGTGGTGGGTGACACGTGAGCTAAGGAAACAGTGCAAGGGGCTGAACTATCTTACATGACTGAGACTCTGGGTTTGATCCTTGGTATTCCAAACCCTGCCAGCCCAGGTTTGATACAAGACTGCTGTCCCTCAAAACTACTGAATATGATACTTATTTTTTTTAAATAGTGGAAAGTTTCACTCTTTGGAATGCTATACAGTCTAAAGTGAAAATTAAAATTCAAAACCACGTGCTCTATTTTGCCACAAAGCTTTGTTTTTTTTTTAAATTTTATTGAATCACTGTGACAAAAGTTACAAAGCTTTCAGGTTTAAGTCTCAGTCATATAATGATCAACCCCCCATCCCTTCACCAGTGCACCTGTTCCCCCACCAAGAATCCCAATATACCCGCCTCCGCACTCCCACCCCCTGCACCTGAATGGCCGATGATATTCACTTTATTCTCTCTATACTTTGGATACAGTCAATATTTCAACAGAGAATGGACTATTATTATTTGGAACTTTCCCCCAACAACCAAACCTGCTGAAAAGGAATCAATTGATAGTTTGTTTAACATTGCTGAGAATGAAGATTATAGGAGCTTGCGGCCACGCAGTTTTGGATTTCTGTTCTCTGTTCTTTTAGCTCAGTTTACAGTCTAGATGCATTTTTATAAGTCTCTGGGTGCCAAAATGGGTTAGTAGACCTCCTGGATCATAGTCTTTAAGGAGCAGAGGGGCCGTGTCGTGCGCAGCTGCTCCAGATCTCATCTGGACCGAGGGAGTGCCAGTAACATCCCCATCCCATGATCTCTTTCGTGCCACGTCACTACAAGGTTGTAGCTCTGGGTTGTGAGTCCTAGAAAATGACGGATGCCACATGGGCATTGCTGCTGGAGCCGCTGTTATCTTCCCCATAGAAAGAAAGCGTTGGGAGAGAAAATCCTTCCCCCTCCCCGGACGGCATGGGGTCGTAGCTCAGCTCACAGTCTAGATGCATTTCTCTAAGTCTCTGGGTGCCAAAATGGGTTAGTAGACCTCCCCGGATCATAATCTTTAAGGAGCAGAGGGGTCGTGTCGTGTGCTTGCCACAAAGTTTTAAAAAATTCTAAATTCTGGCAAGTGTGTTGATATTCAACTATGATGCAGTTAAATGCTAAGTCTAATATAGAAATCTTCAACATCTGTATCAATTATGTTTACAAATAAAAATAAATTTTAAAAAAATGTTTGTTATGTATAAAATCCTGAAAAGTTGCAAAACAACATATACAACACAGTGAGGAGGCAAAGACATTAATGCAGGAAAAAAAGACACTGAAGTGTAGTTTTAAATGCTGAACCAAGAACTTTTTCCCCTGTACTTCTTATGATGCTAATATTTTTTGTTGCAGACCTAGGGAAGGTATCACATATCTCTGAATGTCTGTCTTTCCTCAGAGAATTGTTTTAAAGATAAAATGAAGATAGGGTTGTGAGGTGCTTTGAGGACTGTAAAACCATCTACAATCCTACAGAGAGAATATGGATAGTCCTCTAGTCACTGAACATTTGCAATGCTCCCCATAATCTTCCATCCTTGTTCAGCAAGAAAAACAGCACAGGTTTGGTCGCTGAATAGGAGGGGGACTAGAGGCTAAAATCTTAAATGTACCTAAAGGTCAAAATAGAAATAGGCCAACAGAGGTAAGAAATGAAGAAGCTTATAGCATGCCTTGATCCTGGACCACACGATGATTATATAGCGTGGACAAGGAAGGGCTAAAACACAGGAGTATTTGGTTGGGAGTTGAGATCCTCAAAAGATATAGCCGCCGATTAAGATACTGAGTGAAGCAGAAGATTTAGGGAGAAAATATCTAACTTCTTTATTCTTCTAGCCAATGCTTCCCCTTCACAATGGCTAGATAAAAGTATCTTGACAAAGAAACCCTAAAGACATAGATGACAGGGATATCTCACTCTAAAATAAAGCAAATATGGAGGAAGAGGGGTGGATCTGAGGGCAATCATGCATCATTATCATCATCCACTTAAATGCAAAGCACAAATTATCATCTAGACTACTTAAGAGTCCAAAATCTGCCAGTTTCTTTATCTACCACCTATGAATTAAATTATATGACATTTTCCTCATCTCCATAAACATAATCTAAAGAAACCCTCAGATTCTAACACCAGAATGGTGGTTATTAGAGATGTAGTGGGATACGGGCATAGAAAACAGAGTTCATAATTTGGTGGGAGATGAAAGTAGTGGTTGGGGCCCAACCAGACTGTTAGGATAAGCCTGTGGAGACTGAGCAAGCGAGCAGAAACGCAGGCCCCATGAAAACAGGCGAGCCATGACTCATTGTGTCTGGACTGGTCTGGGCAGGGTTAACATCTCTTCCTTTCACTGCCTTTTAGCTCTTAGTAGCATGCAGAAGCAATCTTCCCTCTCTCACAGACCCCTCACCCAGCTCAGCTGTGGAATACAGACCTTCTCTCACATGCCCTTACATACCAGGTGCAAGGGCTGTAGCTCATGTGCCAGGCCTCTTGACCTTGCATTCCTCCTTGGAGGCTGTTTCTGTTGGTGACAGAACAATGTAGCCTTGATGTCTTGATGTCCCTCCTGTTAATACTTTTGCGATAGCACAGCAATAGGGCATTCTCCTTTCACGCGGCCGTCCCCACCCGTGTTCGATTCCTCCATCTCTCTTGGAGAGCCCAGCAAGCTACTAAGAGTATTGAGCCTGCACGCAGAGCCTGGGGAGCTCCCCATGGCATACTGGATATGCCAAAAACAGTAACAATGAGTCTCACAATGAGAGATGCTACTGGTGCCCATTCGAGCAAATCGATGAGCAATGGGATGACCACCATAGAGTACATTAAATGTGTGTACGTAGGATAGTAAATAAAAGAGGCAGTGAGGTACGTTGTCGCCGCTTCAATGCCAGAAAAGAGCAAGGAGCCTCTCTGGCAAAGCTCATTCCTCTCATGTGTCTTATCTCAATGTCCCCAACCAAAAGAATATTCACACAACAGTAGTCATTTGGTGATAATAATAACAGAGCAAATCCATATGTCAAATTACAAAACTGTACACCTGAAACCTTAGGTTATGAGCCAATTTCCCTTCAAAAAATAAAAAGGGAACCAAATACAGCTGACAGTGAGTTAAAATGATAGAAACATGCTTGTGTTCATAGATTGAGGATTGTGAGTATGAGTAAAACGTGTCAATGCGTTTTCCATATGTAATTTAAACTCTTCCTTCTTGGGACTGAAGCAATAGTCCAATGGACAGGGCATTTGCCATGCACATGACTGACCCCAGATTTCATCCCCAGCACCCTATATGGGACAGTATTTTGGAGTATGGCCCCCCAAATCAAAATAAATAAATAAAATCAACTCTTCTTTTTTTGCTCAGGCAAAAATTCTCTCATCTGGCAGATTTTATAAACGCAAATTTCTTTTGTTGTTGTTTTGGTTTGTGGGTCCACCCAGTAGAGCTTAGGGGTTACTCCTGGAATCTACTTTGATGGTGCTCAGGGGACTTTATGAGATGCTGTGGATCAAACCCAGGTCAGTCAAATACAAGACAATTGCCATACCTATTGTACTATCTCTCCAATCCCTAAACTTAAATTTCTTTCATATACCATTTTCACTACTAGGTAAGAGATATGACAATTTTTGAAATAATTCTGTAAGAGTTTGAGTATAGTTTTAAAATTTTCTCACCATTCAATTGACTACAGAATAATGTCTAAAAATAATTGGTAAGATATTCTACAGTGTCATTATTTAACTTGGGTTATTGGCTTGATCTGTCTTACATTAATTTCGATTGACTTTCAAAGTACCAGTCACACTAAATTGCTTACATATACAAAGAATTCCATCAAATATCTCACCTAGAGCAGACTCTCACAGGTATCACTTGAAGAATACCTCATAGCCTTGTCTAATCTGCTTAGTACCTATTCAAACTCCAATATTGAGCTTATCTATTAGCTTACTTTTAAAGATTTTTTTTCTGAAACCATCTTGCTAATTAAAATTGATCACCACTATTATGTGACACTGCTGGTCCTTGAACATCAGTGATAATTATTATAGAAGTTCTGGTATGTCTTATTAGAAGTTACAATTTTATTTATACATATATTTTTTAAAATAAGATACTGAGAAGTACTTAAATGTAATCCCTTTGGAATTTTGTTAAATTATCTAACTATTTTAGAAGTAACTTTCACCAGAGGAGTAATATAGCATCACAGATTCAAGGAGAATTTCCTCTAATGATCACGAATCATGAAATCCCGTTAATCTTCGATTTCTTGAGTGGGTTCAGTAACCTCTCCATTCGTCCTTTCCCTGAGATCTTAGAAGTCTCTCTCTACTGGTCCCTAGCAAAGATGTCACACTGGAGGCTCTTTCAGGGTCAGGGGAATGAGATCCAGCTTGTTACTGTATTTAGCATATGAATTCTCCATGGGAAGCTTGCAAGGCTGTCCCATGTGGGCAGGAAACTCTCAGAAGTTTGGTATTTTCTCCCAGAGGGAGAAGTACGCTACAAGATATCTCTTGTACAAGATATCAGAAAGTCTCTTGCCCACATGCCTGGGTTGCCTTCCCTAGTGCCCCTCGGAGGGGATGAGCTCCAGCTTCCCTCCCTACCCCGAGCAGAGCTCCTGGTGGCCGAAGACCACCGGAACCTAGCTACAGGCATGCTGGAGGCTCCTCTCTACATGTTCGGACAGACCTCATGCATGAAGGTACTGGCAGAGGAATCCAGGTGTGTGTAATCCCATCAATGGCCAACATCCAGAGAGACTTAAAAGCAAGCTCTAATGCAAGTAATCCAGATTCCAAGGAAAGAGAAAGGACGGTAGAACAATAAGGAGATGTGGTTTCTGAGATCCAGATATGATAGGACTTGACTAAATTCGGAAGCAACATTCTTGGGGCAAGCTGGTATTCTATATGATACCCTTGAATGAAAACAGAGAGGGGTGTATAGCGTTCTTGATATCATAAATAAGATAGAAAGTGATGATAGAAGGTTGCAATTTGATGACCTTCTGTTTAATAATCTACTGCATTATAGGCTAATGTGGTAAGAAATTAAAAATTGCTTTACTACTAACTCGAGTTTACATCCCAAGCCAATTTTAAAAGAAAAATATAGTAAATACAAGTGTAATTGCCAACTCATAGTCCTGCCTATGTGGCTTTCATAGACAAAATAAGCGAATGTGAAATTAAGTGATCATGTTTATAGTTTTTTTTTTTTTTTTTGCTTTTTGGGTCACACCCGGCAATGCACAGGGGTTACTCCTGGCTCTGCACTCAGGAATTACCCCTGTTGGTGCTCAGGGGACCATATGGGATGCTGGGAATTGAACCCGGGTCAGCCGCGTGCAAGGCAAACGCCCTACCCGCTGTACTATCGCTCCAGCCCCTATAGTTTTTTATAGTAAAGCTAATCCTGATCTGAATTATACTATTTAAATATTGCTTACTTAAAACGCATTGTTTCTATGTCTAACACCTGTGTTACAGATTTTATTTATTCAGTATGTTATGTGTATCTCATTCTGAGAGAGCCTGGCAAGCTACCGAGAGTATCCCACCCGCATGGCAGAGCCTGGCAAGCTCCCCATGGCGTATTCGATATGCCAAAAACAGTAACAAGTCTTACAATGGAGATGTCACTGGTTTCTACTTGAGCAAATCGATGAACAATGGGACAACAGTGCTACAATGTGGATTAACAGTTTTCATAATAGAAACCCAGTAATATTTACCTTATGAAATAAATCATAAAATTTTGGTTTTGACCATGGGGCCACATTCAGTAGTGCTCAGATCTTGCTCCTGGCTTTATGCTCAAGGATGATTCCTGGCAGGGCTCAGGGGACCATATGAAGTACTGGAGATGAAATCTGAGTCACATAAGGCAAGCACTGTACAGAGCTCTCTACCTGCTGTGCTTTAGCTGTTATCGAATAAACTTTAAAACAAAAATAAATTTTTTTACTGATTCAGTTTGCTGACATGAAAGCAAATTCAAAGAAGATAATTATACTGAACTTTATGTTAAAGAAGATAATTATACTGAACTTTATCTATATTGTCGGCAAAAGAAAATAAAACCACAAACAAAATCAATCATAAGTAGGTTTGGTGATAAATTATAAGGGGAGAGAGTTTAATTGCTTAATGAGAAAGCAGTAACCCATAGCTTTAGCTACTTGTACCCATACTATGCTAATAAGTAGTTCATAACAGGTAATTAACTTCTCTGGGTTAAAGAGTCAAGGTACATTGCCCATTAACTAAGTCTTTCATTTTCCAAAACCACTTAAAATAAGGTTACTAAAGTTATGTATGAATAATTTTGTAAGCACGTTTAACCTTCATTTATTTATGAACTTTCAACATCACTTTAATTTAAGTAACTGAACCTAAGACTAAATAACAGATGTCAAAATAGAGCAATAAAGGATAATGTTAACTCTCTTTTAAATATGCCAGATACTTTTTGATATCTATAAACAAAAATTCCCACTTTCTGGGGAAATTCTTCAAGTAAAGTGACTGCACTTTAAGTCAGGGCAGTGAAGTAGATAAGTGATAATAAAAAGAGAAAGCTTGGGGAGAATAGTTTATTTAAGAAGGTTACCTGTTGGGAAATCAAGGGATGGTACTTATCAGAACAAAGGACTCACTGATAAAAAGAGGTGATGTAGAAAGAGTAATGTAACCTAAGAGTTAATTGTATGAGAAGCTCAAATCTTCCAGTTTGATATTGCTATTGATAACTTGTCTTTACACCAATAAATCTCCTCTGTGCAAATGTAAAAGAAAGCTCAGTTTTGCTTCTGCATTTCTCTAGTTTCAAAGAAAATATGCACTTCTCATTATTACTTCTGGCTCTAATTTTCTGCTTTTATTTCTTAATTGCCTCGAGTTTTATCCAGTTCTATTCTTTCCTAAATTGTCCTTCTCTGAGGGACACATGCCAATTAATTACATAAGAATGGAAGTGTAGGAGACTTTTATTGAAATGTCAGAGCAACAGGAAGAATAAATTGCGAACCAGCAGAAAATATATATTAACATTAGATATGAGCCATAATGTTTGTAGTAGAGTAAGTTTCTGGAACAAAATGCACCAAGTATTCATTGCCTTGAGTAAAGTATAATGCATTTCAATCTCATGGAAAAGTATGAAGTAAACAAACATGACTTGTGTGGCCTTTATGTTAGAGTCTAAGATGCCCATAATTTCCAATGAATGGAAAAAAGGAAGACTAAAGCTCAATGAAAGTTGTGCCCTTTATAATAAAGACAAGCTATAGACTATTTCTGGACAATATCTAGTGCATGAGTGCATGCACACATGCATGCGTGATTAGTGATCTAATTACTAGAATCTTGATGAGATTTACCTGCAAAGGACACACTGTGAAATGCGGCTATATTTTTAGAAGTCAGCTGGCTAACCAAATTGTTGGAGGTTCTCTTGTTAACAGAAGGAATACACTGGTTTCTCCTATATCTTTTTTTTTTTGGAAAAAAACAACAACCTAGCCTTTTGGTATTTTGCTAAGACTGTTTCCTTGCAACTGCCAAGATCTCCCCATTCTTCTTACTTGCCTGAATAGGCTTAAGTAGCTTCTTACTGAATTATTGAAAGCAATTTACTTCATTTTATATCACTTCTGCCTTCTGGACAATGCTTTGAAGATTTACTATCTCTGAGTAAAAAAAAGCCCACCTTAGAATTTTTCTTAACCAAGAGTACATGACCAAGTGAGTTATTGTGTTTCTCCCTTAGAAAGCAGAAATTCAGAAGCTAAGTTCTACAGAGTAATTTCTTTTTCTCTAGTATCAAAGATAAGGACCCTAATGTGGAAGACAGAGTGCAACCATAAGAAATTTGCCCATTAAGCAATAGATTAAATGGAATCATTGAAGATTTTCATCAAGGGAAAGAACTTTTAGCTTTCGAAGGAAAATGAAGTTGGCATTATATGCAGATTAAACTCTAATGCAGTGCAAAAGAGAGATCCATAAAATATATATGTATTCATAATCCTCTACATAAAGAAAATCTTTAACATTGTCTTAAACATTAACTTCCAAAGTCTTTTATTAATCAGGTTACCTTCTGGTCTAGAGTTATTGACTTTTGTGTATCAGCTAAAAAAAAATCTTTATGAGTAGAACTCCACAAAATCATGTTATTTATTGAATGAAGTACTAGACATCATGCCTGATATTTAAAAAAATATATACATAATGGAGGGATATAATCTCTACTCCCAAAGAGTTTATAAATAGTAGGGAAAAATAAAAGAGCAATTTATCTCACAATGGAAGGTGCTTTATTACTTAGAGGTCAGAGGAGAATTCCATCTGCTATCCTTGAAACAGCACCTAGAAAGAACAATGTGAAGAGTAATCATGTTAGAAAGAGCACAGCTGTCCATAATAGCAAGAAGATTGTGTTGATTTTTAACTTTATGCCAGAGGGATAATAAAGAGACATGAATTTCTGATTTTTCATATATCAGCAGTAGAAAATAAATACTAGAAAATAGTAAGCAGACTTTTAAACAATGAGTAACTTCAACAAAATGCTATGTTAAGTTTATTTTTGTGGGTACAGATGGTAGAACTCTATGGAGTTGTGAGCTATTAAGATGTGAGTATGCAAAGACATGAGGTTGCCTCCCCAATGTAGGATAAACTTTTCAATACTGCCACTAAATACAATAACTTTTGAAATCTTGATATATAAATATATATGTGCAAATAATGCAATACATTGTAAATGTTAATGAACTGTTTATATGATATACAAATAGCATCTGTTTATTATACATTTAAAGTAAATCAATAGAGAATCAGAGCAACCTATTTTTCACTTTTATCACTTAAAACCATATTTTGTTAATAGGATTATTTTGAATAGGGGACATTAGTATAGTACAATTGTTCATTTTTCTAAAAGTAATATGAATATTTTATGCTGCCCCAATAAAAATTACAATGATATTTCTTAAAGAAATAGAACAAAAAATACTAAGTTCCACATTCAATTAAAACTGGGACCAGAGTGATAGAACAAAGGATAGGGCACTTTCCTTGCATTTCAAGGCCAAGTTTCATCTGAACAAACTCCCTCCCTTCCACCTTCTCTTCCTCCCTCCCTTTGTCCTTTCTCCTTTTTCTTTCTTTCTTCTATGTCTTTAATTTTTCTTCTCTTTAAATGACTGACACGGAAAATTATCTTACAACCAATATTAAATGGTATTCCATACTGTATTACAAATGTATTGAAAGTTTCAGTCTGTATTTTACATTCATCCAAAATTTACATGGCAATTATAGCTGATTACTATGTATAACTTCCTCTGAAATATCCTATATTTAATTAATTACTTTGGCTTTTAAAATTTTTGGTATTAAATATAAAACAAATTTCTAAAATTTATAAAATGAATATCTTCACTGAGTAATACAGTTAATCACACAGATAACACTATTACTTTAATTTTCTTTTGTAATCATCAGTAATTTCTATAGAATATTTAAAATGCTTTATATATTTACATTCTTTTATTTTTCACGGCTTTATTATACTTTTAAGACTTATGGAAATATCCACAAATCGTAAATATCTCAGAAATAGTTATTCAATGTATCTCTCCATCTCTCTGATTTTCCCATTTTATCAACTAGTATTAAGAAAAACAGATAAATTAAGAGTTAGTTAATATAATAAAATATGTATTTGATATAGTCTTCTTTATTATACTAGATTAATTTAATAATGTTAGAAACTGGACATAGTTAATATAATTAAACATCTTGAAATTAATGATACACTCAAGTATTATTTCTTTTCAAGGACACTTCAAAAGAAATTGATTTAAAATAAAATCTTAATATCTTCAAAATGGTATCTATGTACTTTCAAGCATACAAGGTATCACAGGAAGTATCTTAGATTATCACAATTGTAGCAATGTGATGTCTATGTCATATGTTGCTTAATTCACTGAGAAACCATCATGGCAAAATTAGATCATAGATTTAACTTTACTAAATGATATGCAAGTAACACTGTGCATATATTATAGTTTTTAAAATCTAAAAACACCAGTGCCTTGCTTGTGGCCGACCCAGGTTCAATTCCCAGCATCACATATAGTCCCCTTAGCACCGCCAAGAGTAATTCCTGAATACAGATCAAGGAGTAACCCCTGTTCATTGCTGAGTGTGACCCTAAAAAGCAAAAACAAAACCCAAAAACCAAAAAAGAATACAATGGAATATCACTGAAATCACTGTCATCCTGTTGCTCATCAATTTGTTCGAGCAGGCACCAGTAACGTCTTTCATTGAGAGACTTATTGTTACTGTTTTTGGCACATCCAATACGCATGGGTAACTTGCCAGGCTCTGCTGTACTATGGAATATGCATCAAGTATTTCCTCAGTTAAAATTACTAGAGGGTTGACTTAAAACATGTTAAAAGTTGAGTTCTTAAATTCATTGTGATGGACACTAAAGACACAGGAACTTAAGAGACCGTGAGAGATACCCAAGCGGGGCTGGAGGAATAGCACAGCGGGTAGGGCGTTTGCCTTGCACGCGGCCTACCCGGGTTCGATTCCCAGCATCCCATATGGTCCCCTGAGCATCGCCAGGGGTAATTCCTGAGTGCAGAGCCAGGAGTAACCCCTGTGCATCGCTGGGTGTGACCCAAAAGCAAAAAAAAAAAAAAAAAAAGCAGAGAGATACCCAAGGGACGAACATTTTTCACTCTATTGACTGGAGAGCTGTTCCTCAGGTAGATGGAGTTTATAATTATTTCTCTAGCAGTACACTTTTGTGTTTGAAACATGAGCTTCAATATATAACTTGTGCTTATTAAAATACTTAGTCACTAAAATGAAACAGGACTGTGATTTGCAGGCTATTTTAAAATTGCTAAGATTAGTAGAGTAACATTTGTGTATACTTGAGGAAAATGTTACTATCATTTCAAAATATTTGGTATGTAAAATTTAAATAAATTCAAAAATGCATCCTCACATGTCAAATAAGAAATTTCAATAGTACAGTTATAAGCTTATACAAATAGAAGATACTATATTTAAATAATAGCCACAATCTCAAAACATAATATCAAAAGAGAATTCTATTTGACTTATGGTTAATGCTTAAAAGTAGTTGCTATCAAGCAGAGAAAAGGAGTTCAGAGCCTTTTCGTGTTGTTGACTATGTGAAAAATGAGTGCCTGATAGTGATTATAAAAATATGAAAATAGGGTCTGGAGCCATAGTACAGTAGGTAGGGCTTTTGTCTTGCACACGGACGACCAGGGTTTACTTCCCAGCATCCCATATTGTCCCCTGAGCACCAGCCAAGAGTAATCTCTGAGTACAAAGCCAGGAGTAACCCTTGTGCATCGCTGGATGTGACCCAAAAAAAAAGCAAAAAGAAAATATAGTATATCCAGTATATTCACCAGCTTGTAATTCCAGTAATTATATTTGGATGCTAAATAAACCAAACAAAAACCAATATAAAAAACATAATATTCACACGTGGAAGTTAAATTTTCAAAGATGATAAGAAATAATTTTTAGATTAAATTTTTAAATCTTCGATTCTGTTGAGACTAAAGTGGTCATCAAAGCCCTAGCCAAACAGGGCGTTCAAACTCAGAATATCAAAATCCTCCTTGAGCTGTATTGTGGAGACGACTGCGGGACTAGAGCTGCTACCGACTGGATTCCACGGGATGTCAGAAGACCTCGTGGCCGCCCACCAACTAGATGGTCAGATTCCTTCATCAAATCCCTGAAGGAATGATTTGAGGTTCTTCCTGTTCCTGGAGCGAGCAGATATCATTGGGCTGCACTAGCATCGGACAGGGACAAATGGAGACATTACTGGTGCCCACGAGAGCAAATCGAAGATCAACGGGACAACAAGTGATACAAGTGATTAAGTTCAGGTACCCCAGTGCCCAGGCTGAGAACTCTGGGCTCTTCTCAGGGTTGGAGTGAGTAGCCTCTCCCCAGTCCTGTGCTTCTGGAAGTCCCCGGGGCCACACCCACCTGGGACAGCTGCTGCCTTGCTGACTCACCCCCCTTCCCTGTTCTACTGGTGATTCACGACTAAATCAAGGAGAAGCAAGCCAAGCAGCTAAAATTCACAGATACACTGGTGCTCCCAAATCTCCGGAGCACCCTTGGGGGTGGTGGGGGCTGACTAAGTCCCCACACTGGCAAAGCTTGAACAGCTGCACCCGAAGCCCACTGCAGCATCCACATCAATCACTCTACTCTACCACTTCATTCATCCATACTCTCTGCAGACACACCAAGCTGCAAAACATTTCAGGTACTCCAGTGCCCAGGCTGGGAACTCTGGGGTTTTCTTTGCCTCGGGGAGATCACCCTCACCCTATCTTCCTCTAGTACTTCTGGAAGCCCCAGCAGACATGCCCACCTCCACAATCAGCGCCATGTCAAATCATTGGCCCAGACCATAGGTTCTGAAGCCTCTGAACCTCCTAACTTTTCCGTCCTGAAGTTCCAGTAGGAGCACACACCAAATTAGATGGGAAAGTAACAGGGCAGCTAACTGAACTAAATAAAAACCAATAACACAGAAAGTTCAACTAGCAATAAATATCTTAGTAAATCTTTAAGCAGGGACTTACCTCCCCCCACCCAAAGTTATGTGATGTAACACATAAAAATTGAAATTTATTATCTAGAATTATATCAACAGTTATGGCTTTTGTCTAAATTCTATTAATAATTAATCATTTAAAATAAATTAGTGAGTTTTTACAGATTTACATGAAACATTAAGTTGTTTTATCTCTCACATTCTCAACATCAATATTATTTATATTTACTTATTTTTCTGGGACTGGAGTGATAGATAGCACAGTGGGTAGGGCGTTTGCCTTGCACGCAGTTGACCGGGTTCAATTCCTCTGTCCCTCTCAAAGAGCCCGGCAAACTATGGAGAGTATCCTGCCCAACTGGCAGAGTCTGGCAGTTACCCGTGGTATATTTCATATGCCAAAAACAGTAACAAGTCTCACAATGGAGATGTTACTGGTGCCCGTTTGAGCAAATCAATGAGCAACGGGATGACAGTGCTACAGTGCTACTTATTTTTCTCACAGTTTTTAACAGTATTTCTGTCATAGGTCCTCTCAGATCCAATAATTATTTGAATTCTGAAGACAGCAGAATTTTATAAGCATATAAAATTAAGTAAATTTTGTTCTCCATACATATGTTTACAAATACAACCAAGAAAATGTCTCTGTGCTAAGTAATTGAAATAAACTAAGAGTAGATTCTTTCCATTTCTTTCTTTAGTTTCTTTCAGCCTATAAAGTATGATATCATCAAGATTTAAATTCTTTTCAGAAAACTGATAGAATTAGTCATTGCTTTTCAGAAGTAATTATCAAGGATGGCTGAAATCCAGTCTCTTGCATCTTCGATCATGCCCAAAGCCTAAATCTCATGAAAGCTATTTAAGTCAAAATGAGAAGCTTATGAGAATTTTCCTAACCAAAATAAAAAAAAATAAGTTTTAGCCTGGGGATGATAAACAAAATGATTTTTTTGCAGGCAGTCTGAAAATATGCTTTATGCAATTATGATATGTAAAGATATTTCAAAGATTCAATTTACAGGCTTCAAACTTAACTTTAGAAAGTTCTTGAAATTCATTATCGGTTTAGAAAGTTCTGGAAATTCATTATCAGTTAAAAACTAAATTAATTTAAACTACTAGTCTTAAAAATGAAATATTTTTGTCCATTTTATGCAGCCATTTTATTCTGCCCACAATACTCTCAGATCTAAAGACAAATTCCTTTTATATTAAGTGAAACTTTGCAAGAAAACAACATTCTGAACTCAAAGCTAGATGAATAATAGTAAGTTCCTTCCTGTTGCTTTCCCTATTGAAACATATGGCTACAGAAGGCTGCTCAGGGATAGCCTTGCTTTAAGAAAGTTTAATCAACGTTGGCATTCTGTATGGGAGTAGACAGCATAGAGTGGTGTAAAGAATATACTTCTTGATGGGTTGTTGCACATGAAAAATCTCTGAAAAAAGTAGGTTTTGCTCTTTTTCTAACTGAGAATAGCTCATAAGAATGCCTGAATTACATAGTAGAAACGATGACTCTTGAAGAAACCTGAAATAAAGGTTATTTTATACCACAAAAAAAGGTAATTTGCTGTAATATATTGCTAAGTACTTTACCAGGTATTGCCAGGAATGGACCACAAGGCTCTGTGTACTGCTTGGGAGAAGCAGACCCTACAAAAGAAAAGGAAAGAAAATAAAAATGATTCACCATTTAAAAAGGTGAATTTATTTAGGACACAAATATATCTTAGAAAACAATTAACGATGGGCCTTTTTAACAATAATAGTGACATACACATAGATACCCATAGTGTTCATGGTTTTACAAGCTATTCTATTTCTACCCCTTTAAATATATCTAGGTGTCAGATTAAAGTTTTTTGACTTATAAAATGATTTAAGAAAATACATTTACTTACGGTTGAATTAAAAAATATTCAATATTTATAAAATATATAAAATAATGTTGTTTTAGGTGCTTTTATGTTTGATTTCAAATCTAGTCTCTTTCTAGCTTTGCTGATGTTCCAAGCTTAAAAATGATATACTTAAGAAGATATCAAGACAAGTAGAATTTTAAATAATTGTAAATCATCTTAACATCAACTTTAAAAGTAATTTTTAATTTTATGGGGTGCTTCAGAGAGATGTGTCATATACAAAATTTGTATTTTATATGAGATCATTAATATAAATATGGATATAGTACCCATTTTAATGTTTTAGGAACACTTTTTGTTTAAAAGTCCTTTAAAAGAGACTCAGATATCTTGCCCCCACACCAGAGCCTGGCAAGCTACCTGTGGCGTATTTGATTTGCCAAAGACAGTAACAAGTCTCACAATGGAGACGTTACTTGTGCCCGTTTGAACAAATCGATGAGTAACATGATGACATTGATACAGACAGTGATATATATATATTTATGTTATATATATTTATATATTATATTATATATGAATATTTTTATTTATACCATATATGAACAAACCTTAAGAGTGTTTATATCCATTCAGGTTAATGTTTTTGTGTGATCATGGGATAGGCAGAATTTCTGTTCTTATTTTTAGTTTGATCTCTTTGGAAAATGGTTAGAGAAGCACAGAGTCAATAGTAAGTCCTGAAAATATTCAAGTGTAACCACAAACTCCCTTCTCCCAAAGTACAGTGTATTTTCTAAATACATATATATAAAGCTCTTACATGTTAGATAATAAATCCAATTATTTATTCTTACCTAACATAAAAGACTCATTTCTCTTTCAATTTACATCATTTTAATAAAACAATCATGTAGTCAAATTTTCTAGGTCTTCCAACATTGTGCCAAGAACCCTAAGAGTGCAGCTCATCACTCAAGTCAACTGGAATGGCAACTGTTTCTTACTAGTCTTGCCTCAAAAGAGCTCTTTCAGAGTAGTATTTTGAGAAAGAAATACTGCAGTGAGTATCATTTGATATAGACCACACAAAAACAAACTTAGTAGGTTCTCAAGAACATGTTAATTAGATGTACTTTGTGCTAAATGGAATGATGAAATAGTACAAATAAGTATACTGGCAATTGGTTTCACAACTGAATTTATCAAAGGTGGGTTGGCGGGGAGGGTAAGTGGGGAGTAGTGGGGGAAACCCTGAGACAGTAGTGGAGAGGCTTAGACACTAGTGGAGGGTGTGATGTCGGAACACTGGGCACATGAAATCCTATCATTGTAAATCATGGTGCTTCAAAGAAATTAAATAATAGATTTATATATATATTAATTGCATACATAAATATTTTTGTTCATACCATACAATAAAACTTAAAACTTATCACATAAGTCATTCAAGAGATAAGTATTCAGCGTGTATGACACTTAACGCATCAGCCTGGTATACTTTATAACAAACTGCTCAGCTTATTGACCATAAACCTTGAAATAACTAAATGCTTGGAGGAAGTGGAGCTTAAAAGAAGTGTTCCCACTTTTTAAGAACATAAGTAGCATTTTTTTTCCCATGGAAAGGAAAAATGTTTACAACTGAGAACAAGTTTTCTAGCTATTATTAGGAAATGATGCTTACTCATGCAGACAATTGAAATTCAAGAATTGACAGAGTTTAATGTTGTGGTCCTTGTGCTGCATTTGCACTTAAATAAAAGTGCAAATAGCACTGCAATATTAAAGGGCTTGTCTTCCCTGGATGTCAAAGAACATTTCTCTGCTAGGCACTTTAGTTATGATTTGATATACACCTATGTCTGGTGCTACTTAATCAAGTTGGGGGTTTTTTTGCCATAAAGGGTTTCGTGAATTTCACAAGGAACTTCATGATCATGTTTTTTAAAATACAAAATGACAATTCCATTCTTCTTGAGTCAGAACTGACATTCCCCTTGAGCTTTCTTAAAGCTCCGTTCTTATAAGTGTCCTACCTCTTCTAAAATGGAGTTAAAAGTCATTTGTCTTTTTTTTTTTTAAAGTCACTGCAATAGTGTCAAGGCTGCACTAACCAAGGATAAAAACTATGTTACCCAGATGTGTATTTTTTATAATAAAAGATGTTTGCAGACAAGAGACCTACAGTATTATCTAATTCTTCATTTTCCTTTAAAGGCTTTTTTTTCTTTTTGGGTCATACCTGGTGATGCACAGGGGTTACTCCTGGCTCTGTACTCAGGAATCACTCCTGGGGTACCATATGGGATGCTGGGACTCGAACTCGGGTCGGCCACTTGCAAGGCAAACGCCATACCTGCTGTGCGATTGCTTCAGCCCCATGCTCCTTTAAAAGTTTAATATTTTTCTGAAAAACTGTATGTCATTGAAATTTAAAAAATCCTTGCAGTCACAGTTTTTAGTTTATAGCAGCATATATGTAATTAGGCAAGGTTGAAATATCTTATTCTAGGGGCTGGAGCGATAGCACAGCGGGTAGAGCGTTTGCCTTGCACGAAGCCGACCCGGGTTGGATTCCCAGCATCCCATATGGTCCCCTGAGCACTGCCAGGGGTGATTCCTGAATGCAGTGCCAGAAGTAACCCCTGTGCATCACCGAGTGTGAGCCAAAAAGAAAAAAAATCTTACTCTATCAAAATGCATTTTCATGTTGTCTATTGATATTACAATTCAACGCACAAATATATTTATATGATACACTACTTTATAAAGTGATACATTCTTTTTTTGATAGTTGGTAGTCTAAATCAATGGACTTATTTAAATTATTTTCCTTGTGTACATGGAGCATTTTAACTTCACTGAAATTGGAGACAAAAATGAAAATCTAATTCATACACAAAATTTGTGTTTTTCAAAAGTTTATTAAATAACTTTTTCTATTTTTCATAAAGTTATGCAATAGATATGTGCATATCATATGTTCATAAACATATTAATTTATTAAATATATTAATCCACAGTCAACTAGTTCTGATATAATAAACTAAAGAGAAATGAATCTCATACAGTCACTACTTACAAATACACTATTAGTTTCACTACCTGTACTGATAGCGCTCTGTCACAAGTACTTTTGCAAAAATCATTTGTAGAGAGCATTCATTATTTTGAAATTCGCTAAGGGATGGAAGAAACTGGCCCATTCAAAATCTCTACAGTACAGCACTAGAGATCCAGGAAAGAATTGAGATTGAAACTCTACTTCATGCAGTCTAGAGGAAGATGATAGAATTCACTACTCTAAAGTCCTTCTTTTTAACATCTGGAATGACTAGATAAAACCCATGGAAGGTAATATCTTTACTCAAAAGTTCAGGGACATACAAGTTGATCTGATCTAATGTGTGCCTACACAAAGCACCACCCCTATTGGTGTTTGACCAAATATCTTGTACCATGTCAACCAATTTAACACATAAATGAATAAGTCCTTTCAAATGAACAAAACCCTCGGCTTTTTATCATTGTTTTCCTATATATATAGAAGACCATTTGGCCTCAACTTCATAGTCTCTATTAAATATTCTTCTGGTTGGCACTAATAGGTTTTCATAATATTGTGTATGTCTTTCTACATTTCCTTTTTTTGTAGCTTTTTTTAATTAAGTATAAAGATGTGATTTTTATTAGACCTCCCTAGCAGCACTCAAGAGATCTCAGGGCAATTTCCATGATACTTGACCAACAGAACAGCTGCTCAAAGCTGGGGCTCTGACAATGTAGTGCTCCTCAGGTCCTATCACTCCATGGACCTCCAGGGCATTCCCACTGTGGTGCTAAGGAAGCCAAGTGTTATGAGGACAGAAACCAGTTAGGACATATGCTAAGCATGTGTCCTAACCACTGTGCAATATTTCAGATCATAAGAAGTTGGATTTTCTTAGGCCATCTATTTGCAGAAGGTTTGTGCGGAGATAAAAAGGTAGATTAATACGGAACCATATGCATTTCTCTTTCTCTGCCATTCCAGGGTACTGAGAGCATCTTTCCAAGATGATTCATCCATATGATTTAGTGTGAAAAAACCTTCCCTCCCAGACCCAGCGTAAGTTAGAGTATTTCCCCTGCATGCTTCGCATCGTCCAATTTCTGAGGTCTTTGTTTCAAGTTATACAGATCAGTGGTGTGGCTCAGTGGTGGAGCACTTGCCTTACACGTATGACATCCTGGTTTGATAACTGGCACAAATTAAACTTATATGTTCATTGCAGCACTGTTTAGAATAGCCAGGATCTGGAAAAAACTGAGTGCCTGAGAACAGACGACTGGTTAAAGAATCGTTGGTACATCTATACAATGGAATACTATGCAGCTGTTAGAAAAGATGAAGTCAAATTTGCATGTAAGTGGATCAACATGGAAAGTATCATCTTGAGTGAAATGAGTCAGAAAGAAAGAGACAGACATAGAAAGATTGCACTTATCTGTGGAATATAAAATAATAGAGTAGGAGACTAACACCCAAGAATAGTAGAAATAAGTACCAGGGCTTGGTTTCATGGCTTGAAAACTGGTCTCACATGCTTGGGGAAAAGGTAGCTCAGATAGAGAAGGGGACACCGAGTAAAATGTGAATGGAGATCCGACTCGGGAAGGGAGATGTGGGCTGAAAGTAGACTAGACTAAACATGATGGACACTCAAAAACCCTATTGCAAATCACAGCACCCAAAAGAAGAGAGAGAACAAAAGGGAATACCCTGTCACAGAGCGGGGTGAGGTGGGGGGATGGGACTGGGGGGTGGGAGGGAAACTGGGTTCTTTGGTGACGGAGAATGGGCACTGGTGGAGGGATGTGTGCTTGAACATTGTATGAGGGAAACACAAGCATGAAAATGTGTAAATCTGTAATGGTACCCTCACGGTGATTCACTAATTAAAAAATAAATTAATTAAAAAAAAGATCAATAGCTCAAAGTTTCGAGTACATGGTCCTTATGCTTGAGACTTAGGTTTGACCCCCAGCACTGCTAGGACCCACCTCCAAGCACCAAAGATGTTTCAACTGCTTCACTCTTCCCAGGCATGTGTTGCTTTGTGGGGAGCCCGTTCCTTGAGCTGCTTATGCTGTTATCCTATTAATCTTTCCCATCACTAAAGTCAGAAGGAAGCATCTAAAAAATTAAATTAAATTAAGTGTATAAATAGTATGCTTTGTTCTATTTATTTAAATCCGAAGACTAATTTACAATACTGTTGTTAATTGGGACTCATGAATACGTGTTCCAATATCAGCCCCGCACGACTGTGTCCACTTTCTTCTACCATTGTCCCAAGGTCACTTCCCCAACCAAACCCCGCATTCTCAGTTTTATAAACCAATTCTCAGGATCTATTGTCCTTGAACATTTGTTATATTCACAGGAGAGAGCTAAAGAATGATCTCTTACACGTGAGATAAAATTTCTAATTAAGAGTGGAACGCTCAACTAAAATTTATATTTTTCATCACTGCCTCTTCTCAAATGCCTCATCTTCTCTTTTATTGACTAAATTTTGCATTCTGTGAAATAAATAACAATGAGATGTAGAGCAATTGAACTAATTAGACAAACTTCTTGACAGGACAGTGGGGGGATTTAAGATGTCATTCCCTGAATAGGTATTGAAAATACAAAAGGACACTCTTAGTGTGTCAATAAAAAAGATTACACTGAGCCAGGAAGTTCAATATTTATAAGCATTGTGGTAGAATAAATATATTTCCTCCTGGTATCATAATTACTGAAGACACTGATATGTTAATATTATAATAGATTTAGTTATATTCAGAAGCCATAATTAGAGTACAGTAACAGAAGAGAACAGATCAATGTGCATATACACATATATCTACATATTATAACTGCTCAAATGATTTGGCTGAGAGTTGTGACCATTTGGAGATCTCTCTCTCTAGTACTGGTAAAACCAACAAATTTTACTCAAAATCCACCGTTATACTATATACATATATATGTTCCGTTTTTGCATCATGCTTGTGAAGAAATATGTAATGATAATCAGAAAACACTGGTTGAGACAGGTAATATAATTTTACAGATATTTAAATGCATTTGGGATAAGTTTATTCTACTTAGATATTTGCAAGTAATCAGATGGCTTGACTAGGAAATATTCCTCACTTCTGATAGTTTGACTAGCTGCATGAGAATTGGGAGAAATGTGCTACTTCCAACCCTTTATTCAAATCTAATCCTGATGCATTCTTGACCTACTTTAAAAATGAAAACTTTGCAAGGCTCAGGGAAATTCAGCTAAATTTTCAGTGATAGTTCTCCTTCTAGGAAGCTTCTCTTATTTATTATTGAGCCTTTATGTTCTAGTTCACATAGATCAAACAAATCGAATAGTATAATCATGAAGTCCTGCTGACTTTGTTTCAAGAAAATCAATGTGTTTAGATCTGATAGTATGTGTAAATTAATAAATAATGTCAGTAAGATGATCTATGTTAATTAAAATATGCTAAGAATATTTGGTGGAGTGGGGGTGTGACTACATTGGTTGTCCTCAAGGCTTACTCCTGGCTCTGAGATCAGGGAATATCTCTAGAGGAGTTCAGAGGATCATATGTGGTACTCAGGATTGAATCTGGGTCAGTTGTGTACAAGGCAAAGGCCCTACTTGATATATTATCTCTGGCACCAAAATATACCCAATATTAAGGACTTATTTCCATATTTTTAAAATATGGTAATATTTATGGTAAATATGGTAAAAAATAAAAAGTAGCTTCTCTTTTACTTTCCTTTACCCTTATCACCAAACAAAAGTACCAAATGGTTAAATTTCATGCAATGACAATTTTGGCAATAGATATTTATAACCAAGACACATTGCAACATATAATTGTGAAAAAATTTTTCTTTAAATTTCTGTAACTCTGGCACTAATTAATGCTGATACAATCGGGTTAATTGACAGACTTTGGGAACTTTAGAATTCTTCTAAAATCTTGAACTTCATGTTTTATTTTATTTATTTATAATATTTATTATTTATTTAAAATAACACAAATTTTCTTAAAATAAAACCATCAAACTACATTATTAAACAGCAAATCTAATTTAACAGTGTTAAAATATGAATTTGAAACAGAAATTTTTTATATCCATTATAATGATTATAATGAAATATTTCTCAGTCTCTTCTAAGCCAGTTTTCCCCATCTGTATGATGATACAGTTAAAAACATTAATTAACTAGACTGCCACCAAAATTTGCTTTTGCAGGTGCCCTTAAAGAACAAACTAAGCTCCCGGTTAGGCATGCTTATGGATTGAGCAACTATGGAGAGAATTGAGTGATTAAAATTACAGCAGAGAATTGAGTGATTACTATTAGTGCAGTGCAAACTGGCCAAACTCAGTTAGGCTTCCTGAGATTCTTGTTATCTTTTTTCTCTTTTTAAAATTTTATTTATTTTTTAATTAGCGAATCACTGTGAGGGTACAGTTACAAGCATGTCGTGCTTGTGTTTCCCTCATACAGTGTTTGAGTGTTTCTTTAACCAGTCGTTTGTTCTCGGGTACTCAGGTTTTTTCCAGATTCTGGCTATTGTAAACAGTGATGCGATGAATGTATAAGTGCAGATGCCATTTCGACTATACTTTTTTGCTTCTCCGGGATATATTCTCAGTAGTGGTATTGCTGGGTCAAATAGGAGCTCAATTTCTAATTTTTTGAGAAGTGTCCATATTGTTTTCCAAAAGGGCTGAACAAGTCAGCATTCCCACCAGCAGTGTAAAAGGTTTCTCCCCAAATCCTCACCAACAGTGGTTGCTTTTGCTCTTTTGAATGTGTGCCAGTCTCTGTGGTGTGAGGTGGAATCTCATGGTTGTTTTGATATACATCTCCCTGATGATTAGTGATGTAGAGCATTTTTTCTGTGCCTTTTGCCTATTCGTATCTCTTCCTTGGGAAAGTTTCTGTTCATTTCTTCACCCGATTTTCTGATGGGGTTGGAAGTTTTCTTCTTGTAGAGTTCAACCAGTACTTTATATACCCTTGATATCAACCCCTTATCAGATGGGTATTGGGTGAATATTCTTTCCCATTCTGTAGATTGTCTTTGTATTCTGGTCACTGTATCTTTTGTGGTTCAGAAGCTTCTTAGTTAAATAGAGTCCCATTTTTTTACTTCTGTTTCCACTTGGTTGGTCATTGGCGTCTCATCTGTGAATATACTGTTAGTATCAATATTGTGGAGGGTTTTGCTGACCTTGTCTTCAATGTACCTTATGGGTTCTGGTCTGATGTTGAGGTCTTTAATCGATTTTGATCTGATTTTTGTTATTTTATGGTGTTAGGTCAAAGTCTAAGCTCATTTTTTTTTTTTTTTGCATGTGGTTGTTCATTTACGCCAGCACCATTTGTTAAAGAGGCTTTCCTTGCTCCACTTCACATTCCTTGCTCCCTTATCCAAGATTAAATGTTAATACATTTGTGGTTATGTGTAGGGATATTCCACCCTGTTCCATTGGTCTGCGGCTCTGCCTTTGTTCCAGTACCATGCTGTTTTAATTATTACCGCTTTGTAGTAGAGCTTAAGGTCAGGGAGGGTGATGCCTCCTATCGTCTTTTTCCCAAGAATTGCTTTAAGAATTTGTAGGAGTTTATTGTTCCATATGAATTTCAGCAGTGTTTGATCCATTTCTTTGAAGATTTTTGCGGGTAGAATTGTAGGGATCACATTGAATCTGTATAATACTTTGGGGAGTATTGCCATTTTGACAATGTTAATTCTTCCTATCCATGAGCAGGGAATATGCTTCCATTTCCTCGTGTCCCCCTTTTTTTTTTAGTGGAGTAGCGTTTTGTAGTTTTCTTTGTAGAGATCCTTTACCTCCTTTGTTAGGCTGATTCCAAGGTACTTGATTTTCTGTGGCACAACTGTGAATGGGATTATTTTTAAAGTCACTTTCCTCTGTTTCGTTATTTATGTATAGGAAGGCCATGGATTTTGGGTACTAATTTTATAGCCTTAGATTTTACTCTACAAGTCTATTGTTTGTAGGAGTTTCTTGATAGATGTTTTAGGATTCTCTAGGTACAGTATCATATCATCTGAGAATAGTGAGAGCTTGAGTTCTTCTGTTCTTCCTTTCCTATCTGGATGCCCTTACTGTCTTGTCCTTGCCTAATTGCTATTGCAATTACTTCCAGCACTATGTTGAACAGAAGTGGTGAGAGTGGGCATCCATTTTTGTCTCTGATCTTAGAGGGAAGGCCCTTAGTTTTTCTCCATTGACGATAATGCTTGACATGGTTTTGTACTAGATGGCTTTGTCTATCTTGAGGAAAGTTCCTTCTAAACCCATTTTGGTGAGAGTTTTCATCACAAATTGGTGTTGTATCTTGTCAAATGCTTTCTCTGCATCTATTGAAATGATCATACTTTTTTTTAATCTTTGCCTTTGTTGATATGATGGATTATGTTGATTGATTTCTGAATGTTAAACCATCCTTGCATCCCCAGGATGAATCCCACTTGATCGTGATGTATGATCTTTTTGATAAGTCGTTGGATTATATTTGCTAATATTTTGTTGGGGATCTTCACATCCATGTTCATCAGAGATATTGGCCTGTAGTTTTCCTTGTTTGTTGTGTCTGTGTTTGCTTCTGATATTAGGGAGATATATGCCTGATAGAAACCATTTGGGAGAGTTCCTGTTTCTTTAATTTCCTGGAAAAACTTGAGGAGAACTGGCAACAGGTACTCTTTAAATATTTGGGAGAATTCACTAGTGAATCCATCTGGGCCTGGGCTTTTGTTTTTGGGGAGACTTTTAATTACAGTTTCAATTTACTTGATATTGATGGATATATGCAGGTATTCCAAATCTTCTTGGTTCAGTCTTGGGAGATGATAGGAATCCAGGAATGTTTACATTTCTCCTAGGGTCTCTTGTTTCCTGGTGTACAGACTCTCAATACTTTGAGTCTCTGATGATCTTTTGAATTTCATTAGTTTCTATTGTCATGTCCCCTTTTTCATTTCTGATTTGCTTATTAGGGTTCTCTCTTTTTCTTTCTTTGTGAGTCTTGCTACTGGCTTATCAATCTTGTCTATTTTCTCAAAGAACCACCTCTTGGTTTCATTGACCTTTTGGATTGTTTTATTTTTGGTTTCCATGTCGTTAATTTCTGCTCTAAGTTTTGTTTTTTTTTCTTTTTTGGGTCACACCCAGCCATACTCAGGGGTTACTCCTGGCTTTGCACTCAGGAATTACTCCTGGCGGTGCTTGGAGGATCATATGGGATGCCGAGGATCGAACCCAGGTCGGCTGCGTGCAAGGCAAACGCCCTACCCGCTGTGCTATCACTCCGGCCCCTCTGCTCTAAGTTTTATTATTTCTTTCCTTCGGCTGGGTGGTGGTTTCTTTTGTTGATCTTTTTCTATGGTCTTAATCTGTGAAGTCAAGTTTTCTATGTATCCCCTTTCTTCCTTCCTGAGGAATGCTTGCAAAGCAATAAATTTTCCTCTTAACACAGCTTTAGCTGCATCTCATTGGTTTTGGTAGCTCGTGTCTTCATTCTCATTTGTTTCCAGGTATCTTTTGATTTCTTTCCTTGACTTCCTTCCTGACTCACTCATTATTCAACACTGTGGTGTTTAATTTTCAGGTGTTTGATTTGGTTGTCTGCATCTGTGTGTGATTAGCTTCTACCTTCAGTGCATCGTGGTCTGAAAAAATAGTTAATACAATTTCTATCTTCTTGATTCTATTGAGGTATGTTATGTGACCCAGGACGTGGTCTATTTTAGAAAATGTTCTGTGTGCACTGGAAAATGATGTGTATTCTTTCTTTTTGGGGTGTAAGGCTCTGTATAGGTCTGTTAGCCCTCTCTCTTCAATATTTTCCTTCAGAGCCAGTGTTTCCTTTCTGAGTTTTATCCTTGTTGATCTATCCAGAGGTGACAAGGCAGTGTTGAAGTCTCTGACTACTATTGTATCGCTTGCAGTGTCCTCCTTAAAATCAGTTGTGTTAAGTATTTAACTGGTCCCTCATTTAGGTGCATATAAATTTAAGAGCGTGATTTCTTCCTGTTGTACATAACCCTTGATAAATAGGAAATGGCCTTCACTGTCCTTTCTGATCTTTTTCAACCTGAAATCTATGTTGTCAGATACTATTATGGCCACCCCTGCTGCTTTTTTGAGTGAGTTGTTTGCTTGCAAGATTGTTTTCCGTCCTTTAACTTTGAGTCTGTGTTTGTTCTGATTGTTCAGATGTTTTTCTTGTAGTCAGCAGAATGTGGTTTCAGTTTCTGGATCCATTTTGCCACTCTGTGTCTCTTGATAGGTGTACTTAGACCTATCAAGTTTGTTGCACTTATGGGTCATGGGTGTTTTCTTTCCTGTCTTACAGGAGCCCTTTTAGTCCTTTTAAGTTTGGTTTTGAGTCTATGAAGTTCCTGATCTGTTGTTTATCTATAAAACGGTGTATCATTCCATTGAGTTTGAGTGAGAGTTTGGCTGGATAAAGTACTCTTGGTGAGGCATTCATTTCATTGAGTTTTTTCACTATATTCCACCATTGTCTTCAGGTTTGGAAGGTTTCCTCTGATAGGTCTGCTGTAAATCTAAGGGGTGTGCCTTTCGATGTGATTTCTTTCTTTGACCTTAGTGCTTGCAGTATTGTGTCTTTATCTGTGGCATCTATCATTCTGACTATGATATGCCTTGGAGTGTTCATGTTAGAGTTTCTTTTATCTGGCACCCTTCTAGCTCCTTGGATCTAGATGCTTGCATTCTCTAACTATGGGAACTTTTCAGTGATGATTTCTTTAACTGTGTTTTTCACATTGGGGTTGCCTCCCTGTCTTTCTGGTACTCTGATGATTTTAATGTTGTTCCTCTTGGAGTCATCTCCTAGGTCTCTGATTTGCCTTAGAGCTATTTTGAGGTCTTTTCCCATTGTTTGTTGTTGCCGGTACAATTTCTGCTGCTCATCTTCAAGTTCGCTGTTTCTGTCTTCAGCTGTAGACACTCTACTGTTGAGGGCACCTACTGAGATTTTAATTTCATCTATCGAATGCTTCATTTGTGACATTTCTTTTTGTAGCTTTCTTATTTCTGCTCTCTTTTATTCCTGTATTTTGTCACCTATCAGTTCCCCCATTTCTTTCATTTATTCCTTTAATTTTCTGTATATACGTTCCATTGATTCTTTGAGTTCCTTGAATGTCCTCAGCATTTCATTTAGGAATTCTTTGTTGGAGAGATAATATTTGTGGGCACCCCCTGTTGAGGATTCGGGACTCTTTTTTTCATCCTCTACTCATAGTGGAGATTTGTACTGTTTCTTCAAGTTTTTGTGGATATATAGAGGTAAAACCTTCAAGTTCACTGACATTGTTCCCTCTTATTGCAGGAAAGAGCTCTGAATAAGCTTGGTCGATGGTGGTCAACCTTCCCCTGGTCTACAATATGTCTTTTCTCTTGGACATTATTCTGTGACTTATGAAAGGCATCTAGTAAAGCATTGGAGGAGATGTTCTTTCATATTGGGCTTTGTGCAACTTCTTGTATACACTGGTCTTTTGGTGGAATTGGAGTAGACCAGTGGATTATTGTCGTATTGTGCTTGAGGTAGCCATAACATTTTTCACAGAATTAGATAATAATGTTTGGGATGTGAGTCAAGACTGCTGGGAATGGGAAATAAAACTGCAGCTCCACGGAAGGTCACGCCCACTTTGGGTGAGGCCACGCCCCTTCAGTGGAGGCCACCCCCCAGCCAGTCCAGGTGTTAATGCCCCGGTCCACAGACCTATTGAGAAGAGCAATGGTGGGTGGTTGTGCAGGTGCTGGGGGTAGAGGTGAAGGCAGATACCCCCCCCAGGCTGTTCCCAGCAGCAGTCTTTGGGGAGCGCAGGGTTGGACGGGTCAGAACAACTATTAAAAATTCAACTAACAAGACATCACCAATGAACCAGAGTTTGTAGTTCTGTAGGCCATCAAAGAATTGTCTATTTCAATCAAGAGAAACAATGTGGTCAGAAAAATTACCAAAGATAATAGCTACTTAATATTATTAATATTAGTATTAATAATATCCAACATATAATGTTAAATGTCTCTATATAGGAAGAACCACAGCACAATTAACTCCATGGTCATGTTAAAAATCTTTTTACTAGATATAGTACCTTAAATTAATCTTGGGGTATTTGTGCATTTTATTTTGTTTTACTGTCTTATCACATTATTTGGAAGGAAGTAAAGAAAAATATTTTAAAAACAAATGGAAAAAAACAGGTAAAATTTTGAACAGATGACTTAATTAAAAAGAAGCAATTGAAAACTGAATAAAAATAGCTGATACATTAAGTAAAGTATTTTATTCTTAACCGTCTCATTGAATTCATTCTTAGGTTTTCCATCTCTCAGTTGCTATTCCATTTGTTCATGGATGTTATCCACATTTTTTACTTATCCTTTAAGAATCTTTTAGTTCCTTTTATTTATTTCCTTTTTTGGCTGGGTTTTGGTAGTGCTCAGGGACTATTCCCAGCTCTGTGATCCGGAGTTACTCCTAGCAAAACTCAGGGGACAATATGTCTAGTGAAGGGTAGGGCAGGGATGGCTATATACAAACCAAACACCTCAAGCCATGTAATGCCATCTTGCTGACCCAACATATTAATTTTATTATTTAAAAAAAATTTCCCAACCCCCAGTGCAGAAGCAATATTGACAGCACTTCATTATTCCTATTTTGAGCTATCTGCTTCATGGCAAACAGTCCCTCTCTTGCTTCATTCTTTCCCCTCCTCCAGTACTAGAACCCTGTTTGCTATTGCTAGTTGCTTGTAATGTTTGTGGTGATAGAAGAGAGGACTATTTCCCTCTCCACTCTAAGTCTTTTTGTTTTACTGTTTTTGTTTTGGAGTCATACCCACCTAGTTCTCAAGAAATATTCTTGGCTGTGTGCTCAAGGATCACTCCTGGCAGTGCTCAGGGGACCAAAATCAGGGTCAGGGATTGAACAGAGGGTAGCCGCATGTAAGGCAAGTGCCTCACCTGCTGTGCTATCTCCCCTCCCCACCAGTCTCAGACTTAAGAAGAAGCTGTGTGCTAGGATATCAGAGGCAGAGTTTCCAGAGCATCCTCTCTCAGATGAGGAGAATGCTCTAGGAGAGAGCGCTTGTCCTGCATTGTGTAAGAGCTTAGATTCATCCCCTGTACTCTTACATTGTGTAAGAGCTTAGATTCATCCCCTGTACTCTTACATTGTGTAAGAGCTTAGATTCATCACCTGTACTACAGTGATGTAGCACTGCAGCACTGTCATCCCCTTGTTCATCCATTTGCTCAAGTGGGCTCCAGTATCGTCTCCATTGTGAGACTTGTCGTTACTGTTTTTGGCCTAGTGAATATGCCATGGGTAGCTTACCAGGCTTTGCCGTGCGGGTGAGATACTCCCGGTAGCTTGCTGGTCTCTCCGAGTAGGGCAGAGGAATAGACCCCAGGTCCCCCACGTGCAAAGCAAATGCCCTGCCTCTGTGCTATTGCTCCAGCCCATGAAAATGAAAGTGTTTTTTTTTTATAAGATTGGGCCACTTCAGCATTTCAAATGAGAATCTAGTAAGAGCAGTAACAGAACTAACTGACATATGGAACAGAAAAAAATAAAACTTATTATTCACAGATAAAAAGAGTGCATGTGAAAATTTATAAATACTGGATAATTATAAACATGCAAAATTTGTAAGTTGCTAGGAAAAAAGTAATATATTAATATAGCCAATATTTTTAAAACATCACACTTCTAAGGAGGACTAAAACACCAATGCCTATAGAAACCTAATTTCTAATTTTGAATAAAAGATTAACAAATGAACATTTTGAAACCACAAATGAAAGTAGCAATATGAAATTTGAAGGATTTAAAGAATTTACAGTATATGATATTGACAGCAAATGTTTATAGATTAAATTGCCTATAAAAGCACGTTTTCCTAAAATTAAAAAATTCTTTAAAATTCTCATGCAAGTACTATATATGCATATATAAATATCCAGTGAATCTTCAAAGATTATGGAGCACTAATATAATTATCTTCTGTAAAATTCCCATGGAAAAAGGAAATGGAAATAACTAGACATGTTAGAAATCCACAGGCATGCTCAGTTTTATGATGATTAAGACAAAGCATCAAAGAATAACATTTTCAATACTATGTACTAGATTTAAAAAATAGATTTCCATATATAAAAAGTAGTCCTCATAAACTGTCAATATAAAATATTTATGACTAGTCAAGTTTTCCTTGAATGGAAATCTGAGCATCACATTTCAACATCATAAATCAGTGAAATATTATATACTCAGTAGTATTAAAAAAGGACACCTTACAAACTATGGCCAAGACATAATGAAATCATTTTAGACGATAAAAATTACATAATACTATTTAAATGCTATCAAAAAGTTAGAAAAGAAAAATCTGATTTTCAATGCCAGTTTATTGCTATTTAAGAGGTCAATTACTCAGAGATAGAGATTATTGCGTTTATGTAGTCTGTTAATTGACTGACCAATCACCAGTGTGTTCACTTTTCTTAAGATTAATTTAATACTTCCCTTAAAATTTGTTCACATTGTGTATGCACATTAGGAGAGAGAAGAAGGAACATGAAGTTATTCAGTTATTAATCTAAAACAGAGCATTAGCTTCCTCAGAATAAACACAATAGGGTATATTAGGAGAGACAGATTCATGGGTAGCAGGAATTTTGGAATATCTCTCACAAGTGGATAAAATACTGATGATGAATGCAGATGGCCTAAGAAACAGTCAAATGTGATATATATGTATATATGTAAGAATATATCATAAGATTATGTTTTCCAAAAATGACTAAGAAATCTCCTTAAATTAGACATCACAAAAGTGGCTCAACAGTTGTTAAAGAGCAACACAACCAAAGAAAGCCATCTCTGATCACATTGAAACACAATCATACTTTAATAGCGTAGCATAAGTTAAACAGAACTGGACAGTCCATCCAGCAGGGAGGATCCTTGTCTTGCATGTGACCAATCCAGGTTCGAGCGATGGCAAAATCCTGATGTTTACCTGAGCACAGTCAAAATTACTTCCTGAGTGCAAAAGCAGGAGTAACCCCTGAACATCTCTGGCTGTGTGGCCCCCAATGCAAAAACAAACAAACAAAAAGAAATAAAATGGCCATACTAATGGTGAATAAAAATAACTGACAATTTGAATCAAAGGAGAAGTACAAATGCAAAGCAAATTTTAATATTTTTTTGAAAATAAAGTAAAGATAAAACACCATCATTTCTGGGCTAAAGCAGTGTAATTCAGCTATAAGAGTTCCCAAAACTCAATAATCTTCTCTATAGTAACTCAATAATTGTGTTGGTATGATGCTTGCCTTGCACATAGCTGAAAAGCCCATATCTCCACTGGGCATAACACACCCACCCCCTCCAAAAGAAGAAAAAGAGAGTTATTAACGCCTGTTTCTTGAATTGGAGGTAATTTGGGACCACATCCAGGGGCCGTCAGAGCTTACTTCTAACTCAGTGTTCAGTGATCACTCCTGGCAGTGATTAGGGCACTATATGTGATGCCAGGAATTGAACCAGGGTCCAATTGCTCAATCGGTTGCATGCAAAGCAATCTCTTAGAAGGGTTGGGTGTTGGAACGTTGTATGAGTGAAACTCAATCATGAATAACTTTGTAACTGGATATCTTGTGGTACAACGATTAAATAGCAAAAACAAGAAGTCAATTTACAAAAGCAAGCACCTTGCCAGTATATTATCTCTCTAGCACTTACCAAACCTATTATGCATCGCCAAAGTCTCCTTTAAACTTAAATCGAGTAATGCCACTTTTTCTTAGATTTTTATTCCTCTCATTTCTTAATAAATCTAACACTTCTTTTCAGAACTATTTGAAATTAACTCCTATTGAGCAGCGTTTTTTGTGCTTCAAAACAAAATATAAGCTAAGATTGTATTTATAAAATATACAAAACTATTTACATTTTAATCTCAAGTGTATGAATAGTTAAGTGATGGCATTTGCCCATATCAATACTTTAAAATACTCCTGGTATTTATTTGACATTTTTTACTAACTCAAAGTTGTTTAACACAACAACTATGCCAAATTTTATCACTGTATCACTGTCGTCTCCTTGCTCATCAATTTGCTAGAGTGGGCACCAGTAACATCTCTCTTATCCCTGTCGCATTCAGGGTCAGAGGAATGAGGCCCATTCTTGTCACTGTTTGGGGCATATCGAATACGTCACGGGTAATTTGCCAGGCTCTGCCATGCAAGATTCTGCATCATTCTCTTCCGGACGCTTTGTTTTATAGTCTCTGGATCTTGGCCATTGATGAGATTACATGGCACTAGGGACAGTTTGTGGGTATGACTGCCAAGCTACTGGAAAACTGGGTATCTGGGTGAAGGAGGCCCAGTCCTGATCTGAGCAGACTTGGAGATTTCAGCCACGGATCTGGCATACTTGGGTTACTCTGTCGGTTCCTTCATGTGTGAGGCTTGTCCAAGCATGTGGAGAGTGGCCTTGAGCATGTCTGTGTCTAGTTCTGGAGGTCTTCAGCTACCAGGGCTGTGCTTGGTGTGGGGAGGGAAACTCAACCTACTCCCCCCACCTCCAAGGGGGCCCCGGTGAAGACAGTCTGGCTCGGGGGAAGGAGATTCTGCCAAGTTTTATATAGTTTCAAATAAATTGAACACTTTGCTTAAATAGCAGATGATATTTAATGAATATTTAAGTTAAATAGGATTAGTCTTAAAGTTCCTTATCTGCCTTGTTTGTTCAGTCTTTATTTTCTTCATCAAGTATGTCTTTTAGGTACATTTTTAGTATGTACTTTTACAACTCTTTTTGGCACTTATATTTAACTATTGTCTCAGAGGACTCAAATCCTATGTCATATAAATTCACATTCTAACTCAGCTAAACTATGTAAGTTCTGAATCAGAATTCCTTAATTAGTCATGTTGGAAAAGCTTAATATTCTGGATGGATGCAACTAACATTTTTTTCCTGCATCTTTGTCTGACAATAGTCATTGATATTAATTAAGACTGCTTAGTGTTTGATGAGCATTTTTAATTCACTAATGATTGTCTTGCTTCTTTTATCTTTTAATAAAAGACTAATAACTTTTAACACTACAGTAGAAACTCAGTTCAGTTTCTTTTTCCAAGTACTTTGATAATCAGAAGAAAGTTTCTGGTTTGTACATGAAAAGTGCTGGTATAAAATCTAATACAAGACACCATGCCAAACAACAAATAGTGGAAGCATTCCAGAAAAGATTCAATTCACTGAATAGGGCTAAGAAGATTTTTACTCAGGAATAATTCTTTTTTCTTATTTTTATCTCAGTGTTAGCAATTCCTATAAAGGCACTCCCTAATGAATTACTGAATCTATCAACATAAAATAATATAAATGAATATACAAAATTATTAAATAATACAAAACAGAAACAATAAGGTAAATTATTTGTGACACAGAATTATAAAGATATAATATGCAACTACAAAGATACTTATAAATATGTGAAAACACAATTTAAATATCTGGCTTAGACTATAAATGTGAAAGGTGCCAGAAAGGATGATAATTCCTATTTTCAAGAAACCATCTCTAAAACAAATAAAGCTGATTCTTACTTCAGACAAACTAGTCACCTGGCTCACCAAGTTAGATACACAAAATAAATTTTATTGAGATATTAGTTTTGATAGATGCTTACCAGAGCCATGTAAAAATATTATATTAATTTTGAATTTTATATTTTAAAATTTACATATTCACTTTGTTTCCCAATATAATGAAAGCAAAATTAAAAAAATAAAAAAAAAATCAATGCACTAAATTTGCAAGTAAGGCAGTGTCCCTAAGAGAAAATAAGTAAATATGTTAAGGTCATTAAGTTTTAGAAATAATGTTAAAGATTGCTTTATCTTGTTAATTGACTATATGGACATAATGGACATAAATCTTCTTCCTAAAATACTGTATTTTTCAAGTTTTTCATTTCAACATAGCTATCAGTTTATTTACTCAGAAATGTCAGTGTGCTATTTATACATTAGTTAATATTTGAACCCCAACATAGTTATTTAGATATCAATTGTTATTTTGTAGTATGGATTTTTTTTTTTTTTTGCTTTTTGGGTCACACCCGGCGATGCACAGGGGTCACTCCTGGCTCTGCACTCAGGAATCACCCCTGGCGGTGCTCAGGGGACCATATGGGATGCTGGGATTCGAACCCGGGTCGGCCCCGTGCAAGGCAAACGCCCTACCCGCTGTGCTATCGCTCCAGCCCCTGTAGTATGGATTTTTAGTTAGATACATCTGCATATAAGTTACTATCCTGACCTGCTGTTGCTGTCTTGGGAATTTAGTTCACTGCTTTGGGCTTCAATTTTCTCATGTATAAAAAGGGTCAAAATAACAGCTTCTTGGAGTTTTATTTGGAGAATTTAATATGATAACATATAAAGGGCCTTGCAGAATGTCTTCCTAACTGCAAAATCAACAGAAACTGCTGTTTTTAGCATAATAATATCATTAACACCGTCATTATGGTGAACTATTGTGTGTCACAAAATCCCTTTTAACTATTTTGAATTGCTTTTCATAGTATCTCATAGCTCTTTTCTAAATGTCCATGAACCCTGGCATGCTGGGGTTATAACCTTCCACAACAGAAATCTAGAAAAGTCCACCTCCTCTCACTGCCTAAAGGATAATCTTGATATCGTCTTTGAAATAGTCGTCTTTGATCCTCCTGAAATTACTAGCCACTTCAACATTTACATAGTAGAAGTAAATACAAACTCAGATTAAAAGAAAAAACCTTCAAATGATGCTTTGCTGTGCAATGATACGAAAGAGCTAAATGCCAAATGTGTATGCAACAAATATTTACTAAATAAGTGCCTAAATGCAGTGAGAAGTTGAAGATGATGATTCTTCTATATGAATCCCTTCATTTACTCCATTAAATAGTCTGTTTGCTCTTTTCTGTCTTCCTTCTTTTTAAGCAAATTTTGCACTTTGGCAAAACAACAAATGAGATGAATAGAATTTACTGTTTATTCACGAGGGCATGCAGTGCTGTTGATTTTATCTTAGAGAAACAAAAATGTTAAATTATCACATGAAAAATTTCCTGTTATTATCTTAACATAAATCATTTGACTATCCCTTTATAGCCTACTTCTTAAATTTAAATTGAAATATTTGACAAGATGCTACTAGTAGTAAGAATTAAAAAAAATACTAATGCTTTTACGTGCTTCAAGGAGTTATGCAGATATTCCAAAATAGCAAATGAAAAATGAAAATAAGTACAGTGAGTGGTGTATTTTTTTTCCATTGGAAGCATATGAGTAATTGTTTAAATTTTATACTTAACATTTCTAGAAACAGATTCTTTTCCTTTTTTTTTTTCTTTTTCAGGTGGGGAAGAGTGCTGTGCCACACTCAGCCGTGCTCAGGGCTTACTCCTGACTCTGTGCTCAGGAATCACTCCTGGTGGGGCGTTGGCAGTTGAACCCCACCAAACTTCAAGCAAGGCAAGCCGCTAAATTACCGATGTACAGTCTCTCATGTGCTCCTGTTTTTGAAACCATCTTTCTCTCCTCTACCCCCTCCTACCTCCCACAGGCACCACACTCAATGTCCAGGTGATAGTTCACCCCTCTTCCTTGGTCTGGTGAAAACGGTGGTACAAGGGTGCATAGGAAGGGCATGTGAGATGGAATGCAGAGCCCTGCACATCATGTTAGTTGTATGTTCTACCCCTTCACTATCCCTTGGGTCTCCCACACTACTTTTCTTAAGGTCTATTCTTTGGAAAGAAGATTTCAAGTTAAGGATTCAAATATATGGATTTAATGGGGAAATACAGAAAAGAGCCACATATTACTGAAGCAAGACAATCCCTGCCAATTACTTACAATCAAGCAACGTGGAAAATTCATGGGAGATGGTGTAATTTTTTTCCACCTTACCTGCAAAAGATAAGAAAGCTGGCACATTTCTATAGTGACCCTTGAGGTCAATACTGTGACTGGTAAATCCCTGGCTCTAGTGTGACCTCAGAGGGAAAGAAGTTTTCCAGGGAAGTCCTCCAATGACAATGTGTGTATCCTGGTAATCAGAAGTTCACTGAGTAACCTAAATGGTAAGATAGATACTATAGGCAGGAAACAATAGTATTTGCATATTAACTTCTTATGACAAAGGAACGCTTGCATTAAATGCAACTTCTCAGATGTAGTTGAGATAATGGTAAGACAAAGGACAAGATAAGTGAATTAGTATCTTTCTTCTCTTAATAGTAATACCACCTTACTATTTCATAACAAAAAAAAACTTTAAAAAATTGGTATCTTTTTTTCTCCCAGTGGACATCCACTTCAATATCTCAATGCCCAACAGATCCGTAAAGAATTAAAGAAAAGAGGATTTATTTTGAGAGGAGAGTAGGATCTTCAATAATCTTCGAGTTACTTCAACTCAGTTTTATTTTCATTTGTAATCGAAAGACAACGAGAAAGACATCAAACACAGGCAATTTGTAAGGATAAACTTCATAGTCACAGAGTAAAACTTGATGTTCTTCTTTGTGAAAACAAGAATTAATTAGAAGAATTTGTGCTTTCTGTTTATATACTCATATAATAATAATATAAATTATGTCCTAATGTTTTATTCTTTTCTATTTTGTCATTTCAGAATGTTTAATAAGACTAAGCAAACCTTGTTATCACTCATAGAAATAAAAAGAAAAATATGTACAAATATTTCTTAAGTCTCCAACAATCTTAGTATTCAGAACAATTACTTCAGTTAATGAGCTATCCAAGTTTTTGTATGCCTTATGTTCTGCATTTGACACCCACCCCGTTTAATTCATAGACTCATCAACTTTTAGTGGAAGATTATACTATGATAAAATAAGAATTAAATACTTGTAGACTCAAAGTGTATCACAATATTAATTAAAAAGAGATCTCAGGCAATCAAACCCATAATTAAATGACTCTTTCACTTAACTTCTTTTAATCATAAATAAATAAGCAAGCTTCAAATCAAGCCTGATTTAAAACTAAAATGACCACATTATCCTTCATTGTCTATAGGCTATTCAATTTCTAGTTAATTCTTTTCACATCTCTGTATCTACCACTAGGTAAAAATGTCCCGTTCGCTCATACTCAGTTGGTTAACAGTCCAAATTATGGCTATATACACAATAATTTCATAAACATTCATAAAATTTTTATTTAAAATTTATATATTATAATTCTAAAATCATTATAGAATAACAATATATGATTATAAAATTATATATAAATATATCTATTTATAATATATTCATACAAATAATAGTTTTGGATTCACAGGAGAGTTTAAAAGACACACACACAGTTTTTATATTGCACAGTCAGCCTCCCCTCTCATAGACATCTCACATGATTATGACACACTGGATGGGCTGGAGTGATAGTACAGAAGATAGTACAGTGGGTAGGGTGGGTACGGTGTTTGCCTTGCATGTGGCTGACCGAGGTTTGATTCCTCTGTCCCTCTTGGAGGGCCTGGCAAGCTACCGAGAGTATCCGGCCACATGGCAGAGCCTGACAAGCTACCCGTGGCATATTCAATATGCCAAAATCATAAGTTTTATAATGGAGATGTTACTGGTGCTTGATCGAGCAAATCGATGAAGAACGGAATGACAGTTATACTATAGTGCTAATAGACCCACATGAAGCAGTCTCATTCACTGAACACTAAACATTTTCTCAAATTTCTTTTGTAGAATAAAATGTTCACTTTGTGCACTAATGTCATTATTTTCCTTCCCAGGATCTAATTCACTTTAGTATGTCACATTTAGTTGTCATTTGTCGTAAGACTTCTAGACTAAGAAGGTTTCAGTCTTTCCCTTAAAAAAAAAAAGGTTACTTATTTAGAGGAGGACTGTTTGATTGTTTTGTAGAATGTTCCACCATTTAAGTTTATCTAATGTGGATCCCATCATTAGAAAAGAATATATTTATATATGGGTTCAAGGGAGGAAGATCATAGAATCTTTTTATCCTTTCTTGTGAAAGTAACAAGTTTCAGCATAATTGAGCATAATTTCAGCAAATGTTAACCAGATCACCTGACTGAGATAGTGGTTGCCAGATTTATTTACCTTAAAGATTTGGTTTTAGTTGTTCCTTTCCATACCCTACTCTTAGAAGCAATTCACCAAGTTCTTCTTACACTTAATCACTTGCATCACTTGTCATCCCGTTGATCTGTGATTTGCTCAAGCGGGTGCCAGTAACCTCTCCATTTGTCCCTGTTGCATGCTAGTGTAGCCCAATGATATCTGCTCACTCGAGTAACAGGAAGAGCCTCAAACCATTCATTCAGGGTTTTGATGAAGAAGTCTGACCATCTCGTTGGTGGGCAGCTACGCGGTCTTTTAACATCCCATGGAATCCAGTCGGTAACAGCTCTAGTCAAGCGGTCGTCTCTGAATCGCTTTACATGTCTGGCCCAACTGATTTTTGCTGTCTTGGCAAACGAGACAGCATTCCTTACACTTAAGGAACAGAGAATTAAGTTCTAACTCTCTGTGGGATGGAAGTCCGTATAATTCCTTTATTATCATTGTTTCTGTCCATTAAATTATTCAGTCATGTACTTTTACACAGAGAAACTCTTTTAGTTTTATATTTTGGTTTTAATCCAATAGTAGTTAAGTATTTTGTTGTAGCTTCGGCTATCCAGAGTTCTTTTGTGTAGATCCCGTTGACATACCTCCATCATTTTTTTTTGAGCACTTCTGTAATCAATTTTCAAATACTCAATTATACTCACTAAGCAGTGAGAAAATGAACTGAACAATGGAAACTTTGACACTAGAAAGGTTTAATTAAGCAGAAGCTGTTATTCCCTAAACATTACAATTAACTTAAATTTATGCTGCACTTCTGTTTTCATATAGCACAAGCATATCTTATTTCTGTAAGTACTGACACTCAGTAGTGCAATATATTTTACTCTTCCTTTTGTCTATGCATTATCTTTGTAAATAATTCTGACTTTATTGACACTAAGCATAAATTGTGATTTTTAAATATGTAGCAAGCAAATTTATAAGTTAGGTTTCCTTCTTCTTTCTTTCTTTCTTTCTTTCTTTCTTTCTTTCTTTCTTTCTTTCTTTCTTTCTTTCTTTCTTTCTTTCTTTCTTTCTTTCTTTCCTCCCTTCCTTCCTTCCCTCCCTCCCTCCTTCCTTCCTTCCTTCCTTCCTTCCTTCCTTCCTTCCTTCCTTCCTTCCTTCCTTCCTTCCTTCCTTCCTTCCATCTTTCTTTCTTTTCTCTTCTTTCTTTCTTTCTTTCTTTCTTTCTTTCTTTCTTTCTTTCTTTCTTTCTTTCTTTCTTTCTTTCTTTCTTTCTTTCTTTCTTTCTTTTCTTTCTTTCTTTCCTTTTCTTTGCTTTCTGGGTCACACTCGGCAAGGCACAGGGGTTACTCCTGGCTTTGCATTCAGGAATTACTCCCGATGGTGCTCAGGGGACCATATGGAATGCTGGGAATCGAACCCTGGTTGGCCGCATGCAAGGCAAACGCCCTATCTGCTGTACCATCACTCCAGCCCTTCTTTCTTTCTTTTTTTCTTTGTCTATTTTTTGTGTTTGGGGCCACATATAGTGGTTGCTTAGTAAGCCCTCCTGGTATAACTCAGAATCCAAGTCATGGGTCAGCAACACAACCTGTATCACTACCTACTGTAAGCCTTTCTTGCTGTACTATCTCTCCAGACTCAGTTCTCAATGCCTCTTAAGTATAGACTTAAAAAATCATTTGTCCAACAAGAATATATTGGTGGTATTGAATAAAGAATATTTTCTAAATATGTAAAGTTTTATGCTTTGTTTTGTTCTGTTTTTTTAAGGTTCTGGAATCAAACCCAGAGTCTCACATATAAAAGGCAAGTGTTTTACTTCTGAGTTATATATTCCTGGCAATATATTAGTTTTAAATACATAATTTAGTAAACTAGGACCAGGGTAAAGTGCAGAAATCACATATAAGGTTATAATTATTTGACCATCAACATAACAAGAAGAGGTAGAAGAAAACAGCCATCTTTCACTTTTAGGAAAATGCATAAAAAAGTCAATAGTGTTCACTTGAGAGTTCTTTGCCTCCATGCTCATTAAATTAGGACTTAATTAGAATATAGAATCAGGATTTTTTATTAAAATAAAAAAATTAAGTGTACCATCCTTGGCATACACATACACACACACTGGTAAACAAAATAATAATAATTTAGTAAATCCTATTTCATTGAATTAAAATTTCCTATTTTGAATATCCAGAGATGATTAATAAAACAATAATTTTGTTTAAAAATATTTAATCAGTATATATAAAGCTGATTTTCTCCTTAAACCAGCCTTACTCTTTAATGATAAACATAAACTGTTCCCTTTATTGATTGTTCAAAATTGTTACATATAAAGAAAATCTAAGAAAAAATAAGAATGCTAATTTTTTCACTTTAAAATAATATCTTTGTAATTAAATCACATATATGACATAGAAAATTATTTTTACATTGTAGATTTTAGAGAAGATTATCGCTATTAATCATTTATCCTTATATCTAAACTTTATAGAAGTTATGAAAATATTCTGAGACTCTTTATAAACATAAATTTCAACTGATATTTAACCACAGCTATATGCTACTATCTGATAAGATCCAAATTTAATTTGGACACACATTTATCTATTCATGAGGGACCTACTAAAATCTTTGAAAGAGGTGTTAATAAAATAACAGATGTTTGTTAATAAAAATGTTTCTTCATGCAAATTTTCATGATATGAGCTTGCTCCATAAGCAAGTTCTACTAGTAAGTATTTTTTATTAAAATATAGGCTATAATCAATGACAGTAAGGAAAATCTATATACATTATTATGAAGTCCATTTTATCTCTCTATTGCCTAACCTTTTTTTTATAATAGCACCATAGCTTTACCATTTCATTACCCAAAGTATCTTCTTCTAAAATAAATAATGTTTGAAATTTATTCAACCTCCATCTCTAATGAAATAGGTTTTGATTGACACTTGAATTCTAAAATTGGCTTCTGTTTTTGCCTTACACTTACTTCTATTCTTCAACCATTTATAAAATAGAACCACTACTCTTGGTAGTTCATTAGGTTCTCCAAGAGTGAGAGCAAAGCTATTAGATGTTGGAGGGAAAGGCAACCCATCCCCTCCAAGGGGACCTGGTGAAGACAGCCAGGCATGGGGGGTAAGAGACTCTGCATTGCTCTCTTCCGGGAGCTTGGTCTATTGCCTCCATGGGAGAGTCTTTCAAGCTCCCTATGGAGTATTTATACCTCAAATATAATAAAAGATATATACATACCTCTCGGATATAGCCCGGCAAGCTACCAAGAGTATCCCATACGCAAGGCAGAGCCTGTCAAGCTACCTCTGGTGTATTTGATATGCCAAAAACAATAACAATAATTCTCATTCCCCTGACCCTGAACGACCTTCCAATCGTTGGGAAAGACAAGTAAGGAAAGGCTGCTAAAATCTCAGGGCTGAGTGTAATAGAGACGTTACTGGTGCCTGCTCGAGTAAATCGACGAACAATGGGATGACTGTGACACTGATACAGTGAACCACTACTAAGTTATATTTCCAGAATCCAGGACTACTCCCTGCTACATAATAGGTACTCAACAATATTCAATATACATATTACACATACACACAAACACATGAATATATACAGAAGATAGTGATGGTTATTATCATTTCCAGATCTTATACAAAACCATCTCATAAGTCATTAGTTGAAATAAAGTTGAAATAAAGTTTTCTCAAGATCACATGTCTTACTGTAGTTTAATAGCCCAGAATCAGAGAACTCTCAAGTGAGCTATCTTGACTTTATTATATTTTTTTCTCAAAAAAGTGGGTGATACATATTTTCTTTCTGCGTATTCTCTTTGTTATGCTGATGTGCAAACAATAAATGTAGCTAACTTTTCAAGAAACATTAAGCAGAAATATTGGGATGTGATTTTAGACAATAAGAATAAAACTTTAAAACATCATGTTCTCCCCTTTAGAAACACAGTCCCTCTTTTGCCAGGAAAATATGAAATAAGCAGGGCAACTCAGCCACCTGATATGAAATAACTGTTGATTGTTTTTTGTGACTTTACTAGAGTTTTACTGCCAGAAATAAAAACTCCAATGTGCTACAATATATTTCATCTTATTTTTTACACAGGTTCTCTACTCGTTCCACACTATTTGGCACCTGCATGGTCCTGAGAGCATACATAGTTGCTTCAGTATTTCATTACACTAAACTTCTCTTATTGCAATGCTTCTGCAGAATAAAAGGCAGGGGTGTCCGTGGTCTCAGACCCTTGTTGCCAGACTCAACTACTTTTTCAATAAAGCCAGTGAAATTTTGATGGAAGTGGTAGTCTGAAGTGAATGCTTGGCATTAGATAAAAAGAGTAACATAGATTCAGCTCTGAGCCACTTGACTCCTACAGAAAGTGTTCAAGACTATTGAACTATACAGTTTGCCTCACCAGCACTATCCCAGTGTGGGTCGAAGAGTCCTAGGATTTACAGCTAAAGGCTTTTAGCTTCTTCCTCCATCTACCTTCTCTCCATCTACTCTCCATCATCCTCAGGATCAAAACGTAAGTGATGTGATCAGGTTAAACAAAAATCTGGAACATAACTCCAGATGAAAGAAAGCTGATGATGTAAGGTGACCAAGACTACAAAAGAGTTTTCTTGAAAAATCTTGCCTCGTTTGGATTGTATTTTCTATGGGACAGAGCATTTGCCGTTTATGTAAATTCCCTAGTATTTGTTACGGTTATAAACTTTCTTTGAATTGATTATATATACAAAAATATTATATATACTCAAAAAAAGAACCTTGCCTTTTCCTGGAACATAAAATAAAATAAGTTACAGTATCCAAGAAATAATGTGCTGTGTAAAATAAAGGGGCTTTATATGAGTGCTAGCTACATCTCTCAAACATGCATAAATGATTCATAGACCAAATGAATAAACACTGTTCTCTTAAAATTAGTTTAAGTAGCCAAGTAATGAAAAAAACATTTAAGATCATTAAACAGAAAGATAATAAGTATATATAATATTTGCAGTAGTGATAATTCAGCTTCCCAAGGCACATCAGACCTATGGATATAATGGTGTATATGAATGAATAAAGTCCAAGTTTACTTAATGCTAATCCAGACCTTTTGGTGATTTATGTTGTACGGTTGGGAAAATTTTCTTACCTCTGAGCTTTCTCATCTACCTAAAGGAAATAATAAAAACACAGACTGAAAAGAATTGGGTGGGGTTCAACTAATAAAATATGCTTAAGTATTAAGTAAATCTCCATAAATCATGCTTATATGAGGAAGCCTCTTCTGGTTTTGATTCAATGATATTCAACTGAGACGTATTTTTAATCTTGCTACTAATAAACCAACATTCATTTATATAGGATTTATCAAATATGTTCTCTTGGAAAGGTCTTCAAACTTAGGTTGCTAAAGTGACATATTTATGGTGAACTGATCTTTGACAAAGCAATAGAGTGGAAAAAGCAGTTTTTTCAATAGATAGGGCTGGGAAACAAATAGTGTTAGTGAAGTGAAACCAGACCTTTATTTTTACACTATGGATTAAAGTAGATTCAAACAGATTAAAGATGAAGCTGAAGATACAGTACAGTCGGTAGTGTGCTTACCTTTAATGTGGCCAACCCGGGTATAATCCCTGGAACCTAAACATTCCTTGAAGAACTGCCAGTCTTGATCCCTAAGACAGAGCCAGTACTAAGCACTGAGCACTGTTCAGTGTGGTCCCCAAACAATATATATAATTTGTGGATATGTATATTTGATCTACATGTGTATTTATATATTCTGAAGCTATAAAAGAAAATGTAGGTAGAAAGCTTCAAGGCTATGATTTATTGGATATGACCTCAAGACACAGGCAACTCTAGCAAAGAGATACCTGTGGTTGTATCATTTAAATAGTTGCAATAGAGAAAATAAAGCTTCGTCCAGAGTTAACATACAACCTATCTATGGAGAAAAAAATTTACCTATGGAGAAAAAATTGCAAACCATATATAAGAAAAAGACTTACCCTCCAAGATATATATATATAAAGAACTTCTAGATTCCAGTTACAACAACAGCAAGCCAGGTAGAAGACCTAAACAGAGAAAAAAATTGGACAGATGAACCATCTTTTTAGAATTATTAAGAAATGGTTGAAACCCAATCATAAACAGCTTTTATGACTGTGTATCTCACTGTTATTCAATAAAAAAATTAAAAATTAAAAACAATTTTTCATCTTGTCATGAAGCTAAATAGTATTCTGTATTGAGCACAGGTGGTTGGTGTTCTATACAAAATACTATTTAGCTTCATTGTCCAAGCATCTGTTGTTAGCCACATAAATTGTTCCCATACATTGGCTGTTATATATACTTCAGTTAACACGAATTTATATATATTTATATATACACATATGTACATATATATACATATCATGAATCACAAAATCCCATTGATCGTCAATTTCTCAAGTGGGCTCAGTAACCTCTCCATTGGTCCCATCCCTGAGATTTTAGAAGCCTCTCTCCACTTGGCCTTCCCAACGATGCCACATTGGAGGCTCTTTCAGGGTCAGGGGAATGAGATCCAACTTTACTGGCTTTAGCATATGAATACACCATGGGAAGCTTGTGAAGCTCTCCCATATGGACAGGAAACTCTCAGTAGCTTGATAGTTTCTCCCAAAGGGAGAAGTAGGTTATAAAATATCTGGGAGCTTGCTTTTAAGTCTCTGGATGTTGACCGTTGATGGGATTACACACGCCTGGGTTCCTTTGCCGGTACCTTCATTCATGAGACTTGTCCGAACGTGTGGAGAGGAACCTTGAGCTCCTGTGGCTAGGTTCCGGTGGTCTCCGGTTGCCAGGAACTCTGCTCGGGGCGGGGAGGGAAGCTGGAGCCCATCCTCTCCAAGGGGCCCTGGGGAAGACAACCAGGTGTGCAGGCAAGAGACACTTTTATATATATATATATATATATATATATATATATATATACACACACACACATATATACATATATGAGTTCACACTCCAGGACGCTTTCCACACACTTGGGTCGATCCTCAAGCATGAGTGAAGTCCAACAGAACCAAGGTAATGCGGAACTTTGTGATCTTCTACTCTGGGCTCAACGGGACCCAGGAGCAGAGATCCTCTGCCTGCTTCCCCAGTCTCTGGCCACCCAGGGGTCACAACCATAAGTCACCTCCTGTCAGCACCAGATAACCTCCTCATCGCCCACCCTCCAGAAATCATGGCTGCTTCTCCGGGAAGGGAGCATAAATAAGGCTCACACAACCATGCCACTGGACTCCTCGCCAGAGGCTGTTTTCATTCTGGTCACCCCAGAAGGGGACAGGTGAGAGCCTTTCCCGCCCCAAGTGACCCAGCCCCATCAGCACTACCCAAGCTGCCATGCTCCAGGCTACTTTCTACACACTCAGCCCAAGCCTCAAGCATGAGCAAAGTCCCACGGAACCCAGAATTATAGAATTATTATTATAGAATCTCCTGCCCTTGCACCAGGCTGCCTTCACTGGGGCCCCTCATAAGGGGGCGGGTTGAGTTACCCTCCCTGCCCCAAGCAGAACCTCTACTATCAAAAACCTCCAGAACTCAGCCACAGCCATGCTTAAGGCTATTCTCCATACACTCAGACGAGTCTCACCCATAAAGGAACTGACAGAGGAACCTAAGTATGCAGGACCCGTGGCTGAGATCTCCAAGCCTGCTTAGATCCAGACTGGGCTTCCTCCACCCAGATCCCCAGTTTTTCAGTAGCTTGACAGTCAGACTATAAAACAAAGCTCCCGGAAGAGAGCGATGTTATTTTTCATGGAGCTCACAGCCGCATTTGTGGCCATGCTACCTCTTTATTATTATTTTTATTTTGTATTTATTTGTTTTTCGCATGGCAGAGCCTGGCAAGCTACCCGTTATTTACTTGGCATGCCAAAAAAGAAACTGACAACAATGTGATCTTCGCATTCCTGGAGTTAGCAGACCCCACTGGGCTACACTAGCACAAGACAAGGGACAATGAAGACGTTATTGGTGCCCGCTCCAGCAAATCTAGAAACAAAAGGATGACAGTAATACAATGCAGTGATACAATGATACAATGATATGTATGTGTGTATACATAGATATCTATGTTCCCTGTAGTGTTATATATATTGATTATAATATACAATACATACAATATAAAACTATATATTATATTATATTATATAATACATGTATTATATAATATATCATATAATATATAATACATATATTAAAACCCATGTTCATATATATGTTTAAGAATTTGTACTTTTGCATTCCTAGGCATAGAAATTCTAGCTTGTATGGTTTAACTATTTTTTTTGAGAAATACTATTTTCAATAGAGGAATATTGTTTTCTATAAGACTTGAACAATTTCCATTCCTACCAGCCAACGATGTACAAAGCTTTCTTTATCTCCACATCCATGCTGACACATATTTCTGATCTTGTTGCTGGTGTCATTTTCATTGGTATAAGGTACTATCTCATTATCATTACAATTAATATTTTTTGGAGATAATTAAGTACTTTATCGTGTTCAAATGGGACTCCGCACCAAGCTGTTTTCACTGGAGGTGCTTCAGATCCCGCCCCAAGGGACCCAGCCCCAGAAGCTAACCTCCACTACCCAAGAGCTACCACTCTCTAGGCCGCTTTCTGAACCGTGTAGACACAAACACATTCTAAGACACTTCCTACCCATTTTCCATAATTACCACACCATAGTTGATGGACTTTAGACATATATGTATGTGTTTATATATATGTATGTATCTCAGAGAGCCTGGCAAGCTACTGAGAGTATTCTGCCTGCAAGTGCAGAGCCTAGCAAGATACTCGCGGCAATTTCGATAAGCCTAAAACAGTAATGATAAGTCTCATTCCCCTGACCCTGAAAGAGCCTACAGTCGTTGGGAAAGATGAGTAAGGAGAGGCTGCTAAAATCTCAGGGCTGGGAGAAATAGAGATGTTACCAGTGCCTGCTCAAGTAAATCGATGGACAACAGGATGACAATGATGGAGTGACACAGTGATCATGTTTAAATATGCACATCTGGAAATAGGCATCTATATATCTTCTTTTTGTGAAATATTTTCCTTTTTTCCATATTTTACATACCTCACATTTTGTTTGCTTTCTACCAATAGTGCCAGAGGAGTACAGTCCTATGCATACAGCAACCTGGAAACAACACCAATCCTAGTGCTCTCACATGGGCAGAGAACCTCTCTTGGGGGTTCTGTTGGTAGCCTGTGTGCCTTGGAGGCTTGAGGTGATGCTTGATCTGCAATCACAATGCTGGCATGGTTTTGAACCTTGATCTTTGGCTGGTAGAATCAAAAATCCTTGATGATGTGGTATTTACAAATAAAAGCACAGTGCTTTTCTACTGTCCTATCTCTGACCTTCTCCCCAAGTTTATACATGGGTTACTTATCTTCTTGCTATTGAATTTTATGAGTTCCTTATAAACATTTTTGCATATATACATGACATGAATATTTTCTCCCACCTAGTAGAATATCTTTTCCTTTTATTGAGAAGTTTACTTTGTACTCTTTAAGTCGATGGTATCACATAGTCTTCATTTTACATTGGTTTTCCACATCCTGGAGGTCAAATCATAGAATTGGAGTGGAATAAAATGGAAGTCAATATTATGTAATGCTTTATTTATATTTCCTTGATGGGTTTTTATGGTTTCAGATCTTACAACCAAAGAGTCGATCCATTTTTAATTAACTTTGGTTTAAGGTGTGAGAGCGTGCTCATTTCATTTTTTTGGACATGATTGTAGAGATGAATAAATCCATAACATTGTTTATAGTGATGGTTTCATGGGTTTGCGATTATATTTTATGATATGTACTTATTTCAAATATGTTAAAGAAATTTTTATATGTCAATAATATAAAACACAGGGTTTTACTCTTGCACCCTACCTACATTTACTCATGTAAATATGTAGACCCACATGTTTTTGCTTATTAGTTGAGTGCAAAATTTAAAGCAATTATTGACTTGGAGGAATAAAACTTAGTGGGAAATGACATATTCTTAGAAAGGTGACAGTGGACCATCATTTATAGTCCTTTGTAATCATTAAATGACAATGTCAGCTGAAAGAAGAAGTGAATAGAAGACAACAAATTATGGAACCCCTGACAAGCTTAACACTCTGCAAAGTCCACAAAAACCCCTGCTCAGAAAAGGATTTCAACTGAATTTTGAGATAGTTATTGCCAACTTTTCCCTAATCGCAGTAAGTACTAATAAGACAATTCTTAAGCCAGGCTAATAAACTCACAGTAAATGTTATTTGGCCATATGTGCCCTTTTAGGGGAGAGAACTGCAATAACAGTTATCCTGACCCGAGCAGAGTAAACATATCCTATTACAGAGAACAAACTATTTAGCAGTATCTAAAACAGTTCCTGGTTAGTTCACTCAAATAGCAAGTATAATTTTCTACTTCATTGTGAGGGTCTATGATTACCTCTAATTTACTTTCAATAAATATTTAAAACGGCTTAATATTTATATATCTACTTTTAAAAATAAATCTTGGAATATTCTGAAACTTGTACATTGGGTTGGTTTCTTTAAGTTTGCTTCATATTTAAATGAGAAGTGCCTCTATACTTAAAGATATTTAAAAGGTAGCTGATTAGATTGTAAAGAGAAAGCATATTTTAATTTGCTGTCTATTTTTAAATAAGTCGATAAGAACATTGTTTTCTGACATTCAAAACACAATTTGAGAAACATAGTTTTTGAGTACATGCAGGAGAATTTTAACTAACATTTTCATAAAATATGGTTAGTTTAAAGAAATCAACAAGAGTAAGATTAAAACAAGTGCATATATTGTGTATACAATAATTCATATAATTTTGGCCAGAGAGATAATATAGAGATTTCTGTGCACACCTTGCATGTGCTACGCCCAATACACTCCCAATTACCAATTGATCCCCATCACAGAATACAGCTCTAGAAGACTCAGAACACTGTGGGGATGTCTGGGTAATCCCTGGCACTGCAGGGCCGAGAACAGAAACACATCCTCAGACCTCTGTATTTGTTCAATTATCTTATTCAACTACGGCAGTGGATTGGCCATTCTACTGGATCCAAGTGGGTTTCTCAGGGCCTCCCATGTAGCCTTTTCTCTGCCTGTCTCCTTGGCCACACTGATTCTCACAAGAAGTTTGAGGCAGTGTACAAAATCATTGTTGCCTTGGATCCGGTCTTAGGTTTAGAGTGTCATCTCTTCTACCAAGGCTAAAGGAAATCAAAAAACTTTCCATATCTAGGTGGGAAAATAAGGCCCACTTTGTGTCGGAATAACTATCAACAGATATATCAAGGACCATATACAGGGGAAGAGGAGGTATTGAGGTCAATTTCATTATCAATTGGTCACAGTGCCTACATTTCAAATAAGAAACTCATGTGCAATTTTGAATTTTGAAAAGATCAGTGGAAACACAATGGTTTATATGTGTTTGGCTTTCTATGGTTTCTATGGTTTCAAAATGGTTTGGCTTTCTATGGTTTCAAAATAAGGTATACTGAGAAAGAAACACAGAGAGAATATTCATTTAACTTTTGCAACAATTTGATTTTCTGGTTTGATATGGTTTAGTTTGGTTTTGGTTTTGGGTCATGCCAGCAGCCTTAGGTTTACTCCTAACTCTTGGTGTGTGGATCACTCTTGATGGGTTCTGTCATTATGCCAAAGACCGATTCTGCATGACTTTAACATATAATCCTATTGAGCCCTACTGTATGTTATTATTATTGATTTATTTTATTATATATTTACATATATATGTATATATATATATGTCTTTTGGAGAGCCCAGCAAGCTGCTGAGAGTATCCCGCCCACATAGCAGAGCCTAGCAAGCTCCCCGTGGTGTATTCCATATGCAAAAATCAGTAACAATAACAGGTATCATTCCCCTGACCCTGAAAGAGCCTCCAATTGTTGGGAAAGAAGAGTAAGGACAGGCTGCTAAAATATCAGGGCTGGGACAAATGGAGATGTTACTAGCGCCTTTTCAAGTAAATCAGTGAACAACGGGATGACAGTGACAGTGAGAGTGATTTTATTATTGTTGTTAATCTCTTAAAGTGTTTATTTTATAAAATAAATTTTATATATTCTAAGTATGCATGGATAGGAAAAACATTATGTATATGAATATGTGTCTATGTGTGTGTGTATATATAATATATACATATAATATATATACACACAAGTATATATAATTTTAGGTACTAGTCATGTCAATAAGTATCTGTGAGTAAAGGATATTAACTTATCTCTGTAACTATTTGTTTTCTGTGTACATCTTCAAAATCACTTATAAAATCTAGTGCAATTAAAATATAAACTACAATATTATAATTCTAACATTACAATGTGATATCAGACCTATTTAAAAAATACTTTTAGAATGCTTGTCACTTATGTTGTTAGGAAAAAGTGGAAAGTTTGTACACACAAGGTTTTAGTGCAATCTCAGCATCAACAGTATCCTACTGCTAGAACAATTATAATAATTTTTACTTCATTAATCTGCAAACCTAATTATTGTTATAAAATATCCAGCAGTTTCAACCAACTTCTTGCAAATATTTATATCTTAAAGTAATGGGTTGTTTTTCTTTGCAACCTCATTAATTTCATAAACATATATTAATTGAAAAACATGAAAGCAAATGAATAAAGTCTAATTCACTCTAATCAAGTAAAAAACAAATTATATTTTACAGAAAATTCAGCTAAAAGTGTAGTCTATATCCATGACATGGTAGTCTCCATTAATACACCTAACTGGAAATCAAACATCTTATAGAAAATTTAGTTGCATTTCAGTTGAAAGTATTAGTGAGTGATCCTGGAGAGAAAGATATGTAAGATACAGAGATGCTGTTTTTACACACTTGGCATTAAAACACATTTTCAGAAGAAATAAGAAAGGACTGTTTCAAAATATCTTTGTTGTATAGTGCTATTACTGAAATAAAGCATTGAAATATTTAGTTATGTACGGACAGCTATGTACTGGGCTTACAATTCTGAGGCTTGGTAATTTTTTAGGATTAAATCAGCAGAGACTAGCACTAAAGAATGGAATCTGGAGCAGAAAAATATTTTAATTAAATTATTTTAATTTTTATGTAAATTTATAATTACATTAAAGTGACAATAAAATTAAACCCAATGAGATACTTTGCACCTTTGTGGTTAGCTATGCCATGAGTTGTCATTTGCTCTTGCAGCTGGGTCATCTGGGATGTTTAGCTGACTCAATTATGGTCCAGTTCCTTGATTCTCCACATTGGGCTTATTCAAATGAGAGGCAGGGATACCAAAAATTAAACCAAAGAACAACAAAACAAATAAATCTTTGTAGGAGTCATGCAGATAGCTTCACAAGACATGGAATGGGTTCCTGTGCACCAACAGATTGGATGTCTTTGCCAAAATTACTTACGGAAACATTCTAGAATCAAAAGAAGAAAAAAGTTTACTTGAGAGTAATAGTGCAGCCACATTGCAAAATACATTGATGCAAGTAGGCCAATATTGTGGCTGGTTTTCAAAAAAATCTACTGCAAAATAATAATTCAGATTCTTTGAGTTATAATGAAGGAGGGTTGAGAAGAGTAATGGCAAAATAAATACCAAGAGTGCAGAGGTCGAAAAATGCACTGAGAACATGACTTCAAATTATTTTGTCCTTGATAGATAATAGATTCAATACTAAAGCCTTTGGTATACATATCTTGAGTTATCTGGGTTTACCATATAAGTCTGTCAATTATTTCACTATATTGCTCCAAAGTTATAAAAATATTTTATTTCTTAAAAAAAATTCCTTTCCAAATTTTCTCTGAAAAATCAGCAGGTTTTGCTAAAATGACAAGTTTTCTTTTCACCTGCCTTTCATTTCTCAGTAATACATCAATTAAAGGTTTCAAGACTTCCTTATAACCTTCAAAAATTAAAGTAAATCCTAATAAAATTCTTAATAATTCATTAATCTTCCATTGTTCAGTGTATTCAAATTCATCCTAGATATTTAAATAACATTTCATATATATTTTAGAGGTATTTTAAAATTTATTTTTGCTGAAAATAAGTTTTCATTGTGTGATTATTTTAAAGCATAAAGGGCCAGAGCGAGAGTATAAGAGATAAGACACAGTTGATGCCAATTTGATTTTTTCCACCAAATATGGTCCCTTGAGCCTCACCAGGAGTGATCCCTGAATGCAGAGCCAGGAATAATTCCTGATCATAGCAGGTATGGCTCAAGACCAAAAATAAAACAAAGAAAACAAAAGCATTTTCACGATTTTGACAAATATTATCAATTTGATTTTCATAGTTAAAAAAATTTAACTGCATCAATATATGTGCATATAATTCATCAGTTACAGTTATTTTTATATATTTAGTTTTCCCTCATCTGTAATGCAAAGCCCCTTAGGCAGCTGCTTCATTTATAAGTGTGTAACTATTTGTGAATTTGAATATATATTCACATATACTGTGATAGCTAAGGAACCATGGCAAATTACTTAACCTTGAAAATCTTTCAAGTACCAATAAATATATTATACATTTTAGAGGAAGACAGAAAATACATTTATAGCATTTAGCTCTATGCCTTTTGGTGCTCGAGAAATGCTCACATCTATTAATATTTAAATTACCAACAGTTTTGGATTTTCTTGTATGCTGCCAAACCATGTCTTATTATTGACACCATATATGATACCCTGTGTACCACTAGGAATGAACCTTGAGCACAAAGGAAGGATTTAGTCCTGAGGACCACTACGTGTGTTTCCCAAAATAAAAATTAATAATTTATTTATATTTTAATTTTTCTATGTAAATTTAGAATTACATTAAACAGTGTATCTATATTTCATATTTCTTTATCACTGTCACTATATCACTGTCATCCCGTTGCTCATCGATTTGCTCAAGTGGGCAACAGTAATGTCTCCATTGTGAGACTTGTTGTTACTGTTTTAGGCATATTGAATAAGCCATGAGTAGCCTGCCAGGCTCTGCCATGTGGGATAGATATTCTCGGTAGCTTGCTGGGCATTCCGAGAGGGGCAGAGGAATCAAACCCGGGTCAGCTGCATTCCTAGGCAAATGCCCTACCCTCTGTGCTGTCTCTCCAGCCCTATTTCTTTATACAAAATATTTAATCATATATCTTTCACTGTTGGCTATCAAAATTGTACAATGTATGTACCATGAGATCAAGTATAGAAGCATGATGAAATGGTCATTTGAAAAGTTGTTATATTCCAATAGGATTGCCCAAACTATATCTTAGTATATGATTTTTGTCTTGTTCACTATTTTTATCAATAGCTTGGGTGCCATACTGATCAATTTTATGCTTGACATGAAACTGGGAAGTTAGATGTAATTTAGACATCAAGTTCTGGATACAAAATGATCTTGACAAGCTGGTATTATACGTCAAATAAAATTCAATTCAACAAAGAGTTATTGAATGTCAGTAATGTGCACAAGATATAGTGATAATATGGAAAGCCTTTTGCACTGGATTTCAAATAAGACAGTGTACACACTATAGAACAAAAATACTATTCATAACAGCAAAAGTCCTAAAAGCAAATTAATACATAAAGTAACATAACCGTAGTTTGCATTATAGAATCTCTATTACCCAACACATAATAATTCAGAGTCCATTTCCATTTTGAATTTTGTCAACCTTGAAACTATTGACTTGTGAGCTGGACAATTAATTGTTTCGGTTTTCTTTACTTTCCGTAGTAGGTTATTTAATGACTGCATAAAATTTTGGAAAACTTTTAGTAGTTAACTCAATTATTATTCTATACTTGTTAGTTCCACACCTCAATGGAATAAGAAAAATATCTCTCCAGAAAGACAGAACAGGAATGAAAACACCCACAGTCAACCCTATTTGATCCCTGGAACTACACGATTTTCCTCACATCCTCACAAGCACTGCCAGGTCTGGCCCTTGAGTCCTCCAAACACCCCCTGAGTGACCCAGATACCCCCCAGTCTGCATCCTCTATCCTTGGCATCCTCTATCCTTGGCCTGGTTGAGCAACATTCACAGGGAGGGGCCACTGTTCTATATATTTTCTTTATAAAAAATACCAGTTTCCTAGCTACCATGCCTAAAATCAACCTTCACAAACAAATGGGGGAAGACTTAAAATGGCAAAAGACTAAATTCACATAATTGTTAAAAGTGGCTTTTATTGTCTTTTCATTGGACTGGAGCGATACTACTCTCCCCCAAATTCCATCCCTCATACAACAATGTCTATTACACTGGGGTGGTCACTAGACTCGAATCCAACCCCCTCAAGATAACACCTATCTGCTATCTAGTGGTAGTTTGCTTGGTTGGTTGGTGGATTTGTGATAGGAAGTCCTCCAAGAAATGTTGCAGAATTCCTGATTTCCTTTCTGGTGATTCTCAGTCAGGGTGGGTAGTAGTTCAAGGCATGGGTGTTGGGACACAGGGACCACTAGAATCAGATTAGATTTCCTCCAGGCTCTCTGTCACACACGTCCATTCCCTCCAGAGCTACATTCAGCAACACTGGACAGAGGGGATGAATATGTGGTGCTTGGTGCATTCATGGCAAGCACCTCAACACCTCTACTATTTGGGGGTTTGAAATGGGATTATTTTAAGAAGATTTTGTATCCTCAGTGCAAATATTATGATTCTAGATTCTTCCACCTTTTTTTTCCCTATATACCTTGCTATAATGACAAAGTGAACATTCACCTCATTTAATGGCAATGAAATTGGTTATTTGCTTAGATGGATATGGGACAAGGATCAAACAGTGGGTTGAGAGCTTACCTTGCAGGCAGCAGACCCGGATTTTACCCCTAGAAACCTATATGTTCCCACAAGAAATTACAGAAGTGATCATTGAGCATGGAACCAGGAGAAAGCCAAGAGCAGCATATTTTGTGGTTCTCCCCAAATTATTCTTATGCATTCATCAAGGGAGACTTTGGATTTTTAGACTATAAAGATTTGTTTTTATAGGATTGGAAGCTAACTATGCTTTCATCAATTATTAGTATTGAGAACAACTGTGTACAGTTCAATAATTTTCTTATTGTTATTATAAACCTTACTAGGGAGCAAATTTAGTTCACATAAATTAATATGTTATTCTCTTCTACATAAAAACTGTGTGCATCCACATACATAGATGAAATTCCATATCATGATATATATAATTACATATTTAAATGTTATATTTCTATACTGAAATCATTTCACCAATTTTTTTTCAAACATGTCAACATTTATGTTGAGCATATTTTCCTTATTTTTGGATACCAATTATAAAACCAAATAACAAAAAAAACACAAATGTAATTCAGTCAGCATTAAGTCTTATAAAACTTCATCTGTACAGTGGCAGTATAAGAATTCAGGAGTTCTCCGCCTTTCCCATCTCCGGCAGCATGGAGACCACCATCTTTCAGAGCCTATTGGACAGAGGTATGAGGATGCAGTGATGGGACCTGCAGGGAATCTCGAGATGGTGGGGCAGAACCTGTCCTGCTCCCTGCCCAGACGAGACTTTGAGCAGCTGCCCACGAAAAGCACCTCCGCTCCTGAACAGCCATGATCCCAGAGGCTCACAAGCCAATTTTGGAACCCAGCAGGTACTGGCAGATATCCCTCTGGACTTAATTACTAAAGTACCAGAAATTCAAAACTGCATGGGTGTGACAGCAGCCACATGACATCATATGCTCTTTATTATCAGCAGTAGAAAACAAATTATCAAATGATGTCTTTTGACAAGTCTGATTGTTGACGGGAAATTCCAAATAATAATAGTGGGTTTTCTGTCAAAACATTAAATATAAACAAAGTGAAGAGAGAGTATGGTGAAAATTATCTGCCAAACAGGCACGGTGGGGGGTGGGATGGGGGGTATACTGGGGTTTTGGGTGGTGGAACACGTGCACTGGAGAAGGGATGGGTTTTTGATCATTGTATGACTGAGATTTATTTATTTATTTATTTATTTTTTTATTATAAAAGCCTGGTTTTATTTTATTTTTTTTTAATTTTTTATTGTGGAAAGTTACAAAGTTACAAAGTTTTCAGGTTTAAATCTCAGTTATACAATGCTCGAATACCCATCCCTTCACCAGTGCTCATATTCCACCACCAAGAATCCCAGTATAGCTCCACCCCGCCCCCTCACACCCCAAACACCCCCACGCCCCTAGCCCCCCCACCCTAAGCCCCCCCCGCCTGTGTAACTAATAAATTTCACTTTACTTTCACTTTGATTGCATACAATATTTCAACAAAACTCACTATTATTGTTTGGAGAGTCTCTCCCCTAAAGTCAGACCTGCTGAAAAGGAAGCATTAGGTAATTTGTTTTCCATTGCTGAGGATGAAGAAGTGTGAGGTCGAGTGACCACACTTAGCGGCCTCTCAGTTTTGGGTTTCTGTAATTTAGTATTTTAGTAACTGAGTCCAGAGAGATATCTGCCAGAAGTTGCATCGTTGCCAACTTGTACTTCTCAGTTACATTATATTCCACATATGAGTGCAATCTTTCTATGTCTGTCTCTTTCTTTCTGACTCATTTCACTCAACATGATACTTTCCATGTTGATCCACTTGTATGCAAATTTCATGACTTCATGTTTCCTGACAGCTACATAGTATTCCATTGTGTAAATATACCAGAGTTTCTTTAGCCAATCATCTGTTTTCGGGCACTCTGGTTTTTTCCATATTGTGGCTATTGTGAACAAAGCGGCAATGAACATGGAAATGCAGATGTCATCTCTACTATACCTTTTTGCCTCTCCGGGATATATTCCCAGGAGTGGTATTGCTGGGTCAAATGGGAGCTCAATTTCTAACTTTTTGAGAATCGTCCATATTGTTTTCCAAAAGGGCTGAACCAGTCGGTATTCCCACCAGCAGTGAAGGAGAGTCCCTTTCTCCCCACATCCACGCCAACACCGGTTGCTTTTGTTTTTGGGGATGTGGGCCAGTCTCTGTGGTGTGAGATGATATCTCATTGTTGTTTTGATCTGCATCTCCCTGATGATTAGTGATGTTGAACATTTTCTCATGTGCCTCTTAGCCATTCGGATTTCTTCTTTGGAAAAGTTTCTGTTCATTTCATCAGCCCATTTTTTGATCGGGTTGGCAGTTTTCTTCTTGTGGAGTTCAACCAGTGCATTGTATATCCTTGTTATCAACCCTTTATCTGATGGGTACTGCGTAAATATCCTTTCCCATTCTGTAGATTGTCTTTATATTTTGGTCACTGTTTCTTTTGAGTTGCAGAAGCTTCTTAGTTTGAGATAGTCCCATTTATTTATCTTTGTTTTCACTAGCTTAGCCAGTGGCGTGTCAGCTTGGAAGATACCTTTGGCTTCAATGTCGTGGAGGGTTTTGCCGACCTTATCTTCAATGTACCTTAGGGATTCTGGTCTGATGTTGAGGTCTTTAATCCATTTTGATCTGATTTTTGTACATAGTGATAGATGGAGGTCTAAGCCCATTTTTTTGCATGTAGCCGTCCAGTTTTGCCAGCACAATTTGTTAAACATGCTTTCCTTGCTCCACTTCACATTTTTTGCTCCCTTATCAAAGATTAGATGATCATCTATTTGGGGGTGTATGTCAGAGTATTCAACCCTGTTCCATTGGTCTGCCGCTCTGCCTTTGTTCCAGTACCATGCTGTTTTAATGACTACCGCTTTGTAGTAGAGTTGGAAGTTGGGGAGGTTGATTCCTCCCATTTTCTTTTTCCCAAGGATTGCTTTAGCTATTCGTGGGGGCTTATTGTTCCATATGAATTTCAGGAGCGCTTGCTCCATTTCTTTGAAGAATGAGTATGACTGAGATTTAAACCTGAAACCTTTGTAACTGTTCTCACAGTGATTCAATAATAATAATAAAAAAAATCAGGAGTTTGGCTTCAATCACAACTATTTCTGATTAAAATAATCATGAGATGCCAAAATGAGGTCTCACTGGCTCATTAGAATCAACCAACGAAAAATACAGATGTTTTATCTCATTAGATTTACATACACAAATGGAGGAGTAAAAGAAATAGTCGTCTGTATGTGTGTATTCCTGTTGTTGAGTACCTGAGTACTTGCCATTAAGTATTGGAGAAATTTAATCTTCCACACCCATCAGTTCTGAAATGATCCTTGATGTTTCACTTTAAAACAGTACTGCACGGTTGTATAAAGCTTACTTGTCAAGTTTACATAAGAAAAATGGTGGCAAGGTGTTCTAACTAGACAAAATTAGTTTTGTTTCAGTGCTAGGGAGATAACACAAGGGATGGATTGTTTACACCTTTGAGACCATAGTTCCATGGTGCTGGGTGATGAATTATTTCTGCAGGAGGATCTCTGAGTAGTTCTTAGGATACTCTCCCCCAAAACATTAACTTTGTTCCTTTTAGAGATGGAATATAGGGTGTTTTCCTTGCACATGGGCAACCCAGGTTTGATTCCTCCGTCCCTCTCAGAGAGCCCAACAAGCTACCGAGTATCCTGCCTGCATGGCAGAGCCCTGGCAAGCTACCTGTGGTATATTCAATATGCCAAAAACAGTAACAACAAGTCTCACAATGGAGACGTTACTGGTGCCCGCTAGAGCAAGTCAATGAACAACAGGATGACAGTGCTACTGTGCTACAGCTAATATTCATTGTTAGAATGTACTATCACTGATAGAATGAGATAAAATATGAAAACGAATCAATAAATCATTGTTTGACTTACTTAAATCTTGCTATTTCCATCAATCCAGGAACAAATTAGTAGTATAACTTGGGAACTAATTATAGGTAGAGAATAATTATGCTCTAAAGCAATATAGTGAATTTCATATTCCATTTTGAGACTCGTGCTTCAGGATACCATCTAGATTAAGGGCTCCCAAATACTGTGCTCTATTCAGAAAGAAAGCAAAACAACAATTAATCAGACTCACCCTGGAAAGTGCCCATTTGGGGCAATACTGATATCTAGACAGCTATATTTTTACTCATGTGAACACTCATTAATTTCAGTCAATAATGAGACATTCAGATTCCTGAACTCTCCATTTCTGCTTTCATTGGCATTCACGTGGGACGGGAAGACTTTTTCTATAATGCAAGCCCAACAATACCATTTTTGCCACTCTGAACACTTGAGTCCTTTATCCAGACATGGAATCCTTTCATAATGGGACCCTGAATTCTTTCTTCATCTTTAGCTTCCATCTTGTGATTTTCAAAATGTGTGCTCTTGCAGTGCTTAGCAAAAAGATAAAGTTTTCACCACGTGGATTTATAGCACTGCTCTTATTGTTCTGAATCCAGGTTATCCAGCCTGCTTTGTCTGATCTTCAGTTTGCTATTGAGGCATCAGCCTCTCTCAAAAACTTTCTTTGATCTGCTCTCCTATTGATAAATTCTTTGGTGCTCCCACTGGTGGTGGAAAATGGGCACTGGTGGAGAGATGGGTACTCGATCATTGTATGACTGGAACACAAGCACGAAAATTTGTAAGTCTGTAATGGTACCCCCACGGTGATTCGCTAAAAAGAAAGAGAAGCAACTGGTACAAATAAAAAAAATTTAAAAATATAAAATCTTTCTTTTTATTGAACATGATGCACTGCCTGTATTAGTTTGTTTACATGTCTAACATACAGTCTCGTGAGAGAAGGAACAGAATTATAATCAGAAGAGGGCATTTTGAATCTGCCTCAGTGAATGTCAGGTGGAGAAAGATATTTTTACCCAGTGATTCGTTAAAATCTCATTCTCATTGAAATTTCAATGAGTGCTCATGTGAGCACTTTCCAGGATGAGTCTGATTAATTGCTGTTTTGCTTTCTTTCTGAATAGAGCACAGTATTTGGGAGCCCCTAAACTAGATGGTATCCTGAAGCACAAGTCTCAACATGGAATATGAAATTCACTCTATTGCTTTAGAGCATAATTACTCTGCCTATACTTAGTTCCCAAGTTATATTACTATTTTGTTCCTGAATTGATGGAAATAACAAGATTGAAGTAAGTCAAACAATGATTTATTGATTAGTTTTCATATTCCATCTCATTCAAGATGCAATATGTTTGACTTTTACACCCTTTCACCTTCGATATATGGAGATTTTACTTTCCAGTTAAAATAACGTCACATATCGATATCAGATTTTTTAATAAAAAAAAAAAAGATACTTGTACTTAAGCAGATCAGAATTCATCCTTCACTCTGATCAGTGTCAGTAAAACTTCCATTATAATGATAAGGGGTAACACTGTTATAGAAACATTCTTTACAAATTCTGATTCCCAGGAACAAAGCAGGGTGCAGGATGACAGCGTGCATGGGACCCATTCAGAACTACAAACCCTGAATCTCTCAGGTAACCACAATGGGCAGGAAAATCCCTGTGTTCCTGCTATTGTCTGTTCAAGATGTCTCAGCAGGTTTCTGTTCCCAGGAAGCAAGGACAGACATGAACTTCACACCAACTGAGCAAAATACTTGGAGGCAAGTCTCATCTTCATAGTGATATGAAGACACTGTGTGAGGCCTGACACCTAAGGCATAAGTCCCAGTCCCAGGCTTCATTTATATAGACATCCTTTCAAATTTGGTGGGCCCACATCCAAAATACACTATATAACAGAGAACAATACTGGGTCTAAGTGGTCCTCCTACCCATTCTTTGTGTGCATTTGCATTCTATTTCCCTAGTAAAAGTTTTGCATGCCTATTATTCACAGTGAATTCTTTCACAAATCTACATACCCAATCTCAATCTCCAACATTCTCTCCTCCCTCTCATCCCATCTTTGTCCAAATGATTACCAAGAAGAGGGCCTGCCTGCCCACTATGGTAAATTTCCATGCACGCAATTACTCTCCTTTGCCTTTGCCTCTTTTTTTCATCTTGATATTTTCTTCAATACAAAGAGATATCCTATACCATCAAATGTTTGGGTTTTTTTTTCATTTGTTTGTTTTTGGGGTCATACCTGGCTGTTTTCAGTCAGGCTTATTCCTGACTCTGTACTTAGGAACCACTCCTGGTAGGACTTGGGGACCATAAGAGGTGCCAGGGATTAAATTCTATTTGGCCACATGGAAGGTTTGTTCCCTACCTGCTGGACTGTCTCTCAGGGCCAAGGACATTGCATTTTTTTTATCTCTCCCTATTGACTGAAAACCCTAAGAGGAAGGAATTTTTTTTATTGATTTTATTCACATAGTAGGTTATTCAGCTATGTTGGTGGACAGAACAAATGACTTCATCTAAGTTTTATTTCTCTTCATCACAGACTCAGACACAAAGGTTTATTAGAAGTAGTTGGCTTGAAAGAGATTAATAAGAGTAGTGAAAGAGGACAAGGTATAGGAAGAAAGAAAAGTCACTAAAGAGTATGTCATCAAGTTATGACTGTGTATAACAACACTTTCATTTTCAGGAAAAAGATAAATCATATCAGCCAATTAGTAAGAAAGTTAAAGCATTAATAGATCACTACTCATTTTTATTGACTGACAACTGCTCTCTCAGAAAACTATTTCTACAAGTTCCCAGACTTACTACAAGGAAACCAAGAAGACTTTGACTACCAGAGTAGATGTTCAGGTGAAGACAAGCAATATCTGGCCACTGGAAATCGAGTGACAGTATACTAAGAAAAAAAAGATCAGAGAACTAGTTGTTGGATTCTAGAGCTGATGAAACACAGTGATAAAAATGCTTCATGCTATATACTGCTGTATTGAAAATGATAGACATGTACAAAATATATTACTTATAATCTATGTACAGTATCTCACACACATATAGTGAGATTTTGATTAAAGACAAAAATAAAACAATGATATTTAAAATTTCAATTAAATAATCCATCTTAATGAATTTTGTTTATGTGTTCAACTTTACCCCATCTCACATTTGGTGAAAGTGTTGAATCCTATAGACCACCAGGGAGGATCTATATCATATTTGGTTTTAATAATACAAATTTATGTAGATTAAATTGATTAAAATGTAGACCGAAGTAACCTCCAATGATGGTAAAGAAATTTAGGTTATGCAAATGTTCTTAATCCTGGCAAAGTTTAGGCCAAATGATTTAATGAGTTCTCCTTTGTGTGAACTGACTCCAAGCCTTCAGGCTAAGAAGACAATTTCGACAGAAAGTCCAGAAAGAAGTTAATGAAGCAAAGCAGGTAATTGTTAGAATGACAACAGGAAAAATAGGGTTTTTAAACATTCTGTTGTGACTAAAAATGTAATCACAAATGATGTTATTTTTAGTTACTTTGAATTAAAAACATTAATAGATTCAGTACAACACTTAAAACTTTTTAAATTTCTAATACTTCATAATCTAATAGCAATTTTGTTATACTACTTAATTATATTTAAGGATATGTTGATTAAACCATTATTGAATCAATAGTGAATACAAGAAATATACTTAATTTTGGAAAAGAATTATTTTTAATAACTTTAAAAGCATTTGCTATACATCCGATGAGATCACTCTTTATACTAAATTGATTCAGCTAAAATTGTTTTTAATTCCTTTCAATTTACAGTATGATACTTTAAACATAGATATCTTTATGACAACAATGCGCTGTGGCAATTTTCCTATGCCATTACAAGTACCTAATTTTATTAATATGGATTTCTTTTAAAATGTTCTATTTAGACTTCCCATTTACAATTATTGACAAATTTATAAGTTAATTATAGATATACTAATACACACATTTTATGAGCAATTACTTTTAATTGTGTTTATATCTTTTAATATACAAAATATATTTGAACAGTTCTAAAATAAGTATTCTTTACAAATATTTTTGTGTGTTGTTTATGGGTCAAGTGTTAGGAAACAAATTCAAGGTAAAGTTTTTATTGGTTTCCATTTAAATTTGTTTATGTCTGAGAGAGATTTTTTTTTTGATTAAAGGGCCAGCGGAAACTTTAAAATATGACTCTTTGAAAGATTAGTTCTATGACTTTCCTCCTATCTCTAAATTTGAAAGGAAAGAACATCTTACATGAAAAATGAATAAATAAGTAAGTAAATAATACAATTCATCACAGGTGGTAAAGAATGCATAATAACCGAAGCCTATTCTTTGATTATTCACTGAATATCAGTCATAAAGTAAATATTTCTGAATAAATAAATCCTGATTGTTTTCAAAAGCACTATCTTACTTCCCAGAACAAAGTAAAAAGTATAGATTAATTGAAGAAGTGAAGATAAGCCAAAATAAATATGCAGGTTTTTTTTAAAGTGTATTGTGGAACAGTTGAGTGTCCATACTAAGGAAGTTGTTCAACACAAACCTGAGAGAATTGAACCCAAGGCAGCACAGATGGGACAGGTAAGAAGGAGAACTGGGGTATTCAATCACCAAAGGAAGGGATTGAAAAGTCGAGTCAAGTCTTGGCAACAGAAACCAGGCCCTTCCATGCTGGAGAAGGATTTACAAATATATTATTATACTGATGCACTGGAACAAACTCAGGAATTCAAAGTACCAGAGTAACAAAGGATTTATGGTTGTAGTTATATATTATAAATTTAAAAGCAAAAAATATAGATAAAATTATGATATATGTATGAATGTATTTATAAACATTTAATACATTTAACTGAGTATATTTAGGAGCTACCACACCCTAAAATTAATAATTATAATGGGTCTTCAGGTCTATGTTTCATAATGTCCTAAGGCCATTTTTTACTGGAAAAAAAAATCCACAACTTGTAATGGCTGCCTCCATGGATAAATAAGAAAAGTCTTAGGTGAACCTGGAATGTCTTGTGATGAAAAAACTTAGTCTCCCCAAAAACTATAGAGATAGATCAAAAAGAATCTGGAGGAACTCAAGCTAAATTTGGGAAATTTTCTGTGTTGAAATAAGTAATAATAGTAACAAAAGTAAATCACTGTTTAAAACAAGAAACCTTCAATCCATATTTAGATAAACAAAAACTAAATACTGTTACATAAGGGGAAAAATATCTGCTTGTTGAATATATTAAGAGCTGCAGAGGTAATGATGGAAATAAAACTCACCAGTTCACAAGTGTTGTCAAGTGGTTATAGCAATATTTACTTAGGTTGGTAAGTTAAGTTTGCACTGAGCATACTAATGCTTTGATTTTGACTGAGTTCCATGGAGATACAGACCAATTACAAATATGAAAATAGTAGTTTGGTAAAGATATTAGGCTTATACAAAAATAAGCAGATAATCAATATCCCATCACTATTAGCAGGGTGGGTGTGCAGTGTGCACTTCTAACTGGATACAGTGAGACTAACACAGCATCAGCCCCATGGCGTTTTCACAAATACTGCATGGCTTAAGTGTGATCATGAAAAAAATATCAAATAAGTATATTTCCTACATATATAATTAAGTTCTCAAGATCATGAAAAAGACGGTAGCTGGAATTTGTCCTACAGTAGACTAGATGGCATAGTAAATTAGCACATACATGGTATTCCTGATGGAGTGAATCCAGAATTCAGAAAAAATGTTATATTTATATATATATGTGTGTGTATATATAATATATTTATATATGTATGTATGTGTATATACACATATATAATAAATATATATATAAAACTAGTTGACAAATAAGACATGAAGTATATGAATTGGTAGCATGCTATCAAGATTTACCTTATTTAGAGGTAGGGTAAATATCAGTTCTAAGATGCCCAGAAGCAGCCACATTTTCCCATCAAAATTCTATTATTTTTAGAAATCTTTCCCTTGTCACACTGCAGCACTGTAGCTTTGCCGTCAATTTGCTTGACCGGGTACCAGTAACGTCTCCATTGTGAGACTTGTTGTTACTGTTTTTGGCATATCGAATATGCCACGGGTAGCTTGCCATGCTCTGCCGTGCAGGCGGGATACTCTCGGTAGCTTGCCGGGGTCTCCGAGAGGGACGAAGGAATCAAACCCGGGTCGGAGGCATGCAAGGCAAACACCCTACCCTTCTGTGCTATCGCTCCAGTTCCCCTTCACACACACACACACACACACACACAAACACACACACACACACACAATTAAAAGATATCTTGTGTTTGAGAACAGGGCAGAAGACTTGGAGAAAATTATACAAACCATAGCTATAAGTCAAATAGATGATGAAAATAACAGTTTTGTGTCCAATAGATTAAAAAAAAAAAGATTTTCTACTGTTGTTACCTATGACCAGTGTTGCTGAGACCCCTCAATTGTGAGCCTGTGTGATGTGTTGTATACCCTGTGGATGAAGTGATGAATGTGCAAAGTATGTATATTGTAATCATAATCATAACAGATCTTTGGCATTGCCTGTGGAATAGCTCTTGTGATTTGTATTCAGATAGTTTTGGTTAGTTTTTCATATTCTGAATCTTTAAATCAAGATTTCTAAGTGTTCTGATTTTTAAAAAACGAGAATGATTACAATATGTATGCCAGCATGGCATATGTACCATCACTAATAAGATTTACCTGCCATGCTAAGACAAAAGGACACATAGGCATGAATTGGTGGAGGTGAACTAACAAGAGAGAGCATTTCGTCCAATATGTAGAAAATAATTTGGGTGTGGGCAGAGTGGGGAAACAGTGAACACACATATAAAGATTGAATCTGATGAGCAGGGGAAAGGCAGGGAAGGTTTTCAAAATGATTCTTTTTTTTTTTTCTCATTGCCCAATGGGACAGTAATGCTAAATTAGAGACTAAATTAACTTGGGCGTAACACACGAATACTTTATTATATTGTTCCATCAATTAGTCTTTGCAAGTACGTAAATCTACATTTCCTGCGTCAGAGCCAGTGACTGAATTGTCCTTGGGTGAAGAGGAGACTTTGATGGCAGACACGTTAGCTCTGCATGCTGCACTGCTCACTCTGTCCCGTGTATCGATCTCTTACGTGCTGCATAACTTCATGCAACAAACAGAAATTGCACCGTCACGTCCTCTCTACTCAGTATTTTTATATTTAAAATGAAGGTACAAATCAGATGTTCTGAATTTTATAAAGACGGCAAGGAAACTTTAGGAAATCAAAAACAAAGAACTGAGTCATGCCCAGATAAAATTAAACTGTTCCTCTTCTTGTATACTTGACAGTACAAACATATTTTTTGGCAAAAATTTTATAATGTCTTTTTGAGAGAATGTTATAGATGTCTATACGCCTGGCATGCCTGGTACGCAGTAATATTAAAATGGGAATGATTTGCCTAGCTCTGATAAATTTATGTAGCTTCAATTGATATTGAAGCTTGCACAATTTTCAAACATACAGGACTAAAGGAGAAGAAATCATTCTCAGGCACATGCTCACAAGATGATTATTCATATTAAAATACTTTTTGTATCACTTGTACCACTTGTCATCCCATTCATCTTTGATTTGCTAGAATGGGCGCCAGTAACGTCTCCATTTGTCCCTGTTGAGTGCTAGTGTAGCCCAACCATATCTGCTCGCTCCAGGAACAAGAAGAGCCTCAAATCATTCATTTAGGGCTTTGACGAAGAAGTCTGACCGTCTCGTTAGTGGGCAGCCACAGGGTCTTTTAACATCCCATGGAATCCAGTTGGTAACAGCTCTAGTTCAACAGTCATCTCTGAATCACATTACATGTCCAGTCCACCTGATTTTCAACGCCTTGGCAAATAAGACAGCATCCCTGATTCTTGATTGTCGATCGAGGTTGAAACTCTGGATTCCTTCTCTCACTTGAGTGAAACATGATACTCCTAGCATGGCTCTTTCCATTCCTTTTTGAGATACCTCAATAGCAATTTCATCCTGTGTGCATAGAGCTCAGGTCTCTGAGGCATATGTTAGTGCAGGAAGAATGGTGGAATAAAAAAGATGTTCCCAGTGCCGGAGGTTCTTTATCCTCTTAACCACTTCTTCAATGCTCTTTAAGGCATTCCATACTTCCTTCTGCGCAGTTCTGGCACAGAATCATTCCTCATGTTGAATTCTGGACCCAGATATACATAGCTGCTGTATTCAGAAATATTTGTTCTATTGAGAGCAAATGAAACATCAGAGACTAATTCATTTTTCATGAACATCGTTTTGGTGAGATTCAGCTGCAGTCCGACATTTCCACACTTGTGGTCGAAGTCGACAAGCATTTGTGCCGCTTGGCTAATGTTTGGAGTTATCAGAACAATGTCAAAGTGAAGCAGAGGTGGTGTAGCTTTCAACTGTCTATCTTCACTTCCATTCCATCCCATTCCAGTCATCGCATGATCTTCTCAAGGGTGGCACTAAAGAGTTTCGGTGAAATGGTATCACTCTGCCGAACCCCTCTCTTTACATCAACAATCACGTCCTTGTAGAAAGGTGAGATCCTAGTGGTGAATCCATAATACAGCTTACAGCAGATCATGATGTACTGAGTTTGAACACCCTGTTTGGTCAGGGCTTCGATGACTGCTTCAGTCTCAACAGAATCAAAGGCTTTCTTTAAATCAATGAACGTGTTAGACAGAGCAGCATCTTGAACTCTAGTGAAATTTCACACTTGATCTTAGCCAAAAGGCCGAGAAGTGATCTCTCGTGAAATTTCAATGAGATTGGTCACTGTGTGGATATGGTCGATCATGCTAAATCCTTTTCGGAACCTGGCTTGCTCTCATGGTTGTCCTTCATCTAGTGTTCTCCCTATTCTATTCAGGATGACCCAAGTGAACTACTTGTAGACGACGGTCAACAGGAGATTGGGCGATAGTTGCCGATGTCGTGGATGTCTCCCTTCTTGTACAATAGAATGGTCCTGCTGGTTTTCCATTGTGATGAACCTTGCATTTGGACAGGTAGCTTGTGAAGAGCTGAGCCAGGGTATTGATGAGTACTGGCGGCAGATTCTTCAGGTGTTGGGGTCTGACCTTGTCTGGACTGGGTGCTGTATGCGTCTTTACTGATGAAATGGAGTGTTGGATTTTGGAAAGGAGAACATTGGGAATGATATACAACCTGTAGAATTTTGTATGTGGGCAGGTGGACGTGGCTGTTGAAGAGATCCGAGTAGAAGTCTTGAATAATCCTCTCCATTGCCCTTCTGGAAAATGTGATAGATCCATCAGGACATCGAAGGGCAGTTATCTTGGTCTTGTAGTGGCAAAGGATAGGCGTGTGGTGCGAATACTTTTCCCGGCTTCTGTCACATCAGCCAACACTGCTGCTCTTCTCACTTTGAAGTCATCCTTTTTTTTTTTTTTTTTTTTTGCTTTTTGGGTCACACCCAGCGATGCTCAGGGGTTACTCCTGGCTTTGCACTCAGGAATTACTCCTGGCAGTGCTTGGAGGACCATATGGGATGCCGGGGATCGAACCCGGGTCGGCCGCGTGCAAGGCAAACACCCTACCCGCTGTGCTATCGCTCCGGCCGGCCCCTGAAGTCATCCTTATTGCTTCTCTGCACAGCTTTGTGAGCTCAGACATTAGCTTGTGACTGCCTGAGGCTCGTGCCAAACAACATTGACAAATGAGTTCAAGAGTTTCCGAAGACAGGCGTCTGTTTGTGGTTTTCCCATTCTCAGAATTCTTCGTGCAGTCATGGAGGGGTTAAACCAGTCAATCATGTTCCTTGTCAATGTTGTCAATGACGGGATCTTCCCACGTTACCTCTATAGCATCAAAGAGGTCCAAATTGGTGGTCATTCTGGGAGTTCTCTTCTTAAACTTAAACATTGTAGTCCTTTTTCCCCACTCTGTGAATAGAATTTTGTACGAAGGAGATGGTGGTCCTATTCCATTTGGAATTTTGGGTAAAGAGCAACATCAGTCAGGCAAAACCTCCGATTGAATATGATGTGGTCAATTTCATTTGTGGAACTGTCCACCGGGAGACTCCCATGTCCAATGTTTAGATTCAGCCTTCTGGAACTTTGAGTTATCATGGATGGTCTTGGTCGACATGATGAACTCAGACAGTCTCTCACCCTGTTTGTTCTATTCTAGGCCCTGGGACCCAATGTGGAGTTCTTTGGGCGACCCTCTTGGTTCTATCTTGGCATTAAAATCACCAACAATGATCTTGTAGAAGGTGTGGTCTTCTTTATAGAACTTCTCCAGCTCCATGTGGGACTTCTCAATTTCTTCTTTATCGTAGTTGGATGTTGGTGCATAGACGACAAAGATAGAAACTGCTGTCAGTGATCCACATCTATTCAAGCATAATTATCTGATTCGAGTTGTTAGGTATTTGAATGAATGATGCTTGTGACCAAGTTTGTGTTGACAAGGACACCGATGCCACCGATGCCTGTATTATCGCATGTTTGAAGGAACAGTTCTCCAGTGTTGAACAGGCATGATGTGATCAATGCCTTCTCATCTTGGTCAATCCAATGATGCCGTACTTGATTTTCTGCACTTGCACCATCAGGTCCTTGATGGATTCTTCCAATGTCAGTGTACGTGAATTCAAAGTTCATACAGTCATTTTAGTCCTTCTTAATTTTGTTAGCCTAGTTTGGCCCTGAGATTTTAGCAGTCTCTCCTTGCTCGTCCTTCTCAATATTGGGGGCTCTTTCAGGTTCAAAAGAATGAGGCCCATTGTAGATAAGTGTAGATAAGTGAGTAGTAGGAAGGGGACCACCCCCTACATGCCACCCACATGGCAGAGCCTGGCAAACTACCTGTGGCATATTTGATATGCCAAAAACAGTAACTGATATCAGCAGGATGATACCATTTCACCGAAACTCTTCAGTGCCACCCTTGAGAATATCATGCGACAACTAGATGGGAAGGAATGGGAGTGAAGATAGATGATTGGCATCTACACCACGTCTGCTTTGCTCATGACATCATTATCATAACACCAAACATTAGCAAAGAGGCATAAATGCTGGCCAACTTTGACAGTGAGTGTGGAAAAGTCAGACTGCAGCTGAATCTCAGCAAAACAGTGTTCATGAAAAATGAACTAGTCCCTGACATTCCATTTGCTGTCAATGGGATGGACATTTTGGAATGTAGCAGCTATGTCTACCTGGATCGAGAACACAACATGAGGAATGACTTGGCGTCAGAACTGAGCAGGAAGAAGAGAGCAGAGTGGAATGCCTTTAAGAGCATCAAAGAAGTAGTTAAGAGGATGAAGAAACTCCGGATCCGGGCACATCTTTTTGACTCCACCATTCTTCCTGTACTAGCGTATGCCTCAGAGACCTGGGCCCTATGAAAACAGGATGAGAATCCCAAAAAGGAATCGACAGAACTATACTTGGAGTATCACGTTTCATTCAAGTGAGAGAAGAAATCCAGTGTTCTGACCTCTGTCGATGATCAAGAATCAGGAACACTGTCTTGTTTGCCAAGGCGTCAAAACTCAGATGGACCATACACGTAATGCGATTTAGAGATGACCACTGGACTAGAGCTGTTACCGACTGGATTCAACGGGACATCAAAAGACTGTGTGGCCTCCCACCTACTAGATTGTCAGACTTCTTCGTCAAAGCCCTGAACAAATGGTTTGAGGTTCTTCGTGTTCCTGGAGCGAGCAGATACCATTGAGCTACATTAGCACTTGACTAGGATGAATGGAGATGTTACTGGTGCCTATTCAAGCAAAATCAAAGATCAAGGGGATGACAAGTGCTACAAGTGATATGTGTATATATACATATATATATACATATAGATGCATGTGTGGCTATATGTATGTGTATATATATATATATATATATATACATGTGTCAGGGATTTTCATGCTGTGAACCTTTGTATCAAGATATATATATAGAGAGAGAGATGGATACATAGATATAGATATACAGATTATATAACTGTATATACAGATACATATACAGATTATTTATAATTGCCTATTATACCACCATATTTTTAAAATAAAAATATTAATAATGACCTTTTTTAATTTGGAAAATATTGTGGATGTGAGTCACTAAATGGATTGTAAGAAAACAAAAGTTTGTTTTGCTTCTCCAATATTGTTTCATATTATTTGAAGAGGTTACAAGGATCCTAGAAAATTAGGAACTGACTGTATCTTGGCTGTTCCATGTTATGTGTAGGTTATAACGAAATTTTATAGCAAAAAAAAGGATTCAATTTTTGGAAATAAGATTGCTACAGAACTCAAGAAAGAAACAAAATTGCAGCTAACTGAAAAAGATCTTTCTCAATTTCTTTACTAAAAATATAACTTCTTTGAAATCTACTTTCAATTTCACAAGTTCAAATGACCTTTGTATTTTAAAACAACTTCTTTTACAAAGAGTGGTTTATCTTATGCTCTTGAGAGATTAGATATGGATATTCTAATTGATGAATTTATGGACGTGAAGGACCTGACTGAAAAACAACTAATCTTCCATAAGAAGCTAGTAGATGCACAGATACATGTGTTTTTTAAGAGCCAGACTGTTTCTATGACATTAATATCCTATTGTGATTAATAAATAAAAATGTAAGTCTTCTATTCCATACTCATATAAAAATTATCACCATATATATCAAAGGTCTAAATATGAGACCCCAAGACACAGAATACTTAAAAGATATAGTATCATTGATTATTTTGAATTTGACAGACGTAAATATGCTACAAAAAAATAAGAAGCAATTTTTGGGCTGGAGCGATAGCACAGCGGATAGGGCGTTTGCCTTGCACGCGGCTGACCCGGGTTCGATTCCCCTGAGGACCGCCAGGGATGATTCCTGAGTGCAGAGCCAGGAGTAACCCCTGTGCAGAGCCAGGTGTGACCCAAAAAGCAAAATAAATAAATAAATAAATAAGAAGCAATTTTAAATACTGTATAAAATTTAAAAATTTCTACAAGATACTATAGAGAGTGAAAAAATAACTCACAAAATGAGAAATACTTGAAACTCATATACCTGATAAATCAAAATATCAAGAAATATAAAGAACTTTTATAATCCAACAACAGAATGAAATCAAATTTGTAAATGAACAGAAATTTGAATAAAAATATTTGCGAAGAAGATTACAAAAAAGGCCAACAATCTCTATGGAAAAGATGTATACTGCTATTAATATTTGAATACAACATTTAAATAATGTAGTTAAATATTAAAAAACATTTCAGATATTAAATGAGAACACAAAGATATGAAAGTTCACAACTATTAGCATAATTATAATAATAATAACAAGAGCAACAAAGGAAAATATAGCAGGATGTGGAGATAATAAAAAGGTGCAGGATGCTGAGGCACCCCAGAGAGGAGCCGGTGAGAGCCCTTTATGCCCCAAGGGACCCGACCCGGCAGCTGACCTCCACTACCCAACCGCAGCCACACTCTAGGCTGCTTTCCACACAGTCGGGCCAAGCTTCATGCATAAGCAAAGTCCCACAGAACCCAGGTAATGGGGAACTTTGTGGTCTTGGACTCAGGGGTCAACGGGACCCAGGAGCAGAGATCCTCTGCCTGCTTCCTCCAGTCTCAGGTGACCCAGGGGGTCACACCCATAAGCTACCTCCTGCCGGCACCAGATCATCTTCTCATGGGCCGCCCTCCAGAACTCACGGCTGCTTCAACCGGGAGGGAGCATAAAATGAGACCCCCATAACCATGCCTTTGGACTGTGCACCAGAGATTGTTTCCCTTTGGGGTGCCTCAGAGGCAGGCGGGTGAGAGCCCTCCCCTCCACGAAGGACCCAGCTCTGTCAGCCAACCTCTACCACCCAATTGCCGCCATGACTCAGGCCGCTTCCCACAAGCTCAGGCCAAGCCTCACCCATGAGTGAACATATTCCTGGACCACGTGGCTGCTTTGTGGCCATGTGACACATCTAAGACATTCCCTACCCATTTTCCATGAAATCATAGGGAGAGCCCAGCAAGCTACCAAGTGTATCCCGCCCTCATGGTAGAGGCTGGCAAGCTCCCCGTGGCATATTCAATATGCCAAAAACAGTAACAATAACAGGTCTCATTCCCCTGACCCTGAGAGAGCCTCCAATTGTTGGAAAGACGAGTAAGGAGAGGCTGCTAAAATCTCAGGGTTGGGACAAATGGAGACGTTACTGGTGCCCGCTCGAGTAAATTGATGAACAACAGGATGACAGTGATGACAGTGAAACAGTGATGATGCTGGGGAATTAAAAATGTTCAACTTTTTGAAAAGCACCTTGATGTTTCCTCTAAAAGTTAAACATGATTTTGATATGGTTCAGCAATTCCACTTCTGGGTTGAAGAGGCAGAGGGGCAAGGTAGACAGGTAGACAGATGGACAGGGGACAGGTAGAGAAGCATACCCAATGTGACATTGGACTAATCGCTGAATCTTTCTGAACTCCCATTCATGCTCAGTGAATCAGTAAATTTAGCATCTAGGGTCCCACCCAGTTTCACATACTAACTTCTTTGACTCCAAGTGCATGTCCCTGGAATATGATTAGTTGTTCAGTGAGAGATGTGCTATTAGCATATGAGTGAAAGGGCAATATTTTCTCACTGATTCATCTCATCGTGTTCTGACATACCAAGCAAAAGACCAAAGTGCATTAAGGAAGAACCCAGAGATGTTTGGAATATTCACGTTGGCTTATTGTCAACATGCTGAACCTGGCTGCTTTGAAGTGAAAAGCAAACCGGAAGTCTCTGGAGGGTGAGGCTTCCCCTGAGATCTCTCAAATGATCCTGGCAGTTCTACTCAACCTTTTCAGAGCATCACTTTACAAGCAAAACAACAGCCCACATTTTGAAGAGAAATTCAGGCTCATTTTCCATTCTGAGGGAACAGCTCTACATATTTTAAATACTTTCATAAAAACACTAGTCAGGGGGTCCATAATCTGGTCTGGAAATTTTGTTAATAAAGAGATTGCTCTGAATATAGATATGCACAGACACACAGTTTTCATAGGGATTATATGTGCTTAAGTCAAAAATACTTTTGTTATTTTAACATTAATTTCATATAGATGCAAAATTATACACAATTTTAAAATGATATGATTAGCAAGGCATATTTCACTCATTAACAGAACACAATTCAACCACAGTGAAATCTATTTTCAGCATTTAGTCAACTTTGGAAAGCTGACTTGATTGATTTATAGTGAAATTTCCCTTGAATTGGTTCACAGAACAGTAAAACATAAATGGAGAACAACAGTGATATTCATGTTAGACATTTTATTAACAAATTAACATTTCTTTTCATGTTACTATAATTTAGATATTGCTCATAACTTAAGCAAATCACTAAGAAAGTGGAAAATCTCCCCAAGTTAATAGGACTTTCTGGAAGTAGAGCAGATGAAAAAATTATTTCTTTCAAGAAATGGAATACTGACAGCTATTGTCGAATATTAACTGTGTTTAGCTTCCTCAGCACCCCTCATACCCTAAGTTTATCTTTAACTTCTACCTTGTGCTTTAATTCTCATTTTTATATTCCCCAAGTCAGTCTTGTTTACTTATAAGTCAAAACTCCTGGTGATTCTGGACTTTGTATTTGTAGTGAATCACTTGTTTTTCTATTTCCCCTATAATTTTTCATATTTTACTATAAGCAATGTTTTTGTGTTTTGCTTGAACACAGAAAGACTGTTAATGCTGTGCTCCTAATATTTGGGAGTTGATTGACTTTGAAATATATCTACTCCTGGAAATCTGTCATAATTACTTGACTCAGGTTTCTGTTGCCGTAGTTCCTAACACCCTATGAAGGGAGGTCTTGCTGTGGGACCGGGATGGACCCGGGGCGAACAGCAAAGCTACCCCTGAATCAAAATGGGACAATCTAGAAAGCATAAAAAAACACATCATGATGCAAGATGTTATGACTTAAGAGACAGGACTCCCTGTGGAAAGACATGCTAAACTGACCTGAGGACTTAGTCTGGGATTTATAATAAAATCCTTGCTTTGTCCTTGGAGCCCAGAGAACTAAGTTTTGAAATCTGCATCTCTTACTGTATTTATCAAAAAAACTGTAAGTATTAATAAGAAGTAAACTTAGTTGTAGCAAGGGAAAAAAGAATAGCAATATAGAAGTCCCTGGGAGACAGAGTGTCTCCTTGAGTTAATGCCCCCAAGAGAACTAACTGCCTTTGTCAAAATCCGTTACCTCCTTAAATGATCTATCACACCTATGTGACCTATGTGCAGTCCTATCGCTTGAACTTCCCATCCCTCACCTCAGATGTTCTATAAGTATGCCAACAGCTCTGGACTAAACGGACCATTTTGACCATCAGTCTGTGGTTCCTGTCTCTTTGTTCCTCTGCTGGAGAGGCCTGGGGAGGGTCCTGTAGGTCACCAAATGCACTCACAGCATGTGCACAGCTCTGACTCAGCCTTCCTACAAATACCCAATTCTATCCCATAGAGAAACAACTGTTATGTAGCCAGAGCAATAGTGCACCAGGTAGGGCAACTGCTTTGTGTACAGTCAAGCAGGGCTTTATCACCAGCATCCCATATGGTCCCTGGAGATGGCCAGGAATGATCTGTAAGCATAGAGCTTAGGAGAAGTCCTAAGCACCACCAGGTGTGGCCCCCTAATCAAAAAACAAAATCAAAACAAACAATCAAAAAACAAAATGAGATAAATAACTATTAGTATAAGGCATTAGTAGATATTCAAAAACTAAAATCAGGTTAAGGTCAAATGTAGTTAGTGCAGCAGTTTACAATCTCTTTTTGAAAACCCACAACAACTCTGTTTTAAAGCTATGGATATTACCTAAATGAATGCTCTGTATTCTGGAGCCATTCCTGGTGGTTCTTGAGATGCCATATGAGGTTCTGGGAATCTAAGAGGCAAATGTTCTAGCACCAAAGCATATTTCTTTAAGAAAGTAAAAAATTATTTAGCTGTCAAATCATCACTGACATAGTCTTGTATTTGAAATGACACTTAGCCTATGTCTACACCACTGCCCTCTGTTGAAAAACAGGACTGTCTTAAGATGTCTCTAAGTCTTAACATCCAATAATCACCATTTAAGGGGAGGGAATCGGAGAATATATAAAAAATTGATCAAAGATCCATTCTCTCGGGGCTGGAGTGATAGCACAGCGGGTAGGGTGTTTGCCTTGCACGCGGCCGACCCAGGTTCAAATCCCAGCATCCCATATGGTCCCCGGAGCACTGCCAGGAGTAATTCCTGAGTGCAGAGCCAGGAGTAACTCCTGTGCATCGCCGGGTGTGACCCCAAAAAAAAAAGCAAAAAAAAAGATCCACTCTCACATTGAAATCAGGTTCTGTCCAGTTGATCCTCTTTTGCTAGTAGTGCTTCAAATGAAATTTAACTTTTTCTTGAAAGAAATTTAACTTCTTCATACCAAGAAGATCATAAGAGAAAGAACGGCTATACTTTAATTGTATCTCTCTACTTACCTGTTGAACAAAAGTTTCCTTTGAGTGATTAATATGCTAATTATAATTTTTGTTTTCATTTTCACTTTGGGGGTAGTGTGCATTTTGGGCAATGTTATAAGTTTTAAAAACATACAATAAATTCATGTTATCTAGAGTGGGTATATCAGTAGTAATGGAAGAAGATGTACCTATGCCTCTGGCACCTAGTAGATTTTTCCTATTAAATACTCAACAAGTGGTGATTATAACCTCAGTGTTGATGATGAACATTAGAGCTCAAGAAGATTTTTTTAAGAAAAAGAAGAAAAATATGGTAGTGTTAAAATGCTGACCATAACTACATTCTAGATGAAGAAGACTAATAATTATTTTCTTGGAGGGTGGTACCGGCCCCGCCCTCCGCTGAGATTTAAGTTCAGTGGCCACACATGTTCGGCTTTTCCACTGCTGCACGAGCATGATCCCAGAGGCCAACTAAACTACTTTGGGCACCAGCAGCTTGAAGAAATGTCTCTAGACTGTGAACTGAGCCACTGCCCCATGCGGCACCAGGAGGGAAGGGTTTTTCTCTCTTGGCTTTTCCATTTTATGAGCACCACAAAACAGAAGTAAAAGCTTGCAGTGATGCAATTTCTGGAAGAAATTTCCCTGGACTTTGTTACTAAAATACAGAATTCCAAAACCGCAAGGCCATGACAGCTGCGTACCTCATATCTGTTAATTGCCAGCAATATAAAAAATTATCAAATGGTTCCTCTTTAACAGGTCTGACTTTTGGGGGAAACTCCAAACAATAATAGTGAGTTTTTTGTTGAAATATTGAAGATAATCAAAGTGAAGTGGAATCTATCAGCTACACAGGTGGGTGGGGGTAAAGGGGAGGGGCTCCTGGTGGTGGAAAATGTGCACTGGTGATGGCATGGGTACTGAGCACTGTATAACGGAGACTTAAGACTAAAAGCTCTGCAACTTTCCACATGGTGATTCAATAAAAAGAGAGAGAGAGAGAGAGAAAAAGTAATTATTTTCTTTAGATTTTTTTCCCTCAAATGCCAATACTCTACACAATGTTTAGGTAAAATCAAATATTTGCATATGAAGTAATTTCTACCAGTGCAATAATTATTTGGAGATTTCTATTAGGTTACTTTTATATATAATTTTAATCCTTTCTCCTCCTTTGATATTACATTTATATTAAATTTCAAAATTCAAATTTAGTTATATCACCTTCATCATGATTTCTATAACATTTACTTCTCTATTGACTGATCAGTCATTTTGGAAATAATTATCCAGATTGAGAAGAAAGACTGATCATTTCCTCTTCTATTCATTGACGTAGAATACTAGGACTCAAAAAAAAAAAACGCAGCAAAATAATCCCAGATGTCCATGCTCTGTGCAGGGTGATAAATGATCTAGAGTTACTCAGTACTGAGTCTGAGCTGAGTTATTTCCAGCGGGTTCATGTCAGTCACCCAACAGACTTGATCAATACCATTCAGTGTGATAAGTACAACTCCAACTGAATACACACAAACAAATGACTGTAGAAATCAAAGCCTGTGAAATTCTTGCCAAGATAATAGTGTTTAAATGTTCAAGCTTAAACACAAAGATTAGATTTACAGGCCTTATAAAAGAAAATGTAAACTCTCAAATTTTAAACTCATTGATTATGAGAAAGCTCTGAGAGAAGTAAATTACCACAGACTCCATCAATAAAGTCAAATCCCAGATCCCCCCATGCTATATGTCAAAATGAGATCAAAATTAATAGTAATGATGGCAATTTAACAAATACTTCACTCTTGGTCTTCAAGGGATTGTTTCAATAAAGCTCTGGCTTCTTTTAATGGATTAGAATTGGCACATTTCTTTGCTAAAATTTTAGTTATCTACTCTTCTATTTATCAAAGAAGCAATTTAAAACTAATTGAAGAGTACATTTGGAGCAAAAGATGCAAACAAACATTTTACAGTTGTCTAAAAGTTTTACTTGAATCAGACCCATAACGGAGAAACCCGGGTCCCCAGTGAGACTCCAGATATGATATGTTGATTTCTCAAGAAATGAAGAACGCAGAGGAATGAAAAGTGACCTTTCAAGGCAAGTGAATAGGGATTCCAAATGTCTGTTTCCCATGATTCTTCGGTCAGGCAGAAAGATAGGGAGGCCCTGACACAGTGGGGACAACACTGTCTAGAAGCTAAATCTAAAACCAACTCAAAGGCATAAAGGACTTTGCCCCTTCTCTGGAGCCAGGAAATCCACTGCAATGCAGAATTCCAGGCGAGGTTCAAGGATGCTGCCTGAGAGAAGAAAGATGGCGGCACTCCAGGAGAGGGAGGTTCTAAACTGGAAGGAAAAAAGACCAAGCAACAAATATGGAAACACCTGCTCCAAACTCTCCCTCGGAAGTCACTGTGGAAATGGACTGGAGTGAAGGGCCGTTTGGGTAAACAGGAAAGAAATTAAAGTGTCAGTAGAAATACGACATCTCTTGTCTACATCTGCCCAGGTGTGGACTTTCCTACTTTTTAAAGCACATTTTGCCACTCTGGGCAAACGGCCACACATCCCTTCTGGGGATGCATACTGTGCTTTTGCCCCACTCTGTGGAAGCCCAAGTTCTTCATCTCTTTATCAATCAATCTCTCCCCTTCCCTCCTTTCCTTTCCCAAATAAGCTTCTTGGACTTCTCTGTTCATCACTCCCTGAAACCATTTCCTGGGAGGGAAGGTGATAAGCTGACACGCCGGGTAAGGTCTAGGCCCCACTTTCCTTTTCTGAGAAGAGCAGTTCCTTGTTTTAGGCAGAGGCCACGGCTCCCTGCAAATTCGGGTGGCAGGAATCGTGTCCCAAGCTGGGCAGAGCAAGTGGACCCTAGGTGGAGTTTAACAGCTGCCTCCTGGGGCTACTGAATGTGAGGTCTGTGCCACATGGGGATAATCCCAGACTCTCATCCTAGATTTCCCAGACACATACCCCTGGGACAGAGGCGGGTAGAGAGAGAAGAGGTAGACAACTTTCTGGAAGCTGCTGCCTCTCTGCTCTGCAGTTCACATAAGCCCCCCAGGAGCCCTACCCTGCCCTCCACACACACTGATACTGGTGAAAGTGACACCTTCCACCCACAAGAATTATTTCCTTACACAGAACTAGATCTACACCAGATCAGAAACTTGGTGGTGAGATTTATATTTCAACACCTTATTCACTAATGATATTATGAATAACTAATATTGAATAACCGAGTATGATAATAAGCTTTACATTCATTAAAAGAACTTTTTCAGGGCCGGAGAGATAGTACAGCAGGTAGGGCATTTGCCCTGCACGTGGCAGACCCGTGTTGGATTCCCGGCATCCCATATGGTTTCCCCAGCACTGCCGGGAATAATTCCTGAGTACAGGGCCAGGAATAACCCCTGCGCCTCACTGGGTATGACCCCAAAAGCAAAATAAATAAATTTTAAAAATAAAAGAACTTGTTCAAAAGGTCTAAAACTTTTAATTTTTTTCAAAAAAATCAAGACACAATGGTGCCAATGAGAAAAGGCTTGATAACCCCATTTTACAGATGATGGAAATCAACTTTTAAATGTTTAGTAAATTGCCTAAACTAACACTGTTGAAGAATGACTGGTGCAAGGATAATCCTATAGAAGCACTGAGTGGAACCACTGCACTCTGCTGCCTTTCTGATTCTTCTCATTATGAAGCATAAATTATACGCATAACCAGCAGCCTTTCTTTCCAGGCGGCTGTAGAGTGGAGCGTCAGTCCTCTAAAGAAACAGCGCGAGCACAGCTGTAGGAGATGCAGGACGCTTTCGATATACCCAGCCACCTGGAAAGCCATAACAAATATGACTTGGTAATCAGTTCTTTCCCGGCGCTGTGATGTCTCTCATGTCAAAAGTGGTAAGCACTTCCCAGCGCTCCGACTAAATTACACCCAAATGAAATTTCTCCCTCACCAGGGGAACTCCAGAGCAATGAATTGCAATGCTACAACATTTACAAACCACAATCCTGAGTGCAGAGGGATCGTGGCCCTTCTCTAAACAGCCATCAATAAACACATCCAGAGACTTGCCTACGGTGGGGGAAGGCTGTGAGTACAATCTTCTAGCAAAGGCTGCCGTCTCGATCCTAGTTAGAGAAGGAAAACGGACCTATTCTGACCCCACAAATCAGACACAAAACTCGCTTACTCGGGATGGGGATCTTGGTGCAGAATTTTATGTGCGCCAGAAGTGCCTCTTTCCAGCTCTCTTTCAAGCCCCCTGCCACTGTGTTGGGCAGCAGCCTCTCCAGGGAGTGAAGAAATCACATCTTAGCCCCCGGTATGTCAGTTGTCACTGCATGGCTCTTGGACACGCACCAAAGTGTTGCAGATGCCAGCTGTGTCAAAGGCAGCCTGATGCTGATCAACAATTCTTTCTCCCCCACTAAATAATAATCCTGAACTAAGCAAGGACTCCAGGAAGGAATGGAAAATGCCTCCACCCCTTTGGGATTTTAGCTCTGCTTATAGGGTTCAACAGCAAAAACATGGGGAAATCAAGGGATTGCTTTTCTCCTGGAGTTTAATTTAGTCAGCCAGCTCAGAGAATGATAGATATCTTTCAATGTTGATATCTGGCACTGCCTGCCACATGAGCTATGGTTAAATTTGATTATGAACTACATTTGATTGTGCGACTGCATCTCTGATAATACATAAAAATACAATTTCCTTGGCATATAATTCTACACCCTTTTTGTCCCTCTAATAGTTTAGGCTAATCTGTGTTTTGATTCCCCACTTGTCTCTGCATAAAATATTCTTCTGACAGGATCCTGTCTGCCTTTTAAATTACAAGATCTGTTTTTCCTTCCTAAATAAAAAAATTTCTTATGGATCATGTAAGCTAATTAATAGTATATAATTAATGGTAGGTAACTATTAATGGTATTGGGAGGTTATGGGACTCTGGGAAAGGAGAGAGTAAAGCAATTCAGGACGTGTGTGTTTTGTTTCCTTTTTTCTTTGACTTCTTTGTATGTGTGAGGGGGGGATACACATTCAAGCTGTGCTCTAGGCTTACTCTTGTGCTTAGGAATCGCTCCAGTTGTGGCCTGACAGCCATATGTTGTACTACAGATTGAAACCCCCAATGATCAAGTACACGACAAATCCCTACCTGCTGTCTTCTCTCTCTCTGACCCCATGGGTCCAAGTGCCTAAAAGAGTTATGTGGCAGGCCAACACCAAAGAAAAAAATAGAGAGAAGAAAATTCCACTAGTTTTTAAACCACCCTACAAGGTATATCCCTTTGAGTCGTACAACCACAATTCAAGGAAACAAACACAAATCAGCCTTAGGTGATCTCTTAAAGGACTTGACCACATTACATGATCAACCATTACAATATTTTAACTGACCAAAATCACAACCCTTGGCAATGCCATCACAGTTTACCATTTCCATGGCAGCCAAAAAATGGCAAAATATGGTTAGAACTTCAGATGCCAAGTACTTAGGTGGTAAGTATGAGAAAATGTGAAAAACTAAAAGCCTGAAATTATAAAAATGGGTGAGACAAAGATAGTTTTGATAATATTTTCCATTTGGATCCCTACACACACACAGACACAGACACACACACACAGACACACACACACACACACACATACACACCTTCCCTCTGACCTTCCCTCTGCACTTGGTTAAGTGTCTTTTCTACTGTTGTTCTTCCTCAAATTAATAATTTTCTTCTTTCTCTCTTCCAGGCACTAGCTTCCTTTTCTTTGAAAAGAAATGCTTGCTTTCATTATTTCATGCTGCTCATAAAATCCTGTTTGGGGCAAATACAAGAATTGGGGAGGGGCACTCTGCCTATAAGGAAATCAGCCACCATCTTTTTCTGGTTTTTGGAGCCACATTGGGCTGTGCTTGGGGCTTGCTCTTCTCAACTTCTCAACATCACTCCTGGGGGGAACTCACTCCAGCTGGGAGTCAATAGTGGGGTGAGTGCAAGTTATGAGCTCTACCCTCTGTACTATCACTCTGCTGCCCATCATAATTTATCAAACATTGCCTCCTTTGGTCAATCTTCTCTTAACATTATCACTTCTTGTATCACTTGTCATCCTGTTGCTCATCAGTTTGTTCGAGTGGGCACCAATAACGTCTCCATTCATCCCTGTCGTGTGCTAGTGTAATGAATGGCATCTGCTTGCTCCAGGAACATGAAGAGCATCCAACTGTTCATTCAGGGTCTTAATGAAGAAGTCTGACCACCTTGTAGGTGGGCGGCCAGGCATTCTTTTGAGTCCTGTGAAATCCAGTCAGCAACAGCTCTAGTCTAGCAGTTGTCTGTAAATCACACTATGTTCCCAGTCCATCTGATTTTCCACAGCTTGGCAAATGAGGCAGCATCCCTGATCCTGGATCATCAAAGAAGGTCAGAACTCCGGATTTCTTCTCTCACTTGAGTGAAACGTTATACTTCAAGCATAGCTCTTCTGATTCCTCTTTGGGATACCCGAGTAGCATTCTCATCCTGTTTCCTAGGGCCCAGGTCTCTGAGGCATATGTTAGTATAGATCAGATCTCTTCAATAGGCACATCCACCTGCCTACATACCAAATTCCACAGGATGGATATGTCGTTCCCAGCATCCTCCCTTCCAAAATCTGACATGCCATTTCATCGGTAAAGAAGCATACAGTACCTGGTCAAACAAGGTCAGACAGGGTCAAACCTGAGCACCTGAAGAATCTGCTGCCAGTACTCATCAATACACTGGCTCAGCTCTTCACATGCTACCTGTCTGAATGCAAGGTTTCACCCCATTGGAAAGCCAGCAGGACCTTCCTGTTGTACAAGAAGGGAGACATCACCAACTATCCCCCGATCTGCCTGTTGTCCATCATCTACAAGTTGTTCACTCAAGTCATACTAAATAGGATTGGCAAAACACTAGATGAAGGACAACCATGTGAGCAAGCCGGTTCCAAAAAGGATGCAGCACAATCAACCATGTCCACAAGCTCACTGGGGTTTTGTGAGAGTTCAAGATGCTGCTCTGTCTAATGTTCATTGATTTGAAGAAGCCCTTTGATTCAGTTGAGACTGAAGTGGTCATTGAAGCCCTAGCCAAACAGGACATTCAAACTCAGTACATCAGGATCCTCCTTGAGCTGTATTTTGGATTCACCACCAGGATCTCACCATTCTACAAGGAAGTGATCATCGATGTAAAGAGGGGTTCAGTAGGGCAACACCATTTCACTGAAACTCTTCAATGCCACCCTCATGAACATCATGTGACTACTGGTATGGGAAGGAATGGGAGTACAGATAGATGGTCGACAACTATACTACCTCCACTTTGCTGATGACATCACTCTAATAACACCAAACATTAGCCAAGTGGCACAAATGCTGGCTGACTTCAACTGTGAGTGTGAAAAGTCGGACTGCAGCTGAATCTCATGAGGACAATATTCACAGGAATCAAACTAATTCCTGACATTCCATTTGCTCTCAATGGAATGAACATCTCCAAATGCAGCAGTTTTGTGTACCTGGGTCGAGAGCTCAACATGATGAATAACTTGGCGCCAGAATTGTGCAGGAGGAAGAGAGCATCCTGGAACACCTTCAAGAGCGTTGAAGAAGTTGTTAAGAGGACAAAGAACCTCCAGCTCTAGGCACATCTTTTTGACTCCACCATTCTTCCTGCACTAACATATACCTCTTAACATGAATAGTTAATTAATGATTCTTTTAATCCGTTTTAGGTTCCCATCAAATTGTGTTCCCATCATTATCCTAATATGTATCTTGATCCTTTATTCTGTTTCATTTACTCAAGGAGGTAATAGGACCTTGTCCTTACTTGTGTGCCTTGTTTGAACAACAGAAAAAAATAAGGTAGTAATACTTTTATTGGGTTATAGGCATTCTCTTAACTCTTCAAATGTAGCAAGAGTTCTAAGAAATTGGAATGTGTTTATGAATCACTGAAATTACTAAACAGAAATATTATGTCAAATCAGCATCTCTCCTTTATACTACAATATTATATGTCATTTTTAGACCATATATTAGGATACAAACTAACTAAATATTAACATATTATTTGCATCCAATCGATTTCTCATATTTATTTGTTTGCTACACCCATATCACACCCATGTATAAAATTCACTCAATTCTTCAGAAAGGTATACAGTGTCTTTGGAGTGGAGCTTTTCTCTGTTCAGGGGAACCTAGAATCATGGGATAATAGTGACTGCCTCTTCCTGACTACATGAAACATCCCATAGAAGTAAGATAAAAAAACAAAACTCAAATGTAAACACCGAAGAAGAAAGAATAGTAACTATCAGACTGCAGAAAGAGCTTAGGAGTCAAAAGTGCAAGCCTGGCAGACAAAAGGTCTGAGTTCCACTACTGGCACCCTGGGATCCCCTTAAGCTTCACCAGGTGTGATCAGTGTGGGTCTCCAAACCCATTCACAGTGACCCCAGTGACAATTTTAACTGCTGAGTCCCAGGAGCACTGCCTAGAGGGACCCTGCTATTGAATCCTTTGGCCCAATTGATTGAATATCACTAAGAGTGGTTCCTGAGTCAACTAAACACTGTTTTAAAGTCCACCTCCAAATCAACTATGGACCTAAGCTAGTAAACAAGAAAGCGGTATGTAACATAATTAAAAGCTCAAATAGGTTGGAAAAAAACCTTTCATTTTTATATTGCTTGATTACTTCATAGATGATGGAGGCATGTAGATAAGGAAGGTCCCCAGTGGCAATGGAATTCCTGGGAAGTAATAACCACCTAGCCCTAAGGCTTTCAGGACCCACCTAGTAAATACAGGAACTAACACCTGATAAAGATCTTTACCTGGAACTAGCGCAGACCAGAGAAGGCTGGACCTACCATCCAGTAGAAGTTTCAGCTGGAACAAAAGTCAAGAAAAGGAGTTTCAAAGAAAACCATTCCAACTCCATCCCCCTGGCCACCACCCTAGCAATGTAAACTTACCTTGGTAGAAACCCCATGTGGGGCAGATTGGAGAAAACCTATAAAATCCACCTTGAACAAAGGAAGTACAAGCATAGAATAGGCTGCCTGAGCCAGTGTGCTCCATGTGCCCACGTGACCAAGCACATGTGGTGTCTGAGCACACATATTGCCCTCATATCCCCTCTTGAGATGTGTGCTGGGGCTCTCTCTGCCTTTGGAGAACCCAGATTTCTCTCGTGCATGTTATTCTCTCTTTTCCTCCTTCCCCTTCCTTTAAAAAAAACAAATAAAATGATTTTACCTCATTGCTTGTCTTCTGAAATTCTTTTGTGAGAGAAAGACAAGGACTGGGACGGTCTGGGGAAGGCCTAGGACAAGTTTTCCTTTCCTGAAAAGATCAATTCCTCACTCCAGCATAAGCCCATGGCTCCCCAAGAAATAGAGCAGTAGATGCACAAAATTCAGATCAAAATGGATTAAAGATCTCAACATCTGATCAGAATCCATCAGGTACATGGAAGACAAGGTTGGCCAAACCCTCCACAACATTGAAGCTAAAGATATCTTCAAAGATGACACGCCACTGAGCAAGCAAGTGGAAACAGAGATAAACAAATAGGACTATCTTAAACTAAGAAGCTTTTGTACCTCAAAAGAAACAGTGACTAAAATACAAAGACAATCTATAGAATGGGAAAGGATATTCACCCAATACCCATCTGTTAAGGTGTTGATATCAAGTATATACAAGGCACTGGTTAAACTCTATAAGAAGAAAACATCCAACCACATCAGAAAATGGGGTGATGGAATGGACAGAAACTTTCTCAAAGAAGAAATCCGAATGGCCAAAGGCACATGAAAAAACGCTCTTCATGACTAATCATCAGGGAGATGCAGATCAAAACTACCATGAGGTATCATCTCACACCGCAGAGACTGGCCCACATTCAAAAGAACATAAGCAACTGTTGTTGGAGTGGATGTGGGGAGAAAGGGACTTTCCTTCAGTGCTGGTGGGAATACCAACAGGTTCAGCCCTTTGGAAAACAGTATGGACGCTTCTCAAAAATTAGAAACTGAGCTCTCATTTGACCCAGCAATACCACTTTTGGGAATATATCCTGGAGATGCAAAAACGTATAGTCAAAATGACATCTGCAGTTGTATGCTCATTTCAGCACTGTTTACAATAGCCAGAATCTGGAAAAAACCTGAGTGCCTGAGAACAGATGACTGGTTAAAGAAACTTTGGTACATCTACACAATAGAATACTATGCAGCTGTTAGAAAAGATGAAGTCATGAAACTTGCATATAAGTGGATCAACATAGGAAGTATCATGCTAAGTGAAATGAGTCAGAGAGAGAGGGACAGACATAGAAACATTGCACTCATTTGTGGAATACAAAGTAACAGGATGGGAGACTAACACCCATGGATATTAGAGATAGGGGCTAGGAGGATCTTTCCACAGCTTGGAAGTCATCCTCACATGCTGAGGGAAAAGACAGCTGGGATAGACAAGGGACCACTAAGTAAATGATGCTTGGAGGGCTCGCTCGGGATAGGAGATGCATGATGAAATTAGACTATGGCCCAAACATGATGGTCACTTAGTACGGGTATTGCAAACCATAACACCCGAAAAGAGAAAGAGAGAGTTAGAGGGAATGTGCCTACCACAGACACGCAGGGTGGGGGAGGTGATCAGATGGGGGTGGCAGGAGGGATACTGGGAACACTGGTGGTGGAGAATGGGCACTGGTGGAGGGATGGTCACTTGATCATTGTATGACTGATGTGCGAGCACGAAAATTTGTAAGTCTAACTGTACCCCACAGTGATTCATTAAAAAAATTAATATAATTAAAAATAGTTAAAAAATTAAAAAAAGAAATAGGGCTTTGTGATTAACGCCTGTGCAGTACAGATCAAGTGGATTTAGGTGTGGCTTGACAGCCCTCTACGGGGTTGGTAGGACTCAAGGTTTGTGACACGCAGGAGCTCATGACAGACTCTATCAGTCCTAGCCCTCCCTGCTGGTCCTGGAGTGGCAGAGGTGGATCAGGAAAAAGTGGCATCTCTCTCCTCTTGGCTTCACATAAGTCACCTGAGGGCCCAGTAATGGCATAGGCATTGACGCAAGTTTATTGAAACTTAAACATGCCCCCAAATAGAATGAACTTTTAGACAATAATATCAAATTAGTGGATGCCAGAAGGGGAAAAAAAGACAGAGGGATAGCATAATTAGGTGAAAGGATTAATTGGATGGTGAAGGAGTTGAATTTTCAGTCGTGGATTTATGATCAGATACTGATTCAAAAGAATGCATGCCTAAATATGTAATATTATAAAGCAATGTTCCTTTCAAAACTATTAAGAGGAAAAAATAGCCAATGCTACAGCAGTGTCTAGACATCAAGGATGTCGTAAGTAAATATTAGGTTTTCCTTCAGGAAAATGACACCTTCTTAACTGTTCAAGGGGCTAGCTGATGCATTATATAGGGGACTTCCCTTAATTTGTATTTTAAAATTTCACTTGAAGGACTTCCTTTGCAAATTTAAATCACACTAAGAGTACTAACTTTGGGAAGTGTGGAAAGACAATTCAAAAATATTCCCAGTGGTCAATGCAAGGTTATAAAGGATAGATATGGTTGAGGTGGAGGCAAAATTCTAAATAGGTCTCCTAAAATGAATGCTCCCTGGTTTAGGCAACCAAGAAATGATTTTGCAGGTATAATTAAGAGTATTATCTTTTAAAAATCATTTCTTATTTAATAAACATATGTATATAAAGTTAAGTATATGAATATATAGTGCATATATTGTATAAATTTAAAATTGAAACACATGAATGGGATACATTTATAAATTGTTATATTTTCCGGTAGTACCTCTATCATGTCACATGATTGTTCTTTCTTTTACATGTTGGGAATAACTTAGTTTTATTGTAATCTAAGCAAGTTTGATTACAGTCCCATATTGTTGCTTACAGTTACCATTCTACACCTTAGATCTTTAGTGCTTATCTCCTACTTTTTGCAAACATGTACACTTAAACATTAACTCCTATCTCTTCTACTACTATTCTTTGATTACCACCATTTTATTCTCTTTCTACAACTTTCCTTTTTTTTATAGTCTGCAAGTAAGTAATATTATACAGTACTTGTCTTTATCTGCTGTAAGAAAACTCCTGGAGGCCAGGGAAGGCCCCCAAGGGCTCTCTCTCCTCCCTGCCCTGTTTGAGGGTGGTCTCAGGCTACTCTCCCAGCCAGAGAGGCCCGTGCCATGGGGCAGACGAAGGAGGAAACGAGGGCCAAGCCGGTTGGTTGATCAATTGTCGTTTATTCCATTCTCCCCATGCACCTGGTCCAGTCTATCATTCATTCTAGCCTCACACTCCCCCTCATTTCTGTCTCCTCCTATCTCTCCCTCTCATCTCTCCATGCTCCGTCTGCTGTGTCTCCCAACAACTCTCTCCTCTCTCCCATCTCACACACTCTTCCTTCTGATACCCTTATGCCTTGATCCCAGCTCTCTGAATTCTGCCTCTGACTCTGATCTATGGATTCTGACTCTGACTTCTTCTCTCCCAAGGACTCCCTGGCTCCCCTTGCCTGCCTCTCCCACTCATCTCTCCACGCCTCACCCTCTGGGCCCATGCTGGTAGCAAAGTCAACATAAGAAAGTCCTTCCTGACTGCTCATCAGGCTCAAGGACAGAAATATCACCTAGGGGCATTTGTCTTCTCCTAGTATCTGAATTAACATCTTAATGAGTTTTTTTGTGTGTGTGTATGGGCACAATAAGAGATACATGATACATTGAGGCTTGTAGGGCAGCTCTTCTGGGAACATCTTGCCACAGATTCAGACTATAGTTCTCAGACCAGATTAATCATTGCTAACCCTAGCAGGTCCGAATCTAGTTATTACTGTTTTGGGATCATGACGGAATTTGTCCATGACCAAGCTCTTAACTTATAGTTAAGCATCATGGCACTTTAGTCAGGCCCATCTCGATGTCAGGATAGGGCATAGCTCACCACTTGCCCTGGGTCTATCCAGTTCCTCATCAGGATTCTGCTCTAGGGAGGTTAGGAAGTAAGGGTGACTGAGGCTTAAGTTGAGAGAATAGATGCCCAGGAAGTAAATATCACTGAGAGTCTATTAACTCCCATGTTACAAAAGCATAGCATTTACTGTCATCCTGTGCCCATACAAAAACGACATTGCTCTGAACAAACTATGCAAAGGACTTAATAAGAAGAAGGAAGAAAATATATACAAGTCAACAGAGCACAAAGAAGTTACAAATAAACACAGAGGAATGGGAGCATTGTGATAGGAGTAACCCAAGTAAACCTAAGCTTCCTGTGGCAATGTTATCCTACAATCTACAAGTACTTTTTTTGAATTTAGTATAAAGTGCTCAAGTTCTATCCATGTTGACACATATAGTAAGATTTTTTTTCCATGGGTTGAGTGACATTCCATTGTATATATACAGTATGTCTTCTTAATTAATTGTTGGTCTATTCAACCTCTGTGAAAAACAGTATGGTAGTTCCTAAAAATATGTATCCACCATATGTCCAATCAGTTTCACTTCTGGAAATAAAACTGAAGGGAATAAAACAAAATTTCAAAGAGCTATTTGTATTTTCATGCTTGTTTGATCATTTTTCACAATACTCTTGATATGGAAACAAACTAGTAGTACATGAAATAGAGAGATTGTCTATTGTGCAGGAGAACTCAAACTAATGTACACTCTTAAAAATAGTGCAAACTATCCAGGTAATGCCAAAAGAGAAACACAGGAGAATAAATCAGAGATAATGAATTCATGGGAAGGATTCAAAGTTGGCATTGCATTGAAGTTGAAGGAATGGAACCATCTGCTGTGGAACATGGGGATATTTAGAAATGAAATCCTTTGGCCAACACCCTACGAAGAACTAGGGTCCTCAGTCTTATAACCACTGCTATGGTTCTGAATCATGTGAACAACGTGCGAGAATTTGAAAGCAATTCTGCTTAGAATCTATCAAAAAAATCCTTAAAGGATAAATGTCTTGGCTCTCTCCACCCTTGGAGAAGCCCACATTCTGTATTGATCATGTAACTCTCTCTCTTTCTCTCTCTCTCTCTCTCTCTCTCTCTCTTTCTCTCTTGTTCCCTCCCTCCTTCTCTATCCCTCTCCTTCACACCTTCCAAAACCCCCAATTAAAATCTGCAAAAAAAAGAATAAGAAATATCTTTGTGTCTTGTGCAAAACTATGTTCGCATAATATTTTTCAATATTTACCTAGTTACAATAGCCAAAAATCTGGAAACAGCCCAAGTTCCAAACACTAGGTGAATTAATAAAAAAATTGCTGTATATGTACACTATAGCTTTTTACTTAATTGGGAGAAAAGAAGAAATCTTTTCACTTTGTATGGCCTTGGAGTAGTCAAACTAACTGAAGTGACTCAGAGAGAAAAAGATAAATATCAGATGATTATTTGTGGAGTATAAAGAAGTAAAGGGATTCAGCAATCCTCAGTGGAAAAAAAACCTTAGATGTGATCAATAGAACTTTGATCCAAGGATATAGAAGTGGGGCAGGGAAGTATCTTGAAATAATGATGGAGGAATTTGGATAAGCTTTGAAGGATGTGATGCGGCAACATTTCACAATAAAACAATATTATACCACTGTTAAAAAATAAATTTTTGCAAAGAAAAATTACTTACATAATTTGTTATTTATAGTCTGCCTAAGGGTACATTTAATGTAGAGTGATGGATAAGGAGGGAATTTGATGAGAGAGGAATATGGTCTGAATAGATTAGAGGTGATTCAATAGACAATAGATCAGATCTGCCTTAAGGAAGAGAATAGCAGAATGAAGGACTCAGTTGAGAGGCAAAACTCAGAGAAGTAGGAGGAAGGCTAAGAGACACATAGTCAATTTCAGAAAAACTCAGCATCACAAAAAGAGTTAAAAAATGAGACCTACCAGCCATATGAAAAAAAAAATTATCTGCAAAGGTTTTATGAACACGTGTCTGTTTAGATGGCTGGTTGGTCCAGCACATTCAGTTATCTCTGAGTTTCCTTCTACCTATGAGGTCTTCACCATTGACCCAAGCCTGTCAGCATCTCCACATGCAGAGATTATTGTGTTTCTTTCCTATTTCTTATCATCTGCATATATATTCTCATGGCCATGCCCATCATAGAGCATGATGAACCCCCAAATGAATGAAGATATCAAGTGTAAAAGTTCCCAACCTGTGTATGACTATCACAGATCAGGCGAGGAAAGCCATGTGTCCCTTCACTAGAAATATTGACTATTTTTTACATGGAAAGTTCTTTTCTCATAATAATTTCTTATATATTACACAATAAGCTTCCATTACTCAGTTAATTTATTTAGCTATCTATTGAATTGTAGCCACATTCAAGCATATCCAGTTAATCTTTCTTCCTTTAAATTTATCAAATTTTCCCATCCACTTTTATCAAGAAATTTATTTCAATTTTCCTATAAATTTCTATCAGTATGACTAATACATGCACAATTTCCAAGTTCAGTCATTTTTTTGCTTGCCTTCGTACAAAGCTTGTTATATAGTAGCATCAGTAAACTGAAAAATACAATCACAAAAATAAATAAGTACACGCAAAGCTGTTTAATATGTTGGTGAATGCCTGTGAAATAACAGCTTCCAATGATACATCCAGCTCATTTCATGCCTTTGACAGGGAAAGCATTAGACAAAATGCCAGAGACCTAGAGACCTAGACCCCCAATTTGGCACAAGGTAGCAATAAATTTTGTGTACTTCCTTCTTCCTTTCCCAAATGGCAGAATCTCATACTGAAAAGCTAAAACAGAAAGAACATCACCTTTCTCATTTAACGAAAAGCTAAAACTTCAAACATTATGTCTCGAACAATACATTTGCTATAATTTCACATACATTCATAATGATCAATCAGTTAAATGGGTGTGAAAATGCACTCTTTGATTTTAGAGCTGACTTTGACTAACTTCAATTATTCAAATCAGTGAAGATAATTCAAGCTTCTCTATTTTGGTGATTTTTAAAACTTTGGGTGAAAATTGTTTTAGAAAGACTTTTTAAAACTTTTACATTAAGCCTTAATGTATCAAATGTATGGATAATAAGATCTGTATAATAGTTAAGTCAACAAATAATATTTGATAATGTTTAAAAAATTGTACATAACTTTAGCTTTGATTAATTTGTAGAGCTATCATCAGATCTTTCATTGCTCCTTGAGAAAACAAATCTAGTATTTGAGAGTCAGGAGAAAGAAACCCTAGAGAATTTCATTACAAAATATCAATTTCCCTTGTCTAGTTTAAGATCTAAGATAAGATAATTCAGATTAAATTTCCTAATCAGTCTTGTTTACTGACATTTGGAAACTTTATCTCCTCTCATTTAAAAATTCTAGCAATATTCTAACATGAAGGACAAAGGAGGAAGGTTTTATTTTGATTTGGCTTATACTGTCACAAAGAATTAATTCATTTTCCAGTAGATACAAAGTATAACTTTTTTTTTCAATTCAAAAAGAAAATGCTGATATTCAAAGCTTTTGTGGAACCCTGTGCTGAAAGCTTAAATTACAGTCTAAAAACATGGCTAGATATTATCTAGAATGTCCCTCCAGTCCTAGCCTCTTAACCATTACTTTTATAACATTTCTTTTTTTCTTTTTTTCCTTCTGTTTTGCTTTTTGGGTCACACCCAGCGATGCACAGGGGTTACTCCTGGCTTTGCACTCAGGAATTACTCCTGGTGGTGCTCCGGTGACAATATGGGATGTTGGGAACCCAACACGGGTTGGCTGCGTTCAAGGCAAATGTACTAACTACTATACTATCTCTCCAGCCCCTCATATCATTTCTAAATAATAACCTCGTTTATAATGTGCTTAAAGAGGAAAATTTTCTTATTGTAACCAGGTTACTTAAACTACAGTTAAAAAGATGTGAAAAAAATATTCTTCCAATTTATGAGAAGTCTGTTTACTAATATTTCTAACCCAAATTTTCCCCAGGGAAGCCTCATCACATGTAAATAAAAATATTAAGAAGAAAAGAATATAAAGTAGAAATGTCTAACAAGTCATAACTGAAAGCTAAGAATTTTAAAAATAAAAAGAGTTGTTATTCCCTGCTAGACTAGGCATCATCAAACCCTTCGCAACTGTAGAAAGCATTAGCGCAGTTGAAATTATAGATGATCTTTGGCTGAAAAGCACTTACTTATAATCTAGGCAATTAAAATGTGATGATTAAGACTATCTCTGGAACATTTTTCTTCATCATAATTTATTCAAGATATTTCTTCATTCAAAAATAAATTTGAATGTAACTTTCTTTAGAAATTACCTAGACCTTGATTTGTTTACTCAAATAATAAATGAGGATTGAAGATAGCAAATGGGCCTTAATATAGAAACAAAAGTTAGGGGGCATTTCCTGGAATAATTTTGAGCTCTTTGTTTGCTTATAATAACTTTAGCTAAATAGGTTATCAAAGTTAATTACCTTGATGTTGCTTCTGTTGTGAACTAAAAAGAGGATAAAATGGATAAGCTTTGGAGAACTTCAAACATCTAGAAGTACAATTTAAAAGAAATGAGGTCGATGTGAATTAAGAAAGATATGTTTAAGAACTGGAAATACTCAGGTGGACCAACTTATAGAGGGATTCAGGTATAAATCAACTTAAATCACACAAGACCCAGACCGCTAATTATAGTTACATGTAATAACTACAAAGAAAAAGATTCTCACTTGTTCTAATACTTTGGATATTTGTCAATAACTATAAAGTTTCTTCCATTATGAGAAGCCTTAGCATGCATTTGTTCTTATCACTGAATAAAAGCACACGAAAAAATGACTGCAATCTAACAAAATAGTACAAACACTGTTTCTTGAAGTAAATGTGGTTTTCTTAACTCTATAACCAGACCCCACTAGAAATCTTTCAAACATAGGTGAGGGAGATAAGTAGAAAACAAGAGGACCATTCCATTATCTCAGGTTTCACCATCCATAGAAATATCCATCTGAGCAGATCAGGTGGACAGTTTAAGATATTACAGAAGAGATTCCACCAACAACTTTTAGATGGCCTTTGAACACTGCTGCCCTCAGTTCCAACACTGTAAGTGAGTCATAAACTTTTGCTAAGAATAGATCACATGTCAGATGGGATATGTGACTGGTGGGAGGTCTGTGTGGTACCAGAACAAAATCATGACACCCATCCTTCAGTGTCTTCATGCTATATATAAACACATGATGAAATGTTGGGAGACGGTAGAAATGAAACATATGAGCCTTTTTTCTTTGAAGTCTAGCATTCTGCGGTGTGGTGTCCTAGAATTCTCACAGAAGCAACTGAGAGTGCAGATAGTAGCTTGCAAGAACTTTTAGACCCTGAATAAACAGCAGGAATAATAATTCCATCTGTAACTATAAATACTGGGAGGTAACAGTATTTATAACAGTGTTACTGAGAGGTAATTTGCTGGAAGGTAATAGCAAGAGATGGATATTACTGAACAAAAGGTTCAAGTAGAATTTGAACGTTTGTCTTTGGGGAGGTGGGATTAATTTGTTCTAGGACAGGAACCAACAGCAATTACTTTGCTGTGTCCTTATGCATTTGTGATAAGGTGTTGACATCTGAACATTTGAAAAAGTGAAAATGATAAGCAGAAAGATTAATGTCCGAAGGGAAATGAAGTAACATGTGTTTAGATGCCGTGAGAAATTTCCAATAAGTTTCTTGTATCTGAAGTTTGTGATCTTTTGTTTGATAAATAAAAAGCAGGTATTAAGCCGACTTTGTAATATACTTGCTTCAGTAATGATAATTACTAGAACTCAGGGATTGAGCAGACTTTATAATATACTTATTTTATTGATGATAACCACTAGAATTCAAATATCCAGAAGTTTAGACAGGAACAAAAAGGTGTCCAGCTGACTTTTAGAGGGTGGTAGTGCTAAAGATTTATTGGAAAAGCATATGTCAATGATTTTTTTAATTTCAAATGCATTTCTTGAGTTCTCGCAAATGAAATTCTCCACATACTTATCCTTTCTCTACTCAATATACTCCAGCAACCAAGGCACGATTCAGTCTCATCTCTGCATCTCAAGTGCTTTTCTATCCCTCTTGGCAATGCCTGTCTCGTGGAAGATAAAACATGAAACTCTACAATCCAGTTAAGTTGTGATTTTTAGGAGACAAACCCTGAAAATGAGTGATTTATTAACGGAAGGCACCAGGAAGTGGAGAAAATAGGAGTGAAGAGGACAGAGCCAAACTAGGTCAGTGTTCAGAAAGAACCCCCAAGTTCAATAGAGTCCATATCACAAATTCAGTGTGATGATTCTGCCCCAGAATTAGACTTATCTATGTTAGATTCCAAGCTTGCATTTTTTCACCCCAATATTCTAATTCTCAATCTCCTAACCCCTTATTGCAGGCCCAGAAACTCCTAAACACATCCAGCTCCTAATCTGACTAGGGCCAACAGTGTGTCAGGAGGCTAAGTCTGCAATACAACAAACTAGCACAAGGCAAGTGGCTTAAAAAACAGAAATGTATTTCTTGGAATCTACATCAAGGTATTTGTAGTGTATACTTTTCCTGAGTCCTCTCTGTTGACCCCCAGTGTGTCCTTTTTTTTGCATGGATTCCTCATGTGGATGCCCTCTTGATTCTCTCTAGTGACCTAATTTTGGTCCTCGAGGTGTTCTAATTTTCTCTTCGTATAAGGAAGCCAGTCAGATTGGATTATGACCCATTCACAGAGTCTCATTCTAATTTAATGACCCTTTTAAAGTCCGTCTCTCTATCTAGTCACCTTCGGAGGTCATGAAAGTTAGAGTGTTAACATAATAACCTGGGGCATAATACATAATTCAACCCATAACGGAAACCAGTGGAGTTCTTTCTAAGTTAATGTGCACAGAATCTGGGGCATGAGCTCATAGGCCTAAATCCATCTGCGGCTATACAAGAATACTGGGGTGGAATCAAGTCAGCACCCACCCCACGTTTTCAAATATGCCCAACACTGCCACTGATACACCTCCCAGGTGTAGACCAATTTCACTGAGAACTTTGCAGTCATTTCTTCTTTTTATTTTATTTCAACACTCATCTCCCCACCAGTGTACATTTCTAACCACAACCAGTGTCCCCAGTTTCTCTCCCACCACCCCCAGACTCCCAGACTGTCTCTGGATGGCAGGCACTTCCCTTATCTCTCTTTGTCTCTGTCTCTGTGTGTCTCTCACTCTTTCTTTCTCTCTATCCCTGTCTCCTCTCTATCCCTGTCTCTGTCTCTGTCTCCATCTCTCTCTCTCTCTCTCTCTCTCTCTCTCTCTCTCTCTCTCTCTTTCTCTCTCTCTCCCTCCCTCCTTCTCTCGCTCCCTCCCTCCCTCTCCTACTAGGCAACAACAGAAATGCTATCTGCACTTCTATGTTCATTGCAACATTATTTACAATAGCCAGAATCTGGAAATAACCCAAGTGCTGGAGAGCAGATGACTGGTTGAAGAATCTATAGTACATCTACACAATGGAAGACTATGCACTATTGGGGAAAATGAAGTTATGACATTCACTTATAAATGTATGGAATGAAATTCAGTTATAAATTCACTTATAAACAGAAAGAGATCATTATGGGGGCTGGAGGAACAGCCCAGTGTGCAGAGCACATGAGATTGACCTGGGTTTAATCCCTGGTAGCTCATATGTTTCCCTGAGTGCACCAGGAGTGATCCCTGAGCACAGAGCGAAGAGTAATTCTCAAGCACAGCTGGGCGGGTGTGGCTCAACAACAACAAAGTACCACATATTATATGATATCAATGTATCACTGTCATCTCTGTTGTTCATAGATTTCCTCGAACAGGCACCAGCAACATCTTCATTTATCCCTGTCACTTGCTAGTGTAGCACAATGGCGTCTACTTGTCTACTTGTTCCAGGAACATGAAGAGCACATTTTTGTTACTGTATTTGTATATCAAATACGTCACAGGTAACTTATCACACTCTGCCACGAGGTGAATAAACAAACAAACAAATAAATAAATAAATAAATAAATAAATAAATAAAGATAAAATGGTCGTGCAGCTGCAAAAAGTGCTCCAGGAAAAAATGCGTTGCTCTCTTCCAGGAGCTTTGTTTTAGAGTGTCTGGATCTTGGCCATTGATGAGATTACATGGCACAAGGGGCAGTTTGTGGGTGTGACTGCCAAGCTACTGGAAACGGGGGATCTGGCAGAGGAGGCCCAGTCCCAATCCGAGCAGGCTTGGAGAGCTCAGCCACGGGTCCCGCATACCTGGGTTCCTCTGTTGGTTCTTTCATGGTTAAGGCTGGCTCGTCTGAGTATGTGGAGAGTGGCCTTGAACATGGCTGTGGCTGGTTCGGGAGAATCTCCTGCTCTCAAGCCAGGCTGTCTTCAGTGGGGGCCCCTGGGGAGGGTTGAGTTTTCCTCCCTACCCAAAGGAGAGTCCCAGCAGCCGAAAAATTGTATGACATAATTAGCAGAATTAATTTTCTCATAGTTCTGTAAACCATAAAGTTCAACTCCAAGTCCAAATTTCTGGCAAGGTTCAAATTCTACTAAAATTTTCTTCCAAGCTTGTAGTTATTTGCAAAATCGTTGATCTTTCTTTTCTTTTATCCCACATGGATTTTATCCTGAGCAAGAAGCAGCTCCATTGCAGGAGGGTGCCATCTTATGATCTCATTTAATCTTATTTGCCTCCTAAGGAAATCTCTTCAAAATAGTCACAATAGGGAATTGGGGCTACAGCAAGCAAAAGGCAGTGCATAATAAGTAGGTGTTTATGAACCAAATTCAGATCAGGACATAACATAAAGTTGGGAAGTTGGGAGAACATGAGCTACACGATATGTGGATCTTATAGCTACACCTAAGAATTTTGTTTGGTTCTGTGTCATACCCAGCAATGCCCAGAGTTACTCCTGGCTCTGTGCTCAGAAATCACTGTTAGCAGTGTTCAGGAGATAATATGGGGTGGCGGGTATCAAACCCAGGTCAGTTGCATGCAAGGTAAACACCTTGCCTGCTGTACTGTGGACTATTAGTCCACACCTAATAATTCTATAAGAGGAAAAATGCCTCTAGATGCAAGGACACTATTTGAAAAGAAAGGTATAGAGTATGAAGTTGCTAGAACCTCGTCTGGGGTTCTTGACATCATAATGCCACCTGTCAGTTAAGCTCTTGCTCTTACTACTTCTTATGAATGATATAGAAATAAAACAACTGTAGTCATACAATCACTTTTCTACTCAGTACATGTGAAGTTCATGTTGTTACCACTTCAAAGAGCTGAAAAGAAAACATTAGCATGCCAAAACAAATGTTAAAGTGAAAACATGCCAGAAAATCTAAATAACAATAAAACTGTCATGGAGAACATGGTGTACCTGAAGATATTTATTTTAAATTTTACCATTTACCTATCTTTTTCCATTTGTATTTCTTTCAGCTTCATAATATAATCTTACCTATTGTCACACCAGCATTAATTAGTAATATATTATATACATTAATTGGTAACAGTTTATATGCAGCTTTTAGAAGTAGTTATTTGTAGTTCATTTAAGGTGGTACTTTTGCAAAATCTTATATTTTATCCTAATATGTTCTATACTTGGCCCAAAACTGACTTTGTAAAATTATGCCATAGTTCTTATTCAGAGTTGATACTTTTTAAGAAAGAAAGAAGAAAATATTAAAATTGCTTATGCAAGGAACGTTTCTGTAGGTCACTTCATCCTAGGTGTATATTGTCATCTCGACAAGTGCTGTTTCACTGTAAGAAATAAAATCCTTGCTCTCATTTTATAACTGTCCCCAGTGACCAGTTGACCCTGTAGTGTCCTTCACATATAAGCCTCAGCACTGACAATCTCGTCACATCTTGGGAGTCTATAATGCCCCCAGGACAGAATAAGAAGCCTGGCACTAATCCAGTTCTCATAATTTCACTCTTCCTACTTAATATTCCTTTATATTTTCAATTAAGTGCAACACTTCAGCCTATCAAACAAATCCCTAGGAGGCGGTGGATGGCTGCGAGGTCCAGGTGTGTTTTTCACCTTCAGGACAGGTAAAGTTTGCAAAGTCTGTGACTTTCCAGCTTTCAAGCCCATATGTAAATGTAAATGCTATTAAGTCTATCACATAACCGACAGACTATAAAAGAACCATAAACACTCAGTGCCTCTCCCATAATTTTTGTAGTTTTCAGGGAATAGTATTGGGTATTGTCCAAATTTCTGTTGTCAAATGACCTTTTTTTTGTTTAATAGAAAATATAAAAAATTTTATACCTAAGAAACAGAATCTTGATGGATTGGTGATAGCGGGAAGTGAATGATAAAAGTGCAACATACTGGAAAAGGCTATAAAGCCTCATAAAGGCCACCTGCTGTCTGGGATTATACCAGCTAACAAAAGTCAGACAATCACACGGGTGAATTTACTGGGTGTTTTCTGTTGAAAGAAGGTAGCTGTGGATTGAACATAAAAATCAGAGCAACGGATTTGTGTCCTTACAAAAAATCAGCATCGAGGCTTGTGGCTGCCTCTCAAACAAAAACTTACATTTACCTTTGCATTTCTCTGCTATAAAATGTATAGAAACCCTTTGGTGTGACTGAACAACATTTTGTATTGGGTGTAGGTCATGACTGACTATAATGACTAACATTGACTTTCTTCTTGTACTGCGCACTAATACTACTTAATAATATTTGCATTTCACCAGGTACTTAATATTTGCATTCCACCAAACGAGTGGAATGCAAATATATCATTTTCTTTTCTTCTTCATACCCCATATGAAGATATCCTTCTGGTTAAATCATAAAGGCTCGGCTTTATTTCTACATCTTGTGCGGTTTATGCAATTTCAGGCACATTACAGAGGAAAAAAAAACCTGACCCTAAGATTTGGTTGATTCAGATCACCACAGCTAGGTAATTGAAATATCAAATACAGTTCTAATTTTAACTCTACATTGGCTCAAAGTAGAGTCCAGTTTTCTGTCATGTAGAATTACTTCTGAGAAAGAGAATTTGCCCTGAGCAACCCCGCTGCCCTTTGGCTCACCTTTCTAGACATCATAAAGTACAGCCTACTATTTTAAATGAATTTGGTTATACCAATATGAAAATGAACAAGATAATTTTTTCTTGGAAAATTTGGTATTATTGGTGTAAAAGTCTATAGCTCCACTAAAGTTTTTTTTTTCTTTTCTGGCTAGGTAATCACTCAAATCTAGGCATGGAACAAAGATTTGCTTAGGGTTTAGGCAAAATTTAATGAGTAATAATGAAAACATCACTTATATCTGAGTGCTGCTTGTTTACAGCATTCTATTTTCAGGTTAATGACTAGATTACGATCAATATTTCTTATTTGCCTAGAACAGGGCCTGGTGAAAAGAAGGTGGTCAGTTCATGTTAAGTGATCTCACGTGCACTAGACTATAGAATCATAAGCTTCTAATATGTTCACATAACTCATTCAAGAAAATGAAATGTGAAAACAGTAGAAAGACTATAAGACCTTGAGTAATCTCCAGTGAAATCAATTAATAAGATTCTTCAGTTTTAGTGAAGAATTTACTCTGCTATTATTGGAAGCAATGAAATATCTACTAAGGTAAACAATAAGGATAGAGGAAGTTACTTTACAAAAGATGTGTGTTCCTCAGCCTGTATGTGACCGAAGATTAGAAAGGGAACTAGCTTTCAGATATCAAACACTTGAACTAGCATTGTACATGAAATACTCTATCTTCTATTAAGCTAAAAATTTCACCTATATCTCACAAGCACGTTTTTCTTCTCTCAAAATTCTTGACCTCATAGCTTATGCAGCTAAAAATTAAATCTATCTGCATAAGGACAAATGTACAGAAGAAGAACAATGAATAAAGACTCATTTAGAGTTCAAACTGTAAAGGACGAGATGTATACAGGAGGCCACACAGTAGTAAGTACCACCTAAAGTTCCAAAGACTTAGCTCAAGGTTTCACATATACTAAGGCTAAAATTCTGGAACTTTTGTCCAAGGATCCCTACAAATCTTATTATGATGCTATGTTCCTTTTTTCTTACTACAACTATGCCTAGTTGGATCAAAACAGAGAACACTTAAGTCATGGCAGTTCAAGTGAGTAGTAGACTTGGAAGATTTGGTCATCCATGAATACTATGAAAAGCTAATACAGTGTAAGAAGCTTGAAAATCAAATTTCAGAAGAGTCCTCATCAGTACAATCAATGATACAGATGAGGGTTAGAGCTACAACCTGTAATTCAGAAATTTTAGCCTTGTCCTTCCCTACAACAACCACAAACTTAAAAATAAATAATGTGGTGTGAATTTTAGCTTCAAATATTCCCATTCTATCTTCACAACAGTCTACTATTACTACTATTTGCCCCAAACTCATTTTTTCTCTGTTTTGTTGCTATTAGTTATAATGTTGCTTTTAAATTCCTTTGGTGATTAGCCTCTGAAGATAAGTTCAAGAATGGATCATTTTTTCTTCACCATAAAAGGCAGATGTTAGTTCAAATCTTCAACACAGTAAAACACTCATGAATAAAGTCATTGAAGTACAAAATATGAAGCTAATTACTTTAAATACACTCAAAAGTACATTAAAAATGTATAAAGTCAGGGGAGACAATTCTATATTGCAAAAAACAATATGAGAATAGGCATTATGATTCATAAAAGATGATAGATGGATGTGGAATATGAGAGATAAAAACAAAGGTAAATTTTTCTTAATGGGTATAGCTAAGGATAATTACATTAAGGTAAAATCAAAGTAACATAATAAATGAAGAATATTTATTTAAAAAATACTGATTGTTTTGCTTTTTTCTGTTCTCTGATTTGAATTTTTTAAACTTTTATTAATTATTATGTTAGAATACATTAGAAAAAATAATTAAACATTTACATAATACTAAAAAAGAAGGACACAGTTATTGGTTTGATAAGAGCAAATACATTTGAAGTTAAACTTTTCTCACTGCACATCAAATCATTCAAGAGGCCTAAAATTCCTTATGATTAATAAGACACAGAAGGTACATTCCTGTAATTTTATCTCTAAGTGTTTAACAAAATATGGGTCTTGTATGAGTTTGTTCGTGGGGGCAGTTCACATTTGTTTTTGCATTTCAAGGCAGAAATAATTAAGTTTTGTTTTCTGCTAAAATTAGCACAGCTTATTTGTTTAATTTGGGGAAGGTCAATGCTAGTAATAACAGAGCACAAGAAATATACCTACCAGTTTCTGAAACTCAGTACATGATCAAAAATGAATGTGTTTTGCCTGGTGAGAAAAATGCTCAACCAAAAAAAAAAAAATGCTCAACCAAGATAGTTGCAGACAGTTGGCTTTGTTCACTGTGAGAAGCTCTGCTAACCAAGCAGTTGCCAGTTTTATTAATTCTTCCTGAATGTCAGGTCTTCCTGATTGTTTATTTGTTTGTTACCATTAACAGACTTCTTTTATAAATTCCCTCAATGCTGCCATATGTTCCTGCCTACCATCAGTCAATAGTGGACTGGAGCAGCCAGCAGAGGAAATTGAATAATGGCAGAATTGAGGAAGAATGCAGCTATTTCTTTCTTACTGAAACACAATTTGTTCTTTTCAGCTGGTGATATGGAATTAGGAAGGAATGCTCAATGAAATAATTGTGGTCCCAGCCAAACCAGCAGTTTCACTGTCTTTCATAAAAAGTTAAAGAATAAAACATCTCATGGCTTGTCTGCCAAGATTACACTAGTTTCTTTGAATGTGTTTCTTATACTGTACTCCAAGGTTATAAAAAATATGCACATATTTATTTTTTGAGTATTTTTCTGAGTAACATTTTCAGTAGCAAGCTAAATTTTGTAGCGTTGATTGTTTTTAATAGTAAATGAACACAGCTAAAATTTCTTCAACAATCTACTGGCAGACACATACGTGGTTATCAAGTATAATTTTTAAATTCTGAAATTGTATAGATTATGTTTGAAAATAGATAGGTTACAAGATAAAATTAAATGTAAAAAAAAAGAAACCCCATGTCTATCTGAATGCATTTCTGTATTGTGAATTTTTAGTTCTAGGTAACTAGAAAACATTTTGGAAAAAAGATATAAGGTTTTAATACTATTCTGTTCTAAGCTTAATGTATCATATCATCCAATAGCCATCCTCAATTGTTTCTTAATTTAAATTAGTAAATAAGTCAATATTTACTACAGGTTTAACAAGGCCACAGAGCTAACTGTTAGAGGCTCTAGAGGAAAAGTGTGTTTTTTGATAACCACTGGGGAGGCAATTGTGTATAAAAAAAGTATCAAACAAAAGTAAGTGGCAAAATAAAATATGGAGTAATAAAACTATCAAATTGGGGTTTTCCTTTGGAATAAAAAATAATTTATTAAATTTATATAGTATAAAGTTGATGTCATCTTTGAGGGATATGTGTCTCTGGCAGCAATGTAGAAATAGTATGGAAAAGATAAGAAGGAAATGGGACAATAAAAAAGTTGAGCTCAGTTTCAATTGGGTAGGAAGGGCAGAGAGATAGCACAGTGGGTAGCATAGTGCATACTTGCCTTGCATGCAGATGACCAGGCTTCAATTCCCAGCACTACATACGGCCCCTCCAAAACATGCCAGGAGTGATCCCTGACCTCATAGCCAAGGTAAACCCTCAGCACCAGTGAGTGAAGCCCCCGAACAAAAACAATCAACTGGGTAGGAAAACGTGCCGTCGGTTGTCCAGATCAGTAGCTATAGATGTACAAGAAAACTGACGGTTTTGAAGTTATTTGGGAGTAGACAGAAGCTGTTTCAATGAAGTCACTGTCACTGTCATCCCATTGTTCATCGATTTGTTTGAGCGGGCACCAGTAATGTCTCTCATTGAGAGACTTATTATACTATTTTTGGCATATCCAATATGCTCGGTAGCTTGCCAGGCTCTCGAGAGGGGTGAAGGAATCAAACTTGGTCGGCCGTGTGAAAGGCGAATGCCCAATGAAGTATTAAAGACAAATGTCTAGCTGGACTAAATCATAAAATGAGATGGGGGTGGGGAATGTAGAGAATTAGGGTATAGATTACACTTGGAGAAGCTTGTGTTCATAAAGAAATAGAGAACTGAGAACATTAGATGGAGCAGTCTATGGATGACGGGAAGATGACTGGGTGGTTTTGAAGTATAGAAGTCATTGTAGGTTACTTGTATGCCAAGAGAAAACAAGGAATTGTAATCAAGTGCAAAATGGAAAAATGATTGAGCAATACCCTTGAGTCAGAGAGAGGAGATGATCTCTACTGCGTATTTGAAGGAATATACTGCTGTAAATAGCCAAGATGTCTCACTCAAGGTAATAGTAGTGACAAGTACATGGGTTCTGGTGCCTGAGGGTAACCAGCTATGGCAATAGAAGTTCACCAAACTTCTCTTTTTTATTGTGTCAAATTTCCTCAAAAATATGGAAAAGAAAGTCATTATCTGGTAATGAAGAGAAGCACTCTGGCAAGGTAAATGTCTCACTGTATCACTGTCGTTCATCGATTTGCTCGAGCAGGCACCAGTAACGTCTCCATTATGAGACTTGTTGTTACCGTTTGTGGCATATCGAATACTCCACAGGTAGCTTGCCAGGCTCTGCCATGGGGGTGGGATACTGTTAGTAGCTTGCCGGGCTCTCCAAGAGGGACGGAGGAATCAAACCTAGGTCAGCTGCTGCAAGGCAAACGCCCTACGTGGCAACGTAAATAGAAGAAATAAAAAAAAAATGAAATAGTCACTGAGGACCATAATATTCAAGGTGTGGAATTTGTAGAATCAGACATAGGAAAGGGGAAAATATTAAGAACTACCTCTGTGTATACAACGCCATAGGAATCTTTCACAGAATACTAATCTGTAGATCTGTAAAGTGAAATTTCATAATGCTGAACAAACAACTACCTTTAGGTCAAATGTATTACAAGAAAACTGTAACTATGCAATTTATATGATTTAGATTTATATAATGTAAATTAATAGAGGCCACACTAAAAAGTTTGATAAGAACTTAAATTCTCACTAGTACGTTGGGTGAAATCTTGAGTGCAAAATGACTATGATTGAACCCAGAGGAAAATCTGAGTTGTATAACAAAACTGGCCCAAGTATCAAGATTGGAATCTGTCACTGTCACTGTCATCCTGTTGCTCATCGATTTGCTCGAGTGGGCACCAGTAACCATTGTGAGACTTGTTACTTTTTTTCTTTTTTTGGCATATCAAATACTCCACGGGAAGCTTTCCAGGCTCTGCCATGGGGGCAAGATACTCTCAGTAGCTTGCCGAACTCTCTAAGAGGGGTGGAGAAATCGAACCCACTGTGCTATCACTCCAGCCCAAGACTGGATTAAAAATGTAATAATAAACAATGATGTAATATATATTTATATTCATTAATTAAATCTTTAATCATAGCTTTAAAAGTTTGAGACAATCAAACTTGTCCCTACTTCATCTAAATAAATTGAATAACAAAAGACAAGATTCTAAAGAATTCAGCAAAATACAACATTCAAGAATGTAAAGACAATAATAAGATGCCATCTCACACCACAGAGACTGGCCCACATCCTAAAAAACAAAAGCAACCAGCAACCGGTGTTGGCATGGATGTGGGGAGAAAAGGACTTTCACTGCTGGTGGAAATGCCAACTGGTTCAGGCTTTTTGGAAAACAATATGGACATTTCTGAAAAAAACTAGAAACTGAGCTCCCATTAAAACCAGCAATATCTCTATCACTGTCACTATCATCCTGTTGCTCATCGGTTGCTCAGGCGGGCACCACTAATATCTGCATTCGTCCCTGTCCCATGCTAGTATAGCCCAATGGCGTCTGCTTGCTCCAGGAGTATGAAGAATGCGTTATTGTTACTGTTTTTGGCATATTGAATACATCACGGGTAGCTTGCCAGGCTCTGCCTGGTAATATCACTTCTGGGAATATATCCCAGAGATGCAAAAACTTACAGTAGAAATGACATCTGCACTTGTGTGCTTATTGCAGCACTATTTACAATAGCCAGAATCTGGAAAAAGCCCAAGTGCCCGAGTACAGATGACTGGTTAAAGAAATGTTGCTACATCTACACAATGCAATACTATGCAGCTGTTAAAAAGATGAAGTCATGAAATTTGCATATACGAGGATCGACATGAGAGTACCATGCTAAGTGAAATGAGTCAGAGAGAGAGGGACTGACATAGAATGACTATACTCATTTGTGGAATATTAAGTAACAGAATGGGAGACTAACACCCTCGGATATTAGAGAGAAGAGCCAGGAGGATCTCTCCTCGGCTTGGAAGTCAGCCTCACATGCTGGGGGAAAAGACAGCTACAATAGAGAAGGGACCACTAAGTAAATAAGCTTGGAGGGCTCGCTCGGGATGGGAGATGCATGCTGAAAACAGAGTATGGCCCAAATATGATGGTCATTTAGTACCTGTATTGCAAACCATAACACCCAGAAGGAGAGAGAGAGTTACAGGGAATGTGCCTACCACAGAGGCTAGGGGGTGATGGGATGGGGCTTGTGGGAGGGATATTGGGAGCACTGGTGGTGGAGAATGGGCACTGGTAGAAGGATGGGTACTTGGTCATTGTATGACTGAAACATAATCACAAAAGTGTGTAAGTCTGTGACTATATTTCATGGTGATTCATTAAAATAAGTAAAATATAAATAATAAAGTAACATTAGTTTATAAAAATTTAAAAATAATGTAAAGAACACTGCCACACAGCCAAGGAGAAATACAAGATGTTTAAAAAGCAGAAAAGCATGGCCCAATAATAAGCAGGAAAAAAATCTCAGAGATCCATAAATGACTGTTACAGTTATCTGACAAAGATACTAAAAACAATTATAAGTACTTATAACATGCTCCAGGGATTAAAATAAAATAAACAAGATGAAGAAAAAATGATAATATTAGAAGGAATTAAAGCGAAATTTCAGGAAGAGAACCGTATTATTGAGAACAGAATTTTTTTATGTGTGATCAAATTGGATACTACAGGAGAAAATAATATAATAGCTTAGCAGTACATACATGAGATGGAGTATAGAAAAGACAAGAAAAAGACAAGAGGCTCAATAAATGATAGGAAAGTATGTGTCATATATATTTATAATTTGAGTCCTAACTTGAGAAAACTGGAGTCAAAAATGGTTATAGCAATAACAACCAATTTTTTCAATTATGATGAAAACTATAAATCTACAGACACAAGACTTCAATGAACCCTAGGGAATATAAATGCAAAGAAAACTGCCCAAACAAATAGTATATTTGACTTGTTGAAAACCACCAGTAAAAGGTAAAATCCTTAATGCAGCACATTACAGAAAAGAAGCAAAGAATATCTTGCCAAAAACTGTGCAAGCAAAGATGATATAAAGGTGATCTCTTTAAAGGCTAGAAGAAAAATTCTATAAACTTAAAATTATATATCCAGTGAAAATATGTCTACAAAATAAAAGTTGGACACATAAATTTTCATAGAAGCAAAATCTAAGAATTCACCTTCACAAGGACTATACTTAGAGAAAAAATAAAGGATTTTATATAAAAGAAAATAACTCTTATATGCAGAATGTTGAGATGATAAATCTCTAGGTAGATGTAAAATATTTTTCTTATAATTATATTTCTTTAAAACACAATTTAATGATTAAAGTAAAAATAATAGCATACTGAATTCTTTAATATACACAGTAGCAAAGTTAACAAACACCAAAATAGAGGAGAAAAGTTCTATGAGTCATATGTTTTACTTGAAGAGATTATAATATTAATAAAGGTAAGCTAAAATAAGTTATTTTAGATAATGCAGGGCCAAAAATAGCTACTAAAATAAAGGAGTAGAGACAAAATCAAATTATGCAAACAAAAAAAAATCCTCAGTTCATTATAAAGAACAAAGGCAAAGGAGAAACAAGTAAAACTGATGAGGCTAATAGAAAACAGTCAAAATTCAAGATGCAAATAATTAGATTAAGTAATAATCTAAGCACAGAAATCCTTGATTAACCTTCATCAGACTGTATTTTTAAACAACTTAAAATTTTTTATAACTATAACAGCTAAAACTTATTCCTCAAATAAATAATTTTGAAAGACTTTTGAACTTTGGCTTAGAAAATTATTTTGCTTTATATTTTTATTCTTGTGCATATATTAAAAATCTTATAACTGGGGCTGGAGTGACAGTAGAGTAGGAAGGGCTCTTGTCTTGCACATGGTCCACCCAGGTTTGATCTTCCGTATCCCATATGGTTTCCCCATGCCCTCCAGGAGAGATTTCTGAATGTAGAGCCAGGATTAACCCCTCCACACTACCAGGTTTATCCTGATCACTGTGCCCCCCCCCGCCCAGGGGGAAGGGGAACATATAACCTGAATTTTACTTTCTTGGTAATTCTTAAGTATGCATTCAGTAGTATTAACTTGTTAATTGTAGCACTGTTGTCCCATTGTTCATCGATTTGCTCGAGCGGGCACCAGTAATGTCTCCAACGTGAGACTTGTTGCTACTATTTTTGGCATATTGAATATGCCACTGGTAGCTTGCCAGGCTCTGACGTGCGGGCAGGATACTCTCGGTAGCTTGCCGGGCTCTCTGAGAGGGCCTGAGGAATAGAATCCCGGTTGGCCGCATGCAAGGCAAATGCCCTACCCACTGTGCTATTGCTCCAGTCTGACTTCTTATTTATGTGAACAAATTTCAAATCTCAATTCATGTTTCTTTTTCCCCAACCCCCTGGTCAAAACCATTCAACTTTCATGTTCTTTGAATTCAGCTGCATCAGATACCTCTACATGAGGATACTGCTACACCAGATTGGGTTTTGTTGTTGTTGTTGTTGTTGTTTTGCTTTTTGAGTCACACCGGTGATTCACAGGGGTAACTCCTGGCTCTGAACTCAGGAATTACTCCTGGCATTGCTCAGGGGACCATATGGGATGCTGGGAATAGGACCCAGGTCTACCATGTGCAAGGCAAATGCCCTACCTGTTGTGCTATTGCTCCAGCCTCACCAGATTGTTCTTATATAGAGAAATCGGATAGTCTATTTGTCTTTAAGGTAAAGTCACCAAGTTCATCTATAAAGTAAAATGTGTTCAGAATACATATATATATATATAGAGAGAAAGAGTCATTACAAAGACTATATATATATAGTCATTGAGGTGTAGCAGGCTTTATGTACTATATATATACATATATATGTATATATATATATATATATATATATATAGTCATTGAGTTGTAGCAGGCTTTATATACTCTGATCATTACCCTTGTAGGAGTTGCATAGTCTTATGTCTGTCTCCTATTTTGATTTCAAATGTGATATACCATCAAAGTTCAATTTTACTCTTCTCTGTGCAGATGTCCAAGTTACCCACAATGGTTGAAAATACTGGACTTACTCCTTTGAGTTACCTTGGTCCCTTTTTCAAAGATCATTTGACAAATATTAAGAGTTTATTCCTGGGTTCTTCATGCTATTCATCTTTATGCAAGGGCCACAATTTTTCATTACTGATTTAATTAATATTTATATGTTTTAAATATTGTATGCAAGTACTCTAACATCTCTTGTATTTCTAAATTGCTTTGGTTACAGGCATTCTGTGAAAACAGTCCATGAAACTATCAAGGTATATTTATTCTTAAAAAAAGTCATAGGGATTTTGATAGCAATTGCATTCACTCTGCAAATTACAATGTGTAGACTTAACAATATCAGGTCCTCTGACCTATGAACACCCAGTAGTTTTCTACTTATTTACTTGTTTCATCAATCGTTGTTTTATTCAGTGTACTTCTTTCACTTTCTTGGTTAGGTTTACTCCCACGTATTTTGTATTTTATGATGCTATTGTAAGTGGCTTTATTTCTTATGACACACTTTTGGGGAGGATTATTCATTGCTATTATGTTGATAAGTGACAAAATTTTATGCAACTTGAATTCTGAAACTTTATTAAGTGTATAAATTCTATTTTAAAATATTTATGTTTTAATACCCACATATCTATATATAACCAGGCCATTTTCAAATGGGAATAGTTTCCTTCTTCCTTTCCAATTTAAGTGAACTTTATTTAACTTCCTACATAATTTCTCTAGCTTTCAGTACTAGGCTGAATAGAAGTGGCAAGAGTAAGCATCTTCATTTTATTCTTGGTCTCTGAAGAAAAGCTTCATCTCTGAGCTATGGAGCATAACATTGATGGACTTTACATAAATGACCTAAATAACTTTTACTGAGTTGAGGTACTTTTCCCTATATTCCTAGTTTGTTGAATACTTTGATCATAAAAAAATACTGAAAAAAGCATAAATGCTTTTTTCTGCATTAATTTGGATTATTGTGCTTTTTATTCCTCTTCCTATTAATGCCATGTATTACCTTTATTTAATTTTTGAGTCATCCTTAGGATATTTCAATATTTCAGAAAAAAATTCTCACTTGGAAGTGTTGTATTCTCTTTTAAATATTCAGTTCACCAATAATTGGTTGAGAATTTTTGCATCAATATGCTTTTAGTACAGTGCATTTGATTTTTGTGTAATGCTAATTTCATAGAATAAATGGAAGTATTCCTTTTCTTTTCTGCAAAAGTTTCAGGAATGTATGCTTTTTAATTCATTAAATGTTTCGTAGAATTCTCCAAAGAATCATCAGATTGTGGTTTTCTGTGCTGTGAGATTTTGATTATTCATTATGTCTCTTTACTTGCTATTGATTTGCTCATATTTTCTGTTTATGATGAAGTGTTGGCAAGTGTTATGTTTCTAACAATTTGTCCATTTCTAGATTATCTAGGTTTTGTGTTTTACCTACAGTTGTTTAGAATAGTTTCACAATTCATTGTTATGTCTGTGGTGTTATAATGTTAGTTATAATGTTAATGTTGTTCCTAATATTTGGGAGTTGATTGACTCTGAAATATATCTACTCCTGAGCATCCATCATAATTATTTGACTTGGGCTTCAGTGCTGTAGTCTCTAACACTCCCCAAAGGGGGTCCCACCCAGGAACCTGTATGGACCCAGGGCGAGCAGCAAAGCTACTCAGCATGGAAATGGGGGACAGTCTAGAAAGCATGGTCTTGATGCAAGCCGTTATGACTTAAGAGACAGGACCCCCATGGGGAAGGAAAGCTAAACCCACCTGAGGACTTAGTCTGGTATAAGGGTAAGAGTCTTGCTTGTCCGTGGAGCCCAGAGAACTAAGTTTTGGAATCTATACCTCTTACACTGTTTATCCAAATAACTGCAAATATTAAGTAGCAAGGGAAGGAGAAGAGCAATATAGGTGTCCCTGGGAGACACAGTTAACACCCCCCCATACACACAGACACACACACACACACACACACACACACACACTTCCTTTGCCCAGTGTCCTTGTATAGTAAAGACCTTCACCCATTAGTCCAATTGGTGACTCGAAAACCCTCCACATTTTCAGGGCATACGATGCTCAGCTGCTTTGGGCAGCTTTGCTGCTTTGGATTGGTCCCTTCACTATTCTGATCAAAGCCAAAAAAAATAATCCTTCAAACAGCCCCAAGATGACTCCACATATTGGACCGGTGATGTTTGTTTTGCTTTCATCCATTGTGGGAGGCTTCTTATTGATGGCTCAACACCTTTCAAATGAGGAAAGAGATGAGGCCAGAGCGATAGTATAGCTAGTAAGATGCTTGTCTTGCACACAGCCAAATTGGTTCGATACCCAGAATCCCATATGGACCCCTGAGCACAGCCAGGAGTGATCGCTGCGCACAGAGCAAGGACTAAGCTCTAGTACTTCTGGGTGTGGCCCAAAACGATGATAGGTAGGTAGGTAGATAGATAGATAGATAGATAGATAGAGATAGATGGATAGATAGATAGATAGATAGATAGATAGATAGATAGATAGATAGATAGATAGATAGATAGAGATACACAAGGGAAGAGGTAGGACTGGGGGATAGTATAGCTAGTAAGGTCTTTACCTGGGTTTAATCTCTATATCCTATATAGTTCCCTGAGCACCACCAGGAGTGATTCCTGGGGGCAGAACTAAGAATAACCCTTGAGTACAGCTGGGAGTGTCCACCCACCTCCTCGGCCTTCCTCCTCAAAAAGGAAAGGGAAGCATACACACTTATCATGTGTCACAATACTATAGCCTGGGTGTTAGAATCTCACATTTTTTGTCAATGATTTGGGAGCTGTACCTTCTCAACCTCAAATTAAACTGGAAAAAAACAGTCAACTGATCTAGTGTCCCCACTAAGGTAGTCTGGGCCACTTACTGCTTCTTTCTCGGTGCTCGTTACTTTTTAAAGGGGGTGACAACTTCCTGATAGGCTACCTTGATGAAAATTTTAAAAAAACATGTCTTAAATATGACTAAATAACAATTGCTTGCCAGGGAGATAGCTCAAATGGTCAAAGGTTTGGTCTTACATGTGTGAGCCTTGAGTTAGATCCCTGGCACTGAGTGCTTCCCGGAGCCCTCAGAACCAGGTATGGTACCGAGAAGTTTTCAAGAGTAGAATCTGGTATTTATAAAAGAAACATTATGGTTCAAGTGTAAATAAACATTTGAATGGATAAAAGGTAGGATAAGATAAACAAAGGTGTTATACACAGAAATGTTTATATCATGAAGCATCAGGTAAGTGCAAGTTAAAACAAAATTGCAGACCATTACACATATGCTCCATAATCAAATTTTTAAAAGGACCGATAATTCAACTTTAGACAAGGGCATGGAACAACTAGAAGTCATGTATAGGTTTGGTGAAAATTTTAAGTGGCTCAACCACTTTAAGTGATAATTTAGCAAGTTTTTTTTTTTTAAATTCTATTTAGTTAACCCAGTCATTCCCATTAAGACATTTATGTTAAAAGAAAGCGAAGGAAGGAGAGGGGGGAAAGAGACTTGGTCACAAAAACAAATGCACACTAATTTTAAAAGATTGTTATTTATTCAAACACTAAAAACAATTCAAATATTCATTGGCAAGTAAATAAGAATGTATTTATAGTTATAATATAGAATAGTATTCAACAACAGGAGAAATCTACTTATTATATAAAATATGGGTGACTGTAATGCATTTTACTGAGACAGAAACTAAACACAAATAATATGCTATATGATTTTATAGATGAGACTAGAGATGAGAAGGTGGAAAAAAACTTAGATTGTTCGTGATTCAACCTTAAGTTTTAAAATTTCTCTTAATTGTAAATGTATTATTTTCCAATTTACACTTTTAATATATTGCTGGTTCTAGTTCTTTATTTAAAAATGTTCCTACTAGTTTTACTATGTCAAACTATTCCTAGTTATCCTTTTATTCTATACAGCCTGAAGTATAGACAAGAGCCATTTTTATAAATTTAATCAGTGTCATCCTCATAGCTACAAAATACCTGTGCAAAATTAAATTTTTTTTTAATAAAAAGACTGCTCAGCTATGTATTAGATACCATTTTATCCTGATGTATCTATATGCAGCATATGTAATATATAGAAAACGATATATATGGAAAGCTTCACTTAAATACTTAAAAAATTATGGCATATCTCTCATGTATTAGAATTTTTTACTTAAATATTTTTACTTAAATTTCTTAAATATTTAAGTAGAGCTTTCCCACACATATTGTTTTCTACTCATTTGCAACTATTCTCAAATAATAAATTTGTTTACATGACATACACATTTGAGAAAATTACATATGATTTTTGCTATAATATAATCACCCTTTTATTTTTCTAATATAAGGTAAAAATGCATATGGTGATTAAAACACTACCTTCATCTGTTTAGTCAACAGATGTTTAAAATGTTTAACCATTTTCACATATCTTAAATAGGTCTTGAAATTGAAAGAGAAAGTTATCCTTCCATCTTGCACTTCTCTTTTATTAAACACACAGAAGCAGTTAGAAGACTCCCATGGAATCTAAACAGGCATTGCAACTTTGCTGTGCATTCATTCCTACCTCAAGAAAACATATTTCTTCCAGAATCGGTTTTCTTACTTTTTTTGCAAACTGATTGTCTCTACATGCAGACAGAATTAAAAGTTATGAAGTTTCACCTGTATATACTATTTTAAACAATGGCCCTAACTTTTGCTGAGCTGGGAAAGTATGCTGGAGGTTTATTTTGTGTTCAGGGCAAAGGTTGACTTCTTTCTTATTACAAACTATTTTGCTACCTCCATCCTTCCAAGAGCCAGAAACAAGAAGCAGAAATTCCCTTCAGAAAGTCAAAGCCTTGCAGGAATGCAGAATTACAAGTCAAACAAGCAGATCTTCAGGAAAATAAAAGTTAATGCAAGTGACCTCATTTGCATGCAATACTCTTCTAGGTTTGATGGGTTAGTGAGAAAATGATTTTTCCTTTCAATCCTGACAGATTTTTTTTCTATTATCTTTCATAATCTCACTGTGTTAAAATATGTGCTGTCAGTGGAATGCTGAGTAAACGTAGCATTTATATTAAAAGACAGAAATATCTACGATTCATCACACATAGGAAATCTGCTTAATATCATAATAAAGGGTGGCTTAAGAATTAGGTAATCCCCAACGTCTAATATTAGAGAACAGAGATACAATAGACCAGATGGACAATAAATATTGCTCTACATAAGAAAATAAGTGACTAATATCAGTAATACAGGTTACTCTAAGTAATACATTTTCCCCAAACACAGTAACACATCCTGTCCCAAAGAGAGCAAATTAAAATAAATAAGCCTACATTTATCTTTTATATTCATGCATTTAAAATACCCATTAGGATGCAGTTTAGAGGATGTAAAATAATCCACTGCTCTTAGATAATGCAGTCTAACTTTAAGAATTTTTATTTGCAACCACAGTTGCTAAGATTATCTGTCTCTTTTTTGAATGAAAGAGAAACATCAATAATTAATTCAGGTAAGCTTGAGACAACATATTAACTTTGAACTAAGCCCCAATAAAATTTCAAATAAGGACAACTGCCTTCTCTTGAAGCTAAAAATTATGAGTGACTGACTTTCATAAAACAATAACATAAGCTTTAAATCTACATCATACATAATATCAATCTGACTATGTGCTGGCTGCTGGCATGTCTGCAAAAAAAAGAACTTTACATGGGATGTCATACACATCTAGTCATGTGTCATGATTGTTCATGTAAATATTGTTGATATTATATCAGTCATGCTTTTTTAAAGACATGTTGCCAATTTTTAGACAGCTATTCTGCAGAAAATACTTACTATATCCTGAGACACAAAGGAAGTTATGGGATATATGTGTCCTCAAAATTCACTATATAACAAGCTGAAATTTGTGAATACAAGAAAGATGAAATTAAGTAATTTCTATTTCTTAAAATAAAGTACATATGCTTTATTATAATGTTGTTTAATAGGTATTAATGCAGACAACACTCCACAACCACACCACACACTCAACCACACAGCTTACCTTCACTTCTCCCCACCATGGTTAGCTCAGTTCTGTTGACTAGTTCTCAGACTCTGATGCCTTTCATCGTTTATTATTCCTTCACTATGTTTCTTTATATCCCTCATTTGAGGGACATCATTCTGTATTTATTCCTGCACTCCCAAATGACTGAGCATTATATTCTCTAGTTTCATCCACAAACAGAAAGTTCCAATATTCCATCTTTTCCTATAGCTGAGTAGTATTCCATTGTGTATGTATACTGATATTTCTTTATTTAGTCATCTGGTCTTGGACGCGTGGGCTGTTTCCATATAACGGCTGTTGTGAATAGTTTTCATATTCTGTGATGAATATAAGGTTACAAATGTCTTTTCAGAATAGAGTTTTGGGGACCTTGGAGGAAAATTCCAAGAAGAGAAATAGCTAGATCATAGAAACTCAATTCTTTCTTGATATGAATTAAAAGATAAGTAGATTAAGACTTCTTATATATCATTTTATAGACTTTTCATAAATAATCCATATTTGACTATTGTAATTAATGTTGTCTCAAATCTGATTATTACCAAAATGAAATATCTGCTTATAATTTACTGAACATTGTGACATAATTGGTGGAAAATATTTTGAACTTTGGTGTTTTAGAGGTGTAAAATCTTGTTTACCAAAAGCATATGTATAACTATTACAGACCACACTACTTCAATAATTAATAACTAAATCAATTAATTAAAATACAGTGATTTTTTACACTTGATCTTAGCCAAAAGACTGAGAAGCTATGAAAATACAGTGATTTTTAAAGACAATGATTTTCTTCTACACTGCTAATGCTCTTTTGTTTTCACTTAAAAAACAGTTAACTGTGGGTTTTGTTATTTTTGTGATGACTACTTTCCTATCTCTAAGTAATGTTCTGATGTGGTGCTATCTTTATGTTCCATCAATATAGACACTTTAGAAAATAAAGATGTCAGCAAAAATATTATTTCTGTCAACATTTTACAATAGTAATAATAGAATTTATATGCTACTGCATCATTATTAGATTTTCTCTTTGTTTTTTACCTGATTTTAAGTGTTAAAATTCAACAAATTAGAAAAATTATTATTAGGAATATACGGTATTTAATGTAGTGTCAAGTAGTTTCCTATGAATGTATTTGTTTGATGGAAAACTGTCCACTATTTGTGTTGCTGCAATTATTAAATACAGTTAGCTCATTTTTAGTCTCTTTCAGGGGATCCAGAGACAGTACAGGGGATAAGGCGATGTGACCAGACCCCATTTAACCCCCCGTAGTGTATAATTGTCAGAGAACCCCCAGAAGTGAACCCTGATCACACAGCCAGAAGCAAGCCCTGAGCACTGCCTAATGTGGCCAAAACCCAGAACAATCCTTACTGTCTTTTATCTGCATTATATTTTCATTCTTCTAATAATTAATAATGTTGAGCATCCTATATGTGCTTATTAGTCATTTGTACGTGCTCTTTGGGGAAATGGCTATCAAGTCTGCAGATGACTGGATAGTTTCTTTATCTGGTCATCTGATCTTAGAAACCTGAGTTGTTTCCAGATTTGGGTTATTATAAATAATGCTACAATGTATAGAAAAATGCCTTTTCAGAAGAGAGTCTTTGGACTTTTGGGATATATGTCAGGAAATGGAATTGCTGGGTCCTCTGGAAGATCAAATATTAATTTTTTAAAGAAGACCCCATATGGTTTTCCAAAAGGATTGCAATCTGGTGACATTCCCACCACCATTTGGTGAGGATTCCTTTTCCCACAAATCCAGAGACCAGAACTGGTGGTTTATTCTTTCTAAGGAGTGCCAGTATCATTGATACGAAGTGATATCTGGTTATTCCTTTGATTTGTACTTCCATGATGATCAATGATGCAGAGCTTATTTTTTATATACCTATTGGCCATCTGTATGTTTTCCTTAAGAAACTTTTTGTTCTCCTCTTTAACCCACTTATGAATGGCCAGTTTTTTTTCTCTTACTAATTTTAAGAAGTGCCATATATCTTGGATATTAACCCTGTCATATCCAAGTGATGGGCAAATGCATTCTCCCCATCCTATGCAGTACAGGACCCTCTTAGTTTGATGTAATCCCATTTGTTTATATTTTCTTCTAGTTGTTTGGTTACTGGAACTGAACATTGAAGATGCCTTTAGATTTAATATCATGAGATTTCTGCTTATGTTTTCTTCAATATAATTTAGGGATTGAGGTATAATATTGAGGTCTTAAATCCATTTTGAATTGACTTTTATGTATTGAGTGAGATAGGGCTCTGAGTTCATTTTGTTACAAGTGGCTGGCAAGTTTTCCCAGCACCATTTGTTAGAGGATATCCCTGATTCACTTCGATTGTCTTAGCTCTGATATCAATGATTAGCTGTCCATACATCTGCACCTTGGTCTTCTGGATCTCGATTCTATTCCACTTATCTAAGAGTCTGTCTTTATTCCAGTAGAATATTTTCTTGATTACTAGTCCTGGGATATTATGTTCATAAATGAAGATGGCTTCTGTGACTGGGAAATGCAGAGTTAATTTGAGGCCTCTATTTCACAATAATGTATACATAGATCTTGTATAAACTTCTGATTGAGGTCAAACATTTCCTTTCTTCTATAAAACTTTCCTCAGCATATACACACTTATGGGGAATTAAAACACTTTTCTGATGCCCTCGGCACAGATGAGATCCGGAGCAGCCAGACATGACACGGCCGGCCCCTCTGCTCCTTAAAGCCTATGATCCAGGAGGTCTACTAACCCATTTTGGCACCGATAGACTTATAGAAATGCATCTAGACTGTGAACTGAGTTAAGACAACAGAAATCCAAAACCATGTGACTGCAAGCTTCTATAGTCTTCATTCTCAGCAATGGAAAACAAGCTATCAGATGAAGTCTTTTCAACAGGTTTGATTGTTGGGGGGAAATTCCAAATAATAATAATCAGTTCTCTGTTGAAATACTGAATGTATCCAAAGTATAGAGGGAATAATGTGAAGATCACTGGCAATTCAGGTGCAGGCAGTGGGGGGGGGATGGTGTATTGGGGTTCTTGGTGGGGGAACAAGTGCACTGGTGAAGGGATGGGGGTTTGATCATTATATGACTGAGACTTAAACCTGAAAGCTTTGTAACTTTTGTCACAGTGATTCAATAAAATAAAATTAAAGAAAAACACTTCTGAATTCTCACAAGAGTGAATGCATCTATACTCAGAATAAGATTAATTTTGTAAAAAAGTTGATCTTCAACTTGTAAGGCTAGAAACAATTCATTCACCTTCCAAAAACCAGTAGATCCTATACAGTGATGATTTTGGACACCATTTTGTATGGTCTAATACATAATATTCTTGTTTTCCTCAAGAATGTTTTTGTTTTGGGTTGGAGTGATAGCACAGCGGGTAGGGCGTTTGCCTTGCACTCAGCCGACCAGGGTTCAATTCCCAGCATCCCATATGGACCCCTGAGCACGGCCAGGGGTAAATCCTGAGTGCAGAGCCAGGAGTGACCCCTGAGCATTGCTGGGTGTGACTCAAAAAGCAAAAAAAAAAAAGAATGTTTTTGTTTCTTAAGGAAAGTAATACAATGCAATATTTATCATGGACCATAAAATAACTTCAAAAGTTTAAATATCTTAAAATAGTGCCCTTATTGATAAAAAAATTAGAAGAAAAAATGGATTACTTTAGAGAATAACTCAGATAAAAATATATTATTAGATGAAAAATGCATTATTTTTGTAAGCTACAGCCACATAAAAAAATCCAAAGGCTTAAAACAGTGTGAACCAAAGTCTAAGGCAAGCCAAGGTCAAGACTGAAAAATCTCACAGATCATTTACACATAACTTGTTGCTTTTCCCTCATTGATTAAGCTGATTATCAAT